>NC_042622.1:165988654-166310245 GCF_901001135.1 Rhinatrema bivittatum | reverse complement strand
GCTCTGCCTGGGCACAGAGGGCCCTGGCTGACTGTCAAGGTTTTCAGTAACTGGGTACCGGTTTGACGCCTGTGGTGGAGATGGTCTCTCCTCCCTCTCCTTTGTTGGTGTCATCGCTCCTCATCAGTTTGGCACCGTTTCTCCGGTGTGTGATCTTGTTGGAGTTCTGGTAGTTTCCTCCTTTGTAATTCCAGTTCAGTCAGAATCGGGGCTGGGATCTTCTGCCCTGTTCCTGCGTTTCCAGCTCCCCAGGGACTTTCCCGCTGTTTTATATTCCTTTCTTCCTCACAACAAAACCCTGCAGTCCTGGGCCCTGAATCCAGCCACTAAGTATCACCCTTGAACCATGACCATGACTGACTCCCCCACTGTCTTTGGGGGCTGTGAGCATTACCTCTGCCACGCCCCCAGCCCCAGCTGACTCGAGGACCTGTCTCGGAGATCAAATCGTCCGTGCACAGCACGGTCCGGCCCTGGTGCCTGCTGTTTAGCCCGACTCCCTTGCGGTGTTTTGCTGGTGTGTGCTCTTCCCCCCTCTGCTTGGTTCATTCCCAGCTTGTGTGCCCCTTTGACTCTCTGACTTGCCGTATTTGCCACTGACTTGCCTTCTCACCCCTCTTCCTGGCTCGTTGGCAGCTGGCGGACCTACAGGTCGATAACGAGGAGTCGCAACGCACCCTCCAGCAGCTGAAGAAGAAGAGCCAACGCCTGACCTCTGAGCTACAGGACACCAAACTGCATCTGGAGGGTCAGCAAGGTCGAAACCATGAGCTGGAGAAGAAGCAGAGGCGGTATGCAGTGAGGCAGTGTGGTGGGGCATGGAGTGGGCAAGGCATGTGGCATTAAAGGGTAGAGATGTGAATCGTTTCCGGAATCGTGTTCGTAGAACTGCGGGAAATCTTCGTTTCCCGCGGTTCTGACCGCTTTTTCTTTTCGGCTGTCCCGAGCCGAAAAAAAAACAAACCGACCCGACCCTTTAAATCTAATTATTTAGAATCCCCCACCCTCCCGACCCCCACCCCCCAAAAAAAAACTTTTCTAAAGTACCTGGTGGTCCAGTGGGAGTCCTGGAGTGATCTCCCGCTCTCGGGCCATCGGCTGCCAGTAAACAAAATGGCGCTGATGGCCCTTTGCCCTTACCATGTGACAGGGGCTAATGGTGCCATTGGCCGGCCCTTGTCACATGGTAGGATCAATGGACGGATGGCGCCATCTTTAAAAATGGCGCAGACCATCCATTGCTCCTACCATGTGATAGGGGCCAGCCAATTGCACTGATAGCCCCTGTCACATGGTAAGGGCAAAGGGCCATCAGCGCCATTTTGATTAGTGGCAGCCGACGGCCCAAGAGTGGGAGATCGCTCCCAGGACCCCCATTGGACCACCAGGTACTTTAGAAAAGTGTGGGGGATTCTAAATAATTAGATTTAAAGGGTCGGGGTGGATTTGGGGTTTTTTTTTCTGTATGCCCTTTCTCCCCCCCCAAAACGATAAGAAAATCACACGAAAATTTCATGGGGTTTTCCTATCACTTTCGGGGGACCCCCCCCCCCCTGATACTTGACGGATTTGAAAATATCGTACGATATTTTCATCCGTCAGAAAAACAATTCCCATCCCTATTAAAGGGCAAGGGCTAGGGATGTGCTGTGACAGGCAAGGCATGGGGTGTAAGGGAGGGTAGGGGCAATGTGCCAGGACATGAATGTACCAGTGGGAATCACGGCTGTCGTAGACGAAGGTGCAAGTTCCAGGAGCCGGAATCCCTGCAGTGGTGGCATGCAGACGGGGAATCTCTGCCAGCGCTGGAGGGGGGTCGGAGAGCAGCCATGAGCTGAAGGAATCCTGCCCGCGAAGCACATTCCTCTAGGGCACAGATCAGCATGCCGCTTCTGCACTAAGTGTCCTTGTACCGTGCAGATCAGTGGCTATTATCCAACTCCTCTTCCTCAAACAGATCGCTTAGTCTTCTGCCACATCCTCCCTAAATAGATCAATTAGTTTCACATACACGCAGACAGACAGACAGACACACACACACACACATCTATGTATATACTGTACATCTTAACTAACAAGCCGGTGTGTCAATGTAGGTATTTTCTCTTCAGGTGATAGTTTTCCTTTTTTGATTCTATATTCACTATATCCCCTGATTTTTGCCAAAAAAATGTTTGATGACCATTAAGTGATATCTACTTATGTGATGACCTTCATATATGGCATCATCGTAGATGTGCTGTATGAAAACACAGTATATTAACTCTGCCGTGATGTATGATCATAGGTCATAATTTTTGTGAAAATAATGTCCGTGCAATCAAAGTGCTGAAATGAAACAATGTTTTAAATTCTTCACGATTAATTTCTTCAAGTATTTGATGCTAATGCTTATTCTTAATGCTGAACGCTATAAAGTTACAACGCTGAAAACATTGGACAAATGTACTTAGCTGGCAGAACGTGGATAAATCTGACGGTCTGAAACAGGAGAATTTTTCAAAAATTCTCCTGTTTCAGACCGTCAGATTTATCCACGTTCTGCCAGCTAAGTACATTTGTCCAATGTTTTCAGCGTTGTAACTTTATAGCGTTCAGCATTAAGAATAAGCATTAGCATCAAATAATTGAAGAAATTAATCGTGAAGAATTTAAAACATTGTTTCATTTCAGCACTTTGATTGCACGGACATTATTTTCACAAAAATTATGACCTATGATCTTACATCACGGCAGAGTTAATATACTGTGTTTTCATACAGCACATCTACGATGATGCCATATATGAAGGTCATCACATAAGTAGATATAACTTAATGGTCATCATAAAAATATTTTGGTAAAAATCGGGGAGATAGATTTTTCTTTTTTGGTTGTTTTATACTGTACATCCTTACACACATGCTCAAACATACCCCAGACTCAGGCACACCCACCCAAAATACAGACACCCGACTCCCTCCCACCAAAGAAATGCCAACCCCCATAGCCCCTCCGAACGCAGACGCAACCACATCCATGCTGCACTGCACACGGACTGAGGACTCCTTTCATCAGATCTATAGAGAGGGAGAGGCTGCGTTACATGGAGGGTGTTTGTGTACATGTTGGTAAAATGTTCATTTATTTGCTCACCTAAATACAAAGTCATGTGCGTAATTTTAAGCAGGCACAAAACACCCCATGTTACAGACAGGAGACCCCTACATGCATTGCGTTTGAACGTTTGGTGGTTGTGCATGTAATATTGCCCATAAAGCTATGCACATAACATTTTGAAATAATTCATAATGCCCCTAGAAAGTCTCTTTTTTTTAAACATTTTTTTTTAATGCGACCAAATGTAAGCACATTCTGAACTTACGCCCAGAGTTTGGTGAGGCTGAAAGTTCCCTCAGCCCCCTTCCGCAGCAAACTCCCAACTAAACACACCCCAGCGCATCCAGGCACGGGGCCAGATGCTCGCGGAGTATTCATTCCTAAACACAACGTTTGCTTTTATCTCGCTGCTGAAAGGATCGGATTTAATTAATGCAAATGTTCTAGTGTTGCCTCCTGTGTTAATAATTCTCTACTTGTCGCTAGGCGAGGAGAGAAAATAGAATTAACGAGAGAGAAATTTAAAAAAATACAATTTTCCAGGAGCAGTGAAGCAAATTTTCTAATAAACATGACAAGTACAAGGCGTAATGTGGTATATAGAGCCAGATGTGCACATATGACAAGTACAAGGCGTATTGTGGTATATAGAGCCAGATGTGCACATATGACAAGTACAAGGCGTAATGTGGTATATAGAGCCAGATGTGCACATATGACAAGTACAAGGTGTAATGTGGTATATAGAGCCAGATGTGCACATATGACAAGTACAAGGCGTAATGTGGTATATAGAGCCAGATGTGCACATATGACAAGTACAAGGTGTGATGTGGTATACAGAGCCAGATTTGCACATATGACAAGTACAAGGTGTGATGTGGTATATAGAGCCAGATGTGCATGCATGACCAGGTGTGATGTGGTATACAGAGCCAGATGTGCATGCATGACAAGGTGTGATGTGGTATACAGAGCCAGATGTGCATGTTTGACAAGGCTTGGTGTGATATACAGAGCCAGGTGTGTACAAATGACAAGGCGTGATGTGATATTGAGAGCCAGATGTGCATGCATGACAAATGCAAAGCATGATGTATACAGAGTCAGATGTGCACATATGAGTCCTGATGTGGTCTGTAGAGACAGTGCACGTATGACGAGGCTTGATGTGATATTGAGAGCCCCTGATGTGATATTGAGAGTCCCTGCACCACTTGAGCCTGACATACAGCTCCCCAACTGGAGAGACAGTCCGGAACCTCCAAGGGCTCCCGCAGGTCAGATTGTCCCGACACAGCCACCAATCCAGACTGGCCCAGGCATCCACCGGACGAGGTAGAGGAAGATGAAACTGCTCTGAGACAGGATTCCACCTGGAGAGCAAGGCCACCTGAAGAGGATGCATATGAGTGAAGGCCCAAGGGACCAATTCCAAAGTGTAAGCCATAGACTCACGAACCTGCAGATAATCCCAGACCTTGGGGGTTGGATTGCTGAGCAACCTGGAAATCTGACCCTGGATCTTGACAATCCGCTCCTCGGTGAGAAAAACATTTCAGAGCCTGGTGTCGAAGCAGGCCCCCAGAAACTCTAGCACTTGAGAAGGCACCAGCTGGCTCTTGGAGAAGTTCACCACCCAGCCAAAAGACTGCAAATGCTGTTTGACCACCGTCACTGACCACTGACAGAGGGCCTCCGACTTTGCCCGAATAAACCAGTCGTCTAAAATTAGGTGGACCAGAACTTCCTGCTGCCGCATTGCTGCTCTACCACCACCATCACCTTTGTAAAAGTCCTTAGCACTGTTGCCAAACCGAGTGGCAGGGCTCAAAACTGAAAATGCTTGCTGAGGATCATGAACCTGAGGAACCTTTGATGGTCTGGACAAAGGGGAATGAGGAGATAGGCCTCTGTTAAATCCAGAGAAGCCAAAAAGTCCCCTTGTGCACCGCAGCAATCACCAACCTCAGCTTTTCCATCCGAAAACAGGGCACCTTGAGTGCCAGATCCATCTTCTTTAAATCCAGAATCGGACAAAAGGTGCTGTCCTTTGGGACTACAAAATAAATGGAATACCTTCTGAACCCTCTTTCCACAACCAGCACTGGCACTATAGCCCCCAAGAGATGGAGGCGATTAACTGTTTTGCTCGTAAGTGCAAGGGGATTTCATGAACATATCTTTTAGTGGGTGATGTGATTATGGCCCACTCCTCGAGATATAACTTTAACCGACCTCCAATGCGTGGGGCTGAGGAGTGCGCCCTTGCAAAGGCTGCATCCTCCCAGGCTTGAATGTTCAGGCGATAGAACCTGGAGAAAGGTGTGCAAGGAGGATCACATCACCGCTCAGCAGATGTCAACGGGAGACAGCAGTCTAGCTTCTACCCATGAGACTGCCTTGAAGGGGCAGCCTATGTGGAGGCAGGAAAGCCATTACCCCTTGAAGGGGTAATGGCTTTCCTGCCTCCACATAGGCTCCTGTGACCACCTCTTTAATTCAGCGAACTATGGTAGCCTGTGAAGCTGGTTCGCCCTGCTTCCTTCCACTGTGAAGGCCAAACAGGCGGTCTGTCTTTTGGACCAGTTCTGAAACATCCAAATACCGCACCAAAAGCCTATTGACATTCAAATGGCAGAGGGATGGCAACAAAATAGACTGATTCAAATGAAACTCTGAGACTACCTTGAGCAAGAAGGATGGAACAGTACGAAGCTGTAATGCTCCTGGAGTCATCCGGAGGAACAGTTCCCGACATGAAAATGCCTGTAGTTCAGAGATGCGACGTGCCTCGCATATAGCCACTAGGAACACTGTTTTCATGGTTAATAAGGAAAGACTACACAGTGGCCGAATGGAGGACCCTGCCAAAAACTCCAATACTAGATTAATATATTCCACAAGGGAACTGGCCACCATAGGTGTGTCCAGAGGTGCTTTACCCCTTTCAGAAAACGGACTATGTCTGGATGAGCCGACAGGTTGGTTCTGTTCATCTCGCCCCTGAAACAGGAGAGAGCCACTACCTAGACCTTCAAGGAGTTAAGGGTCAAACCTTTATTCAAACCGTTCTGCAAAAATTCCAAAATTAGTGGGATTTTACCCGTCTGAGGGGAAACACCAAGTTCCTCGCAGCAGGCCTCAAATACTCTCCAGACCCGCACATACACTAGGGATGTAGAGAACTTCTGCGCACGGAGTAAGGTGGCAATTACTGCCACCAAATATCCTTATTTCATCAGGCGAGCCCTCTCAAGGGCCAGATTGTAAGACAGAATTGAGTTGGATTCTCGTGAAGTACCGGTACCTGCTGTAGCAAGTTTCTATGCGGTGGGAGACCCACATGTTCGCATACCACGGTCACCTGGGCCAACCCTGGAGCTACTAGTAGGACTAATCCCCTGTGGTGCTCGATTCTGCAAATGACCCTGCCTAGGAGGGGCCATGGAGGCAAGGCATATAGCAGCTCCTCTTCCGGCCAGGTCTGAATGAGAGCATCGATCCCCAGGGTCAACTGATTTCTTCTGCGACTGAAGAATTGGGGAACTTTCGCATTGTGAGATGCGGCCAGCAGGTGGATGGACGGGAGACCCCAGCGATCTACTACCAGCTGAAAGGCTTTGGGCGACAATACCCACTCTCCTGGATCCAGACTCTTCCTGCTTAGAAAGTTTGCTCTGACGTTGTCTTTTCCTGCAAGTGGGAGGCTGACATCCTCTGTAGAAGATCTCCTTATGGCACAGGCAGAAATACAATCTCCTGTGACACTTGCTGGCTTTTGGTTCCACCCTGGTGGTTGATATAGGCTGCTGTTGCATTGTCCGACATTACGTGGATCGCTTGACCCTGGAGTATGTGGCTGAATTGTAGATACGCCAATCTGAGTGCCTGGGCTTCTAGGCAGTTTATGTTCCAAAGAGCCTCTTCCTTGGTCCAACGTCCCTGGGCCATCAGTTCCTGACAGTGAGCTCCTCAGCCCTGGAGGCTCGCGTCTATCATGAGGACCAGCCAGTTCAGAAGGGACAGGGGTACACCCCTGCCCAGATGAGCTTCCTGCAAGGAGGACCTTAACGGAGTCGAGAATGTATTGTGGTATGGAGGGCGAGTCCTTGGATTCTGTGGTACAGGAGAGGGCATCTGCTCGTATGTTCTTGGAGGCTGGTCTGTAGCGTAAAGAGAAATTAAAGCGGCTAAAAACCAGGGACCAGCGAGCCTGTCAGGGATTTAGGCACTGTGCGCAACACAGATACTCCAGGTTTTTATGATCGGTGTATACCACCACTGGATGTTGGGCCCCCCTCCAGCCACTGGCGCCACTCTTCAAATGCCATTTTTACGGCTAAGAGTTCTTTGTCCCCTATTCCGTAATTCTTCTCTGCGGGGGAAAACTTCCGTGAGAAGTACAAGCAAGGAAGAAGTGATCACTTATCAGAGAGTTGACAGAGAACATCCCCCACCGCGATGTCCGAAGCATCTACCCCCACTATGAACGGTCATGTGGGATCTGGATGATGTAGGCAGGAATCAAGCAGGAAGGCTTACTTTAGTTCCTCGAACACCTGGATTGCTTCTGTAGGCTATTCTCTGGCATTGGCCCCTCTTTTGGTTAACGCAGTAAGTGGTGCTACCTTCTGTGAGTAATAGGGAATGAAATGTCGGTAAAAGTTTGCGAACCCCAAAAAGCGTTGAAGGGCCTTCACTCCAACTGGGCGAGGCCAATCCTTAATTGCTGATACCTTTTCTGGGTCCACATGGAATCCTGAGATTGATATGATGTATCCCAAGAAGGGTAAAGATGATTGTTCAAATACACACTTTTCTAATTTGGCGAATAGGCGATTCTCGCGGAGCCGTTGCAACACCTGACGTACTTGTTGTCGATGTGTGGTGATATCTTTAGAGAATATGAGGACATCATCAAGGTATATGATTACTGAAGAATGGAGCATGTCCTGAAAACCTCATTCATCAGATTTTGGAAAATCGCTGGTGCATTACAAAGTCCAAAAGGCATGACTAAATGCTCGTAATGCCCATCACAAGTATTGAATGCGGTTTTCCACTCATCGCCTGGCTTTATTTGTATTAAATTATATGTTCCTCGGAGATCTAATTTAGTAAAGATCCTTGCTCCTTGTAAACGGTCCAAAAGCTCAGGGATGAGTGGAAGAGGATATCTGTCCCTGCGGGTGATTGGAGTTGAGACCCTGATAATCTATACAGGGCCTAAGGGAACCGTCTTTCTTGGCAACAAAAAAGAATCCGGCCCCAGCTGGAGACATAGATGGCCGGATAAACCCCTTATCCAGATTCTTTTGGATGTATTGGGACATTGCCCAAGTCTCAGGTAAGGACAATGGATAAACTCGCCCTCGAGGCAGTATAGCGCCAGGTAGGAAATCAATGGCACAGTCGAAGATCCGCTGTTCTGGTAAAAGCTCAGCCTTTTCTTTGGAGAAGACATCTACATATTCTGTGTACTGAGGCAGCAGTGTCAGAGGAGTAACGGCCAAAGGTACACTAGGCCGTGGCAGATTCGACAAGCAGATCGTAAAGCAGGCTGGACTCCAGAATGTGATTTGTAGAGACTTCCAATCAATGAGTGGTGAGTGTTTCTGAAGCCAGGGTAGGCCCAGAACTATGGGATGGATGGATTTGTTCAAGACATAGAAGGAGGTCTTCTCCTTGTGGAGAATTCCGGTATGT
Organism: Rhinatrema bivittatum; assembly: GCF_901001135.1. Taxonomy (NCBI): domain Eukaryota; kingdom Metazoa; phylum Chordata; class Amphibia; order Gymnophiona; family Rhinatrematidae; genus Rhinatrema; species Rhinatrema bivittatum. Next base: position 166,301,437 of record NC_042622.1, on the reverse strand, counting down.
AGGATCACAGGAGTGGTGGTAGATGAAATGCTGCCTGGCAGAGGAGTGCCATAATAGAAGAAACTCATAGCGGCGGCGAGTGAGGAACCTTGGGCAGTTGTAACTGTTGGATCCAGAATCAATATGAGCCAAGGTGGTAAAAGTTCCCCCAGGATACTCCAGGGTGACTGGAACCGTTCATTGGGGAGCAGGACTCACACAGCTAGGATTAGCTCCCCAGTAACGCCTAGGCTTGGGAGTTTTCCGGTCGCTCCCAGCATTGTGCTAGCATGTGTCCCTTACCACCGCAGTACAAGCACAAGCCTAGGGTACGGCGGCGCTTCCTTTCTTCTGGGGTGAGGGGACTGCGGCAGAGTTGCATGCGCTCCACACCCTGACTGGATTGGTATTCCGGAGGTGGTGCCATCAGTTGGGAGAAGGATGGAGCCAGTGTAAAGGGTCTATGGACAGGTTTAACTTCTCAGGCCCATTGCTAAAGCCTGCGATCAGTTCTTCCCGACAGGTCGATCAGGCCTTCGAGGTTGTCAGGAAGATCCCTTGCCTCAAGCTCATCTTTAATGCGCGGGGATAGTCCTTCTAGGAAGATGCTGTGTAGACTGTCCTCCTGCCATCCTAGCTCCGATGCCAAGGTATGGAACTCAACCGCGTAGTCGACCAGCGGCCGGGAGCCTTGCCAGAGATGCAAGAGTTCTGACGCTGTGGTAGACTGACGAGCTGGCTCATCGAATACTAACTTAAAATTGTGCAAACATTGTTGTAGATTTCCCAGCAGTGGATCACCTCGCTCCCACAGCAGGGGAGGCCTAGCCAGGGCACTTCCATCCAATAGAGACAGAATGTAGGTGGTCTTCAACTGATCAGATGGGGAACTGCATGGGTTGAAGAGAAGCCAAGCAGTGCCGGGGTTTCTTTTTTTGTAAATTATTATTTTATTGGTGTATATCATGCGTTACATTGCAGAACCACAACACAATACCATAATAGATAGATAACAGCTGTGCCGGGGTTTCATCAACCACTGCATGAGACAGTGGTTGATGAAACCCCAGCACTGCTTGGCTTCTCCCGCATAGCGAGGTGGCCCTGGTAGGTGCGTAGATGCGGCCAGACCGGCGACTGGAGGAGCCGGTGGCGGGGCTACCACTGGGAGTGTTGAATCCAGGCGGTTAGCTAGTCGTTCGGTAGCAGTCAAGACATCTAAGTAGTGTTGCTGCTGCTGCATTCGTTGAGCCAGACCAGGGATGGCCTGGAGGCCAGAGAGGTCCACCGGGTCCATGACCTTGGCAAACTTGTTGAGAGCATGGACCCTTGGGCCAGCTAGAGAGAGAGATGGAACCACTGAAGGAAGGCCTACTGTGGTACTCTTAGCCGGGAGGTGGATCAAGACCAGGAGAGAAGTGAACAGTTCTAGTCGTGGCAGGCAGCAGTCGAGAAGAGTCTATGATGGTCCAGAGGTTCGAGGTGGGCAGCAGACAAGGAGAAGCCAGAAGATGAAGCTGAAGTCAAGCTGAAGAAGCCAGCAGACGGGGACTGGAACACAGGAGCAGGAGTGGAGTAGGCAGGAAAGCAGGAGCGGAGTCAGGAACAGCAGGAGTCAGGAACAGCAGGAATCAGACACGGAGTCAGGGACAGCAGAAATCAGCAACTCAGAGCTCCAAGGAGGCGACCTGTTGCCAAGGCAAAGCACTAGTGTCTCGTGCAACTTTTAAATAGGCCAGGAGTGATGATGTGGAGAAAGGGACCGTGGTTTCCTGCCGCGGCCCCTTTAAATTTGAAACAGTCGGGCACATGCATGCCTAGTGGGCGGAGCCGCCCAAGGAATATGACAGCGTCTCCCTCGTGGGGAGAACGCCGAGAGGAGGCCTCGCTGCGGCCTAAGCACGGCCGGGGCATCCCGAGGCACGGAAGAAGAGCCTGCCGGTAAGGGAGGACCCGACCGTGGCCGGGATTCCCAACATTAAGGTGGTTACTGTCATCTTGGCTTGGGTTCATTCAATGCTGAGGGACTGCAGGTGGCACACTGGGTTATGTACAGTGTCAGTGAAATTTTCTCTGTCTCCATCCGCTGGCAGGGAGGCAAAACCCAGGAGTCTGGACTGATCTGTGTTACTACAGGAATAAAAATTAGCAGGTAAGAACTATTTCCTAGCGTGTAGCAGATGGACTCAGGACCAATGGGTATAATGTGCTCCTGATAGCAGTTGGGAGATGGAGTCAGATTTCAATCTGACATCAGCCTACATATAACCCGTGCAGGAAGCTTAGCTCTTCAGTATTTCTCCGTCTCTTAAGCAGTTTGGGACACTACACACACTTGCACAGTGTGAGAAAATCCAAACCAAAGAAGAAAGAAAATCTTACCTCTACAAGACGAGCCCCGCTCTCCTGCGGTGATACCTAAAGGTCCCTTCCCCAGTCGAGAATTCCTGAGGTGATGTCCGAGATCCCTCAGAGGTGAGCCTTGGTCCAGTAGCCAATTCCCAGCGTGGACTTAGCCCCAGAGTGGCCAAGAGGCAGCGGGTGCAATACTGAGCGTGGCGGTAAAGGTATTTTCCCTCTCCCCCTGCAGCTGGAGACGTCCCGGCACGAGACCAGGAAGCGCCGAGACAAGGTAAGGTAGAAAACTTTCTTAAAGTCTCCGGTCTCCAAGGCTCGGTTAGCCACACAGATCGTCCTTCAGGCGTCTGTTAAATCAGGTTGAGCAGCCCCGTCCAGGCTAGACCCCGATCCGGTGCGAGGGTCCTCTCACATGGAGACCCTTCGGGGGTTCGCCATCTTGCCCGCGTGGTCGTCTGTGCCATTTTCCCCCCTTGATCGCCTTATTGTCTGCACAACTGAGCCGTGCGCTCAGCGGTGAGCTGGATGCAAAAACGACTTGTGCACACAGCAGCACGCACAACTGTGCCGGGCGCACAAATTGGCCTGTGCCCACAGCAGCACACACATCCCTGCTAAGCGCACAAATAGCGGCCTGCACACACAGACATCGTCTGCGCACCCGGAGCACTCAACTAAGTCTCCCGGCGCGCGTACACCTACGCTCACACCCGAGTTTTGAGCCACTCCACGCGCACAAATCATAGCACTGCCGGCCAAGAAAGCCAAGGGACAAGCCCTCTGCCCAGCCTGCCACCTGAGAGCTGCGCAACCCGAAGTGGCCTCTGCCCTATGCCTGCAGTGCGAAGAGACTCGGGGAACTGAAGCTAGGCCCCCCTCAGCCAGTAGAGGAATCCAGCTCCACCAATGATAGTACCAGACCTCTGTATCTCCGGCTCGGCCCCTTCTCAGATGGGTGCCTCTGGGAACCCCGCTGGATTCAATAGGGACCCAGGGACCTTTTCCTGGGTGGAATTCTTCAAAGGGCTGCAAACCCTTTGTCCAGGCGCAAGCAGATTCACCCGTGACACAGCCACAGTCTCCACCGGAAGAGCAAGACCTTCCAAGCCCTTCTCGGACCCCCCTGAGACGTGCCATATCCGGCAAAAGCCTCCCCTTAGGGGACACAGACGCCTCAGGGGAAGAGCCTGACCCCCTGGAGGAAGGGGAAATCCCTCCAGGGATGGAACTATACCGAACCATGATGCGATTCTTCTCCAAAGACGAGTTATGAGCTCTTATGTCTCTGAGCCTGAAGTCGCTGGCCATTCCTGGCGCAAGTACCACAGCAGAGCCAAAGACGAACCCAGTTTTGGTTGGTCTCCGTCAGGCCTCATGCTATTTCCCAATGCTGCAGGCCGTACAACAACTGATTGACCTGGAATGGAATGCCCTGGAGGCCATCTTCAAAGGAGGACGGGCCCTAGAAACCCTATACCCCCTGGAACCCACGGCCAAAGAACTCCTAGGGTTCCCAAAAGTGGACGCCATGGTCTGTGCTATCTCAAAGACTGCATTCCTAGTGGCAGTATGTTCAGCCTGTCGCATCTCCGAGCTTCAAGCACTATCCTGTCGGGAACCGTTCCTCAGATTCACACCGGGATCCATACAGCTTCGCACTGTCCCCTCCTTCCTTCTGAAGGTGGTTTCTCATTTCCATCTAAACCAAACCATCTCGCTGCCATCCCCAGACGAACATAAGGACTCTGAAGACTCACACCTTCTTTGCCATCTTAATATCGGCAGACTTCTAGTCCAGTACCTGGAAAGGTCAGAATCCGTATGAAAGATGGACCACCTATTCGTCCTTCACAGCGGGAAGAAACAAGGGGAAGTGGCCTTGCGGGCAACCATAGCCCGCTGGATCAAAGAAGTAATCAAGGTGGCGTACGTAGAGGCAGGAACGTCTCCAACTCTACAAGTCAAGGCCCATTCCACAAGGGCCCAGGCAGTGTCCTGGGCAAAAACTAAGATGCTGTCACACGCCGAGATCTGTCAGGTGGCAACATGTTCCTCCATTCACACCTTCTCAAGGTTCTACCGCCTGGATGTCCAGGCCCGGGAGGACACATCATTTGCAAGGGCAATTCTAAGTGGGCCACGGGCAGCCTCCCACCCGGTTCGGGAGTAGCTTTTGTACATCCCATTGGTCCTGAGTCCATCTGCTACACGCTAGGAAATGGAGAAATTACTTACCTGATAATTTCATTTTCCTTAGTGTAGACAGATGGACTAAGCATCCCGCCCACGGCAGCTCCAAAATTCAGAAACCTCGAGTGACAATCCCTGAGAGCAAGACAAGCATGGGTAAACCAGGTTTTACCCCTAGTTCAAGACACTTTTCAGTTGCGTGCACTGGCTGTCTCCAATTGGAAATCAGTTTAGCCAGTCCAAGTTAATCAAGTTAGCCAAGTTAATCAAGTTATTAAAACACACATATATCCACAATTGCTTTTCGAGGAGAATACTGAAGAGCTAAGCTTCCTGCAGGGGTATATGTAGGCTGACATCAGATTGAAATCAGACTCCGTCTCCCAACTGCTATCAGGAGCACACTATACCCATTGGTCCTGAGTTCATCTGTCTACACTAAGGAAAACGAAATTATCAAGTAATTTCTCCAGTTTTCCTTTTTTTCCCTATATGCATCAACTTACATTTGCCACATTAAATCTCATCTGCCATTTGGAAGCCTAATCTTCCAGTCTCATAAGTTCCTCCTGCAATTTATCACAATCTGCTTGAGATTTAACTACTCTGCATAATTTTGTGTCATCCACATCACTTGTTGTACCCCTTTCCAGATCATTTATAAATATATTAAAAAGCACATGTCCAAGTAGAGATCCCTGAGGCACTCCACTATTTATCTTTTTCCACTGTGAAAATAGACCATTTAATACTAATCTGTTTCCTGACATCGCCTCCTATCACATGACTTTTTAGTTTTCTTAGAAACCTCTCATGAGGGTCTTTTGAAAATCCAAATACACTACATCTACTGGTTCACCTTTATCCACATGTTTATTAACCCCTTAAAAAAATGAAGCAGATTCGTGAGGCAAGACTTGCCTTGGGTAAATCCATGTTGACTGTGTTCCATTAAACCATGTCTTTCTATATGCTCTATGGTTTTGATCTTTAGAATAGTTTCCACTATTTTTCCCACACTGAAGTCAGGCTCACTTGTCTATAGTTTTCCGGATCATCCCTGGAGCCCTTTTTAAATATTGGGGTTACATTGGCCACCCTCCATTCTTCAGGTACAATGGATTATTTTAATGATAGGTTACAAATTGTAATAGGTCTTAAATTTCATTTTTCCAAGCCTGTAGTCAGATGGACTCAGGACCAACGGGTTATTTGCTCCCCTGCTAGCAGATGGAGACGGAGTCAGATTTCAAAGCTGATGTCACCCTAGATACACCCCTGCAATGACCTCAGACATTCAGTATCTTTCCGTCTCCTAGCAGATGTGGACGCTATCCCCACACCAGCAGCGGTGTTTAGCAGGATTGCAGCACTAATTCAAAGGAGAAATTTACCTTCAAATCGAAAGGAAGAATCGAGCCCCACTCTCCTGCGGTGATACCTAAGGAGGCCCAGCCCCAGTTGAGAATTCCTGAGGTGATTTCCGAGATCCCTCAGAGGTGTGCCTTGGTCCGGTTGTCGGTTCCTGGCGTGGACTATGCTGCTGAAGCAGCTGAAAGGCAACTTTGGTTCAGTTCATCTGAATTGTTACACTTGAAAACTGTCTCTGGAATGAGTATCTCCCCAACATCCTCTTCAGTAAACATGGAAGCAAAAAATTCATTTAGTTTTAACTCAACAGCTTTATCTTCTCTAAGTGCCCCTTAACCCCTTGATCATCTAACGGTCCAACCTACTCCCTCGCAGGCTTTCTGCTTCAGGTATATTTTAAAAAGATTTTATTATGAGTTTTTGCCTCTATGGCCAACTTCTTTTCAAGTTCTCTCTTAGCCTGTCTTATCAATGTCTTACATTTAACTTGTCAGTGCTTATCCTTTATCCTATTTTTTTCTGATGGATTCTTCTTCCAACTTTTGAATGAAGATCTTTTGGATAAAATAGCCTCTTTCACCTCACATGTTAGCCATGCTGACTTTGACCTTCCTTCCACCTTTCTTAATGTGTGGAATACATTTGGACTGCACTTCTAAGATGTACTTCTAAGTTGTACACTCTTAACCTTTGTAGCTCCACCTTTCAGTTTTATTTTTAACTATTTTTCTTATTTTATCAAAGTTTCCCTTTTGAAAGTTTAGTGCTAGAGCTGTAGATTTTACTTACTGTCCCCCTTCCAGTCACTAATTCAAATTTGATCATATTATGATCACTATTGCCAAGCGGCCCCACCACCATTACCTCTCTCACCAAATCCTGCACTCCACTATTTATTTATTTATTTGTTTGTTTGTTTGTTTGTTTGTTGAGTTTTATATACCGTCATTCGGTGAAGCCATTACAATGGTTTACAAGATTCAAAAGGTAGTATCTTAAATGTGAATTAAGGGTATAACAGGATATACTAACAATTAGATCTAAAATTGCTCCCTCTCTCGTTGGTTCCTGAACCAATTGCTCCATAAAACTCATTTATTCCATCCAGGAACTATATCTGTCTAGCATGTCCTGATGTTACATTTACCCAGTCAATTATGGGGTAATTGAAATCTCCCATTATTACTGCACTACCAATTTGGTTAGCTTCTCTAGTTTCTCTTAACATTTCACTGTCTGTCTTACCATCTTGGCCAGGTGGATGGTAGTATACCCCTATCACTATAGTCTTCCCCAACACACAAGGGATTTCTACCCATAGAGATTCAATTGTGCATTTAGTCTCATGCTGGATCTTTATCCTGTTGGTCTCAAGCCATCCCAGACATAAAGCGCCACCCTGCCTCCCAGATGCTCCTCTTTATCATTGCGATATAATTCGTACCCTGGTATAGCACTATCCAAATGGTTATCCTCTTTCCACCATGTCTCTGAGATGCCAGTTCAGTCTATGTGATCATTCACTGCTATACACTCTAATTCTCGCATCTTACTTCTTAGACTTCTGGCATTAGCATACAAACATTTAAAGTGTGTTTTTTGTTTGTATTAACATTCTGCTGTTCAGTTGACAGGGATAAATTGGAATCCTTTAGCTCAGGTGAATCTTTAATTATAGGCACTTGGACTACTTTTCTTATTATTGGAACCTCACTGTTGGGATGCCCTAATGCTTCATTAGTATCCTTCGAAGATACCTCCCTCGAACCATGTGTGCTGAGTGACTGTCGGCTTTCTCCTTTGATTTAGTTTAAAAGCTTCTCTATCTCCTTTTTAAAGGTTAGCACCAGCAGCCTGGTTCCACCTGGTTAAGGTGGAGCCAATCCCTTCGGAAAAGACTCCCCCTTCTTCAGAAGGTTCGCCACTTTCTTACAAAACTGAATCCCTCTTCCTTCCACCATCGTCTCTTTCAAGCATTGAGACTCCGGAGCTCTGCCTGCCTCTGGGGACCTGCGTGTGGAACAGGGAGAATTTCAGAGAATGCTACCCTGGAGGTAGGTTCTGGATTTCAGCTTTCTACCTAAGAGCCTAAATTTGGCTTTCAGAATCTCCCTCTCACATTTTTCTATGTCGTTGGTGTCCACATGCACCACGACAGCCGGCTCCTCCCCAGCACTGTCTAGGTGACACATGAGGTCCACCACCTTCGCATCAGGTAGGCATGTTACCAGGCAATCCTCACGCCCACCCGCCACCAATCTGTCTACATTCCTAATAATCGAATCATCAGCTATGATGGCTGACCTACCCCTTCCCTCCTGGGCAGTAGCCCTGGGAGAGACATCCTAGGTGTGAGAGGACAGTGCATCACCTGGAGAGCAGCTCCTTGCTACAGGATCATTTCCTGTATGACGAGGCTTGATGTGGTATATAAAGCCAGATGTGCATGCATGACAAGTACAAGGCATGCTGTGGTATACAGAGCCAGATTTGCACTCAGGACAAGTGTAAGGGTTGGGGACCTCTCTCCTGGCCAAGCTGGCAGAGCAGTTGGAAGCTAGGGTAGCCTACATTGCTGGTGCCTTGTATGACTTGCTGTGCACATCCTTCTGGAATATGTTGGCGGTGGTCTCTGCCAGACAGTTCTGGTGGTGCAATTGGTTGGCCAATGTCTGGTCCAAGTCGCAGTTGAGGAATCTTCCCTTTAAAGGCAAACTATTGTTTGGTGAGAACCTGGAGCAGTTAGTAAAGCACTTGGGTGAATCTAAAGGGCATAAGTTGCCAGAGGATAAACCTAAAGGGAATAAGAAAAATTTCCTGAGCAGCAGAGGTACAGAGATGCGAGGCGATACTGCCCTTGGAGAGGGGAGGGCATCGTCACAAAGGCAGGGGGTGGGTAAGTTATAGTCCTTTTGGGGCTTGTGTAAGCCCGTCCTGGAAAACTCCAGCCAGGGAGCAGAAGGAGGTAAAGGTGCACAATGAAACAAGGCTGGTCCACTCTTGTCCAGAAGTAATAGGAGAGTGATTGGCTCTCTTTTACGAGGAGTGGATCAAGATTTATGAGGGACTAGTGGATTCTGGCAGTCATAAGAGACGGCAGTGACTTAGAATTTGTGTACTCGATATGTGAATTCTACATGGCCTCCCCTTGCACCTCCATCAGCAAGTGAGAAGCGGTTCGGTCCACGCTGGAGTGGGTTCAACAGCTAGAAGCAATGGTCCCTGTGCCCCAGGGAGAGTGACACTGCACTGCATGATTGCGGTGGTCACAAAGGGGAATTTTTTGCGTCTCTCATTCTGACAGAAGCTTATCTTCATATTCCCATCCGGCCAGAGTATCAGAAATTTCTGAGGTTTGTGCTGCTGGGAGAGCATTTTCAGTTCCATGTGCTTCCGTATGGGCTAGTGACAGCACCGCGGACTTTCACCAAGGTGATGGTGGTGGAGGCAGCAGCTCTTTGGAAAGAGGGCATCCTAATGCATCTGTATCTGAACGACTGGCTCATTGAGCAAAGTCGAAGGAGTTGTGTCAGCGCTCAGTTCAACAGGTTCTGCAGTGATTGCAGGTTATGGGCTTGGATGGTGAATGCGTCAAAGAGCGACTTGGTTCCCACCCAGTCACTGGAGTACCTCTATGCATGCTTCAACACAGCTATAAGAAAGGTGTTTCTTATGGAAGAGAGAGTGGAAATTGCAGGCACAGGTCCAGAGATTATGGCTGCCCATACTCAAAGTTTGGGCTTATTTGCAAGTCCTGGGTTCTTTGATGTCTTCGCTCGATCTAGTTCCATGGGCGTTTGCATATATGCGGCCTCTCCAGAAGGCGCTGCTATCCCACTGGATTTCTCAGTCGGAGGATTTTCAACTATGGCTACCCCTGCAGGGGGAATTTCAGGTCCAGTTTCTCCTGGTAGCTTTCTCAAGCCAATGGAGCTGGGTGTGGCACTGGAGATTCTAGATTGGGTGGTAGTGGCCATCGATGGGGTGCCATCTGTCAGGGCAGACAGCGAGAGGCCAATGGTCAGCAGAGGAAGCTTCATGGTCTATCAATTAGTTGGAGATATGAGCTGTTCACAAGGCATTGCATTGTTTTCTTCCTCTCTTACGCAAGCCGGCAGTGAAAGTCCTTTCAAACAATGCAACAGCAGTGGCTTACTTCATCCACCAAGGCAGGAGCTTTTTCACAGGGTGGAACAGCATCTAGTGGAATGTTGCTGGGGTAAACAACATCTAGTGGAATGTTGCTGTGGTAAACAACATTCAAGCATATTTTCTCAGCAGAAATATGCTGAGGATGCGATGGCTCTCATTCACTCCAGATGGGGCATTCCCTTGTTGGACTTGATAGGGTCAAAGAAGAACGCCAAAGCACAGTGCTTTTTCAGTTGCAAACAGGAGGCGGGAGCAGAGGGCCTTCTTAGAAATCCTCTTGTATGTGTTTCCTCCGTGGCCTCGAAGCTCATCCAGGAAAAGTTATCCTAGTAGCACCAGAATGGCTGCGGTGACCATGGTTCTCAGATTTGGTGAATCTGACAGTGGATGGACCTCTTCAGCTCGGGTATCTACTCGGGCTTCTTCATCAAGGTCCAGTTGTCTTGAAATGGGCGGATCGCTTTTCTCTTGCGGCTTGGCTCTTGAGAGGAAGCATTTGACATTGAAAGGGTACTTCAAAGAGGGCATTTCAACATTGCTCCAAGCTAGGAGACCACCTACTTCATTGGCTTATGTCAGGATGTGGAACGTTTTTGAGGCATGTTGACTCGAAGAAGGGATTTCCCCTCTTTGGGCATCAGTTTCTCAAATTCTTGGGCTCTTGCAGAAAGGCCTGGCAAAAGTGCTAGCGTACGATTCTCTCCAAGTACAGGTGTTAGCCTTAGGCTGTCTTTGGGGTAAACTGCATGAGTTGTCCCTGGCTTCACATCCAGATTATAGTTTGAGGGGTGACATATCTGCAGCCTTTGGTGAGGCAAGTGTTTCCGTTGTGGAACTTAAATTTGGTCTTGCGGATTCTTTGTGGTCCTCTCTTTGAGCTGTTGTGGAAAGCGTCACTGAAGTTGGTCTTCCTAGTAATGATGAGGTCAATATTCAAAGCTGGCCATTTAAGTAACATAGCCAAAAATAACTTATCCGACAAAGTTGTGATGTATATTCAGCAGCATGGCGAAACCGCTGAATATACATATATATGTGCATACTTCGCCGGTAAAGTCTACCCAGCTAAGCTTAGACTTGCTCTATGGAGTGTCTAAACTTAAATGTACACTTAAATGCCTAACTCTGAATATCGGTAGTTAGGCGAATAACTTGCTCGGCCCCCAATCTGCCCATTGCATGCCCACTTTTTTTGTGCAAACATTTTAGGCATATAAGGGCCTTGCACAGTTGAGCAACGACACTGAACATATGCACATGTTCAGCGGCCGCTGCTTAGCAGCATAAGTCTTGCTTATCGGGCTAAATAGCACTGAGCGCACTTTGAATATTAACCTCAATATGTTTGGCTAGGCTGATTTCAGAACTTCAGGTGTTGCTTTCTTCAGATTCCAGATGATGGGATATCCTTACAAATGGCGTCTTCCTTTTTGTCAAAAGTGGTGCCTTCATTTCACCTCAGTCCAATGGTAGAACTTCTAGCCTTTTGAGATTTGGATCCTTCAGATCCACAAGTGAAAGAGCTCTATTTATTGGATGTGTGAGTTCAACTGCGCTAATTGAAGGCCACCAATAGCTTTAGTAGAACAGATCACTTGTTTGTATTGTTTGGTGGAGTGAGTAAAGGGAACAAGGTTTCTAAGGCTACCATTTCACGTTGGCTAAAATAGGCAATTGTGTCTAGTTACATATGTAAAGGACATCTGATTCCGGTGGGTCTAAGGGCCCACTCCACTAGGGCGCAGGTGGCATCTTGGGCAGAATGTCAGCTTGCCTCACCACAGGAGATCTGTTGAGTGGCAACCTAGTCTTAGCTCCACACTTTCTTGAAGCATTACTGGCTAGATGTCCAGGTGCCGGAAGCAGCGAGCTTTGAGCAGACTGTGCTGCGCGTGGGTCTTTCAGGTTCCCACCCAGTTTAGGGGTGCTTGGGTACATCCCATGCATCTGGACTGATGTAGGGAACACTCAGGAAAGGAAAATTGATTCTTACTTGCTAATTTTTGTTCCTGTAGTCCCACAGATCAGTCCAGAGCCCCATCCTCTCTGGAAAGACCACTTTACTCTCTATGTATATAGTAAGAAGTATTGGTTGAATTGAATGCTTTCAGTCTCCTATGGTCCAAAGAGCTCAACTTTGGGACCATACCATTTTCCCTGCTCGTTTGTTAGTGGGGGACATTGTTATAGTTCAGTTGTATCTTGGCTTGATCTTAGCTTGGGTACAGTGAAACACTGAAGGACTGCAGATGGTACACTAACTTACCTAGCAAAGTCTCAGTAAAGCTATTCTTCTGTCTCCATCTGCTGCTAGAGGAGTCGGGACTGATCTGTGGGACTACAGGAATGAAAATTAGTAGATAAGAACCAATTTTCCAATACAAAGCATGATATGGTATACAGAGCCAGATGTCACCAGACTCTGAGCGGCAGCAGATAGCAGTAGCAGCAGCAGCTTCGTTATTCGCACACAGAGTCTGGTCTGACACCTGGGATTTTTTTTAACAAATGAGAAATGTATAAGCGGATGTAGCTCTGAAGAAGGAAGTGTTTTTCTGAAACATTGCAATGTCAGGTGGGCTGGATTGAAGCACGAATATGCAACTATATCTTAGGACGCTGACACATCAGTGCACATAGTGTGGTACTCTCCTGGAAGATCAAGCACAAACATAAGTGCAGCTTTATAAACATATTGAAGTGATGCTTATAATGCTAATTAAAAACAATTATGTGCGAAAGAAAAAAATGCTTTAAAAAGTATTCATATGACAAGCAAGGATACTCATTGGACGTCTTATGACCAATGATTATAAATTGCAGCACATGTAAGGGATTGTAAAATGCAACCCTAGTGCTACATATGAAAGTCATTATACAACTTGTTTGAAAATCAAATGTTCCTTGTTGCTCTCTGCTTCACATGTGAAGTGAGATCATATTACAATATTTGACTCCTGCCTCCCTGCATTCACCTGGGGTTTGGTAACTCAGCAGCGCCCTCTGGCACTCAGGGGTTATAGCATCCTGCAGGCTCCTGCTTCCCTGCATTTGCCTGCATTGTTTGTGCTGTAACACCCTACAGATGTGGTGACCAGAACTGAACACAATTCTCAAGATGAGGTCACACCATGGAGCGATACAGAGGCACTGTATGATTCTCTGTTTTATTCTCCATTCCTTTCCTACTAATCCCTAGCATTCTATTTGCTTTCTTGGCCGCTGCAGCACACTGAGCAGAAGATTTCAACGTATTATCAGCGATGATACCTAGATCCTTTTCCTGAGTAGTGACTCCTAATGTGGAACCTTGCATTGTGTAGCCATAATTTGGTTTACTCTTCCTTAAGTGCATCACTTTGCAGATGACCACATTAAATGTTATCTTCCATTTGCTTGCCTGGTTTCCTAGTCTTTAATTGTCCTCTTGCAATTTCTCACAATCCTCTTGTAATTTAACAACTTTGAATAATTTTGTATCATTGGTAAATTTGATCACCTCACTTGTCGTTCCCATATCAAGGTCATTTATAAATATGTTAAAAAGCAGTGGTCCTAGTACAGATCCCTGGAACAGTCCACTATTCACCTTTCTCAATTAGGAAAAACTGACCATTTAGAACTATGTGGCAGGTGAAAAGCTGAGGCAATAACTACAGAAAACTGATTTTTGTAAGAAAGCCGAAGCACGGTACAAATTAGGAGGGGCCTTGCAGACGTGCTTCCCCTCTCTGCTGAAGGTGAAGGGGGTGACATAATTACAGGTTTAGGGAGCTTTGAGTTTGGGTTCCACAGTTCCTGTTGCTGCCTGGGCGCATACGTTTGTGTCCGCCGTGGATCCACTGGGCTGCTCCGGAAGGGAAGAGGTCTGGAGAGTACTGATCTGCAGAATTTGGGCTTCCTGGGCGTTTGTCTGTAAAAAGGGACTCTCAGCCATGCTTCTTGCAGTGAGATCTTGGAGAATGCCTGTACACTGCCGTAAACCTTTACCTATCTGCTTTTCTTCGGCCCAGGTTTGACAGTGAACTGTCGCAGGCACATGAAGAAATGCAGAGGGAGAGGAGCCAGAAGGAGAAGCTGAGTCGCGAGCGGGATATCATCAGTTCTGAGCTTTTCAGCCTCCGGCAGCAGCTAGAGGTAAGCAGAGGGTCCTGAAGGCTTTCCTGTTTCCACCTCCTCTGTTTTCTCCAGCATACCCCTAGGCATAGAACAGATCATTCTACTATTAAAATTAGTTGTTTATTTTCCATATCTGTTTGGTGATGGGGCTTATTCTGCTTTGGCACTTGAGGACTGGACTTAACCCACAGCTTTTCTCCTGGAAAGACTCCTTGCTCCAGAATAAAAAAAAATGAAGAGCTGAAGCACGCATGCCTGTGAACCTCGGGTGTAATTTTCCACATGCTCTCACTCGCTATTGCAGGATAAAGACTCCGAAATCACCGTGTTCACCCAGAAGGTAGATCACTTGGAGGCAGAGCTCCAGGACATCTCCTCCCAGGAGTCCAAAGATGAGGCCTCTCTGGCCAAGGTCAAGAAACAATTGAGAGACCTGGAGGCCAAGGTCAAAGATCAAGAGGAAGAGCTGGATGAGCAGGCTGGGACAATCCAGATGTTGGAGCAGGTACAGTGTGTAGGGGAAGGGGTGAAAGATGTCGGTGACTGTGAAGGAGGGAGGGATAGTGGGCTTGGACAATCCAGATGTTGGAGCATGTGAAGGAGGGGAGGGGTGAAGATCCTGGACAATCCAGATGTTGGAGCAGGTACAGTGTATAGAGAAAGGGGTGGCAGATATTGGTGCCTGTGAAGGAGGAAGGGTGGTGGGCTTGGACAGTCCCGATGTTGGCATAGGTACAGTGTGCAGAAGAAAGGAATGGTGAGCCCACACAATCCAGATTTTGGAGCATGTGAAAGAGGGAGGGGTGATGATCCTGGACAATCCAGATGTTGGAGCAGGTACAGTGTGTAGAGAATGGGGTGGAAGGCCAAATGTAGGAGCATGTGAAGGAGGGAGGAGTAGTGGGCCTGGACAATCCAGACGCTGGAATAGTTGATGAGGTGGGCAGGCTGGGGAAATCCCAGAGGTTGGTACACACAGCATGTGGGAGTAAGGAGGAAGCAGACTGGGAGTGAATTTGTCAGTTTAGTAGTAAGTTATAAAACAGAACAGGCAAGGAGAGCTGATGATTCATTTAGCTACCAATGGAAATAACCTTTTCCTAGTACTGCAGGTTCTAGAGGGAAGGGGGAAGTGCTTTTTAGAAGCCGACTCTGGGAAGCTGGATGCAGATGTTCTTAAATGTTCTAAAAAGCTTAAAGAAGATCTCCCAATCAACTCTATTGATGTCATTTAGCAGATAAGATGCTGCTTTCTTCTGTTACTTGTCAAATTTCCATGATCGACGTTTTGCAACAGCAGTCAGTGCTGTATCCTCTTGCTCTCTACTGAGCTCCAATCTCGTGTCTATCAGCGCCCCCTCCCCCCCCCTTTTATATATATATTACGTTGTGCAGTCATTTTTTTATCCTTTTAACACCAGTCATATCAGTGCATAATGCTTTTGTTTGCAGCTCTCCTGCCATGGGGTGCAACAGTTCTACTTTTTTATCCTTTTCTCCTGTTCGTTTACTTACAGCTCTTGGATTGGATATTTAAGACCTATTAATAACCGAACGGGAAAATAAATCAATAGAATGGATTTGGAGGTCTTCCTTGAGCTTTCTAGAGTATAAGTGAAGTGAGGATCATGTGGCTTTTGTTGCTGGTGAGCACATGTGCTTAGTACAGGAATTTCAGCTCCAGGGAAGGGGCTTCAGTCTGCTCTGGTGACCCGAGGAGCTACTGTTAGTCTTGTTATTGGTGCATTAAAATGCTTACTTATTTCACCTGCCCTCAGAAGGAGGAGCACTGGTGGTCGGCCTGGGATCAGAACCCATGGGTCCCCTCAGCAGTGCAGCCCAAGCTCAATGTTTGGGATTCTCCTGCTTGGATGGTAGAACTGCAGGTGCCGCTCTGGAAAAGCATTGATCCTGGAGCCATGTGCTGCGTCCTGCGGCTGTGCCGTAGCTGTTAGACTCCTACTCCTGACTCTTCTCAGCCGAATTGTCTTAATGCAAGTCCAGTGACAAGAGATGTGGCCAGCACTTGACAGGGTAAATTATAGCAGCCTGCCATTGACACTTTGTCCTCGGATAGCGACACAATATCTGAGCCTGGGGACCTTTAGACACAGACAGGGTGCAAGGACAGGAGTGCAAGCAATCAAGTGTGTGTGTATATCCTACAGACAGACAGACGGTGCTGGAACGCGTATGCCACCCAGTCAGGCCTGGATCTCTGCACGCACTCGCTGGAATCGTGCTTAGGGGAGCAAAACTGTGGGAGTAATGCAGAGCCAAAGACGTGCAGCCCAGCTGTGGGGCCCAACGCGCATGCTGAGGCTCCCAATGGTTATTGCCTCGTTAAACATCTGCTGCGCCTTGCAGCCAGGGCAGGGTGGGGTGGTTTGCACCGGATGAGGATAAATTGGAGATTGGTAGAGACCATCAGTTCCCAAGGATGACCGATTGCCAAATCTATCACTGATGTGTGTGTGTGTGTGTGTGTGTACACTACAGGATGTAAGAACATGTGCCATCAGGTGTGTGTACTAGGCGCACTGTGTAGGATGTACATGCCATCTGGATTTTGTGCAGGAGCCCACAGGTAATCCAGTGTGTGTGTGTACTAAAGTCAGGGTGCACACAGAGTGTCCGAGCCCGCTTGTAATCCAGTGTACTACAAACACTGTGCAGGAGCCTGCAGGTAATCCAGTGTGTAACTACACACAGGGTGCAGGAGCCAGTGTGAATATACTACACAAAGGGTGCAGGAGTCTGTGCATAATCTAATGTGTGTGTACCACACACAGGATGCAGGAGCCCGCAGGTAATCTAGTGTGTAACTACACATAGGGTGCAGGAGTCTGTGTGTGCAGGAACCCGCAGGTAATCATGTGTGTGTGTGTGTGTGTGTGAACACAGGGGGCACACAGGGTGCAGGAGTCTGTGCGTAATCTAATGTGTGTGTACTACACACAGGATGCAGGAGCCCGCAGGTAATCCAGTGTGTAACTACACATAGGGTGCAGGAGTCTGTGTGTGCAGGAACCCGCAGGTAATCATGTGTGTGTGTGTGTGTGTGAACACAGGGGGCACACAGGGTGCAGGAGTCTGTGCGTAATCTAATGTGTGTGTACTACACACAGGATGCAGGAGCCCGCAGGTAATCCAGTGTGTAACTACACATAGGGTGCAGGAGTCTGTGTGTGCAGGAACCCGCAGGTAATCATGTGTGTGTGTGTGTGAACACAGGGGGCACACAGGGTGCAGGAGTCTGTGCGTAATCTAATGTGTGTGTACTACACACAGGATGCAGGAGCCCGCAGGTAATCCAGTGTGTAACTACACACAGGGTGCAGGAGCCAGTGTGAATATACTACACAAAGGGTGCAGGAGTCTGTGCATAATCTAATGTGTGTGTACCACACACAGGATGCAGGAGCCCGCAGGTAATCCAGTGTGTAACTACACATAGGGTGCAGGAGTCTGTGTGTGCAGGAACCCGCAGGTAATCATGTGTGTGTGTGTGTGTGTGTGAACACAGGGGGCACACAGGGTGCAGGAGTCTGTGCGTAATCTAATGTGTGTGCACTACACACAGGATGCAGGAGCCCGCAGGTAATCCAGTGTGTAACTACACACAGGGTGCAGGAGCCAGTGTGAATATACTACACAAAGGGTGCAGGAGTCTGTGCATAATCTAATGTGTGTGTTCACACACAGGATGCAGGAGCCCGCAGGTAATCTAGTGTGTAACTACACATAGGGTGCAGGAGTCTGTGTGTGCAGGAACCCGCAGGTAATCGTGTGTGTGTGTGTGTGTGAACACAGGGGGCACACAGGGTGCAGGAGTCTGTGCGTAATCTAATGTGTGTGTACCACACACAGGATGCAGGAGCCCGCAGGTAATCCAGTGTGTGTACTGTTAACTTTCCTGCAGGGCAAGCTAAGACTGGAGATGGAGATGGAACGACTGAGGCAAACTCATTCCAAGGAGCAGGAGAGTAAGGATGAGGAGGTGGAGGAAGTCCGGCAGTCCTGCCAGAAGAAGGTACTCTATCTGCTTTCATTTCTTCTGCACTTACAGGCCTCACTCTTGCCTTTCTGGCTCTCATCAGGGACTCAATCCCCCATCTGCAGAGGCAATTCAGAGGAGAGCCACAAAAAATGATGCATGGACTAGATTATAAGGCATCGATGGAGAGAGTGAGGGAGTTAAAAATGTCCTCTCTGAAAGAAAACAAGAAGGGAAATGGACGTAAGATACAAACATTCGGTTCTGAAGGAGGCTCGAATAAAGCAGCAGATTTTCCAGAGATTGAGAGGCTCCAGGAAATGAAGCTGCAGGGAGAGAGGAAGGGACACACAGGAATGTGTCACTTAGAGAGTGGTGGACTTCCAGTGAAGGTTGGAGCAGCTTACACATGAGACGGGCACCAAGGGTCCTTGGTGGTTGCAGTCAGGAGAGGGAAGACCTGTGACAGCAGAGCCAGCAGGTGCAGAGGGGCCAAGGGAAGGGGGGGGGCCCAGGTGCTCCTTATCTGCTGCCATCGTCTCTGTTTCTCTCTGATTGAATAAAACTGTCTTTTTCTTGCCCACAGCTGAAGCAGATGGAGGTGCAGCTAGAGGAGGAGTATGAGGACAAGCAGAAAGTCCTGAGGGAAAAGAGAGACCTGGAAAGCAAGCTGTCTTCAGTCAGCGACCAGGTGCAGTCACAGAACCTGCAGCCTAGAGCCCAGCACTCAACATCTGCAATCCGTCCCCTATGACAGGCGCTCTGATTGGCTGTCAGCAAGAGGGTGCAAAGAGCTCTGATTGGCTCTTTGCACTGCTGTGAATTAGTAAAAAGGTGTTGCAGTGCAAGGAGCATGGCGCCTGTGCTAGGAGCTCACCAGTCAGGGTCGCCGACTCACAAAAATGCTTTTTGAATTTGGATTTTAGATTGAATTACTCACCTTTCCAAATACCAGCTCACTGCCAATTCCAATTAGATACTGTAGGTAGGTCCCTGCCCCAGAGGGATTACTGTGTAAGTTTGTATCTGGGGCAGGCGTCACAAGGAGCAGCAGGATTTGAACCCAGTCTTCCCTGCCTCTCAGTCTGCTGCTCGAAACTCTTGACAGTCTGCCAGGATTTTACTGTCACCAATTTGTACACAGCTGGACTTACTATGCCAAGAGTCACCTCTCTGTGCAGCGAGACATAGTCCCTGACTCCCAAATAGCGGAGACGCGGGCACCCATTGCTCAGCATCTTTTTATGACATGAAATTATGTTTACGAACGTCTGGTTTGTTTGGTTTTTTTTACTGACTGTCAGTGAATTTACTGACTGTTGGCAACCCTGCAGCTGCTTTTTCCAGTGAGCCAATAAGTATCATGAGCTCTCTGGCCCGATGACTGTAGAGGAAATGTGTCCACATTCAGACCTCGCTTTGCAGGGCAGTCCTCCTTTTTCTGCAGTACGCTCTGGAGTATGGGTCCAGATATCTTGAGATCAGTATTCAAAGGCATTTAGCCAGATACCTTGTGAGATTTCCAGCTGACTTTTGAATACCTCTGCAACTTATCAGGCTATATTTTATCAGTTATCCGTGTAAAATGTAGCCGGATAAGTGGGAAGCATTTCGGGGGCGTTCCGGGATAAAGTTGTTAGCTGAATAACTTATCAAGTAACCTCCGATACTTGGAGTTAGCCAAGAAAGTTATTTTTCTAACTCAAAAGGTGCCCGAGAGCAGGTTTCTCGGATAACTTTAACCTTAACCGGGAATGTAGCCGATAAGTACCAAGTAGGCCAAAGGAAAAAAAATTATAATCAAGCTGGCCTAGCGGCCCAATCCCCACCCAAGTGAGCCAAATGTAGGGCCTGCTGGTTCAATTTTCTCTCCACCCCCCAAGCAGTGGCTTGCTGCCCCTCCCCCCTCCAGTTTAACCTCTTCCTTCCCTCCCCCAGCACCCTCCCGGGACACTCATGCCAGTAACTCTCTGACAGCAGCCATAGAGGGTTGCTGAGAGTACCTGGTAAGGTGAGAGGTTTACAATTTGGGTGCCAGAGGGAGGAGGGGAAAAGAGAAGTGGGCCAGAGGTAAGTCTGTTTGGCTAAACCAGGGAGGGGGGGGGGAGGGGGCATCTGCCACTTCCCTGTACGTACCCGGATCAGTCCAGGACAGCTGGGTTTTGCCTCCCCACCAGCAGATGGAGACAGAAGAAGACTTTGCGGACTCTGTCCTATACCCTTGAGGTGCCACCTAGTGTCTGCCAGTATTCTTCTGTCTCCAGCAGATGGTGGAGGGGCAAAGCCTAGTGTCTCTCGGTGGTGCTAGGTTAGTGACTGGGCTCTCTCTCTCTCTCTCTCTGCCCTCCCTGTTCTCAGGCCAGCCAGCGGGACTTGGAGACAGAGAAACGCTTGCGGAAGGACTTGAAGAGGACCAAGGCTCTGCTGGCCGACGCTCAGATCATGCTGGACCACCTGAAGAACAGCACCCCCAGCAAGCGGGAGATCGCACAGCTCAAGAACCAGGTCTCCCTGCCGGCCTCCTGCCCTCCCCTCGATGCTGCGTCTGCCCTCTCCCAGGGGTGATTAGGTGCCATCATGCTCTCTTCTGCTCTTTTATGCAGTTGGAGGAATCGGAGTTTACCTGCGCAGCTGCAGTCAAGGCAAAGAAAGCCATGGAGGTGGAAATGGAGGATCTGCACCTGCAAATTGAAGAGATTTCCAAAGCCAAAACAGCTGTGAGTAGCCCCCCCCCCCCTCCCAGGGCTGTCACTTGGTGGGCCCCAGTCAGCGCTGCAGGTGGCATTGGCTGTGATGGGGTGTACCTGCAGTTTCCAGATTCTCTCTCTCTCTGCTCCTTTCCCCTGTCTTTTTCTGCCGAGGGGTCTCCTCCCAGGTTTCTCGCTGGCTTAGTCCCGTGATGCGGCGTTTTAAGCTTGGGCACACCTCCTCCCCTCACCCCCCCCCCCCTCAAGCAGTGCAGCAGTTCCACCCAAAACCGATGTGGTCCATGTCCAGGGAAGAGCGGGAAGGGTTGTAGTTGTTCCCCCTCTCAGCCAGCCACGTGAGAGAATCCCGAACGCACAAAAAAAAAAGATTGCAGTGAGGTGCAGTTACCACGAACATTTAATTTTGAGGTGACGTCACCACGTAGCTCTCGGACATTTACCAAGGAGCAGTGCCCTGCTCTCCCTTCCTGTGCACCTGTGGTTCTGAGCTGGCATCAGTCTGGTAAACCTCGGCCATGTGATCCTGCCAGCTGTGAGAGGCCCAACCCTGCCCTGCTTCCTGTGGCCCAGCTAAGAGTCGGGCATGGGCAGTGAAGAGGCATAAACAGCAGCCGGGCAGCTGACAAAAACCCCCTTGAGTTTCCATTTCAGATCATTTCTGGGTTGGGTCTGCTGAATGGACTCCCAGAATGGCACCCAGTGGGGGCCTGGGGAACAGTGACCTGCCCAGCTGCAAGGACGGCTAGGCTGAGCATGAGAGTGGCTTAATACCGGGAAGGGAATGCCAGCCACAATGAATAAGTACGTGTCCTCTCGTCGGCAGTTTTGGGTCCAGTAACTCAAATTCCTTAATTATGTGTGTTAAAAAATGTAGTATAAGAATTCTGTTATAGTGGGAGTTAATAAATGTAATCCATTAGAATTTTCTCCCTTCCCTCTGACCTGCTAGTAAGACAGATGACTTTGTGCGGCAGCCCAAGAAGTTTTGAAATTATGTACTTATAGATTCATCAAGTTTCTCAAGCTGTTACCCCTAATCACCCAGTCTTGATGAATGCAGGACACCTCTAGTCCTGCAGGAACGCTGTACGGCCTGACTCAGGGGTGACTTTTCTCAACACAAGTGTAACAGAGCCGCAGCATGATCTCATCAAGCATTGTTCCATTTGCCTTGTGATGTCACTGGGCCCTTGTCCAGCCGCCCTGTGATGTCACGGAGCATTGTCAAAGTTGGGGTGTGAGTGGCTAATGCATTTACAGATGTGCAGATGAACTAATAAAGATCTGCAGCACTCTGTGATACGGAGCTGTCAGTGAGCGGCCTCAAGGCTTTGCGAAGGGTTGGGTGTGACGTACACCTCCGTACATCCTCAGAGTTGAGAGGATGGCTGCAGGCACTGCTCCTTATAAAAGCAGAGGCCGCCAAGGTCTGCCTGACTGACCTCTTCTGGGAGGGTTTCGGGGTGGGGAAGAGAAGGGATTTTGGAAAGAAAGATTTGGCTTTGTTACCTCCCTGTCGGGCCGATCCAGTACAGTGCGCTCCGATGGAGCCAGCATTTGGACGCGCATTTTGGACGCGCTAGCTTTACCCCTTATTCAGTAAGGGGTAATAGCGCGTCCAAAATGCGCGTCCAACCCCCCTGAACCTAATAGCACCTGCAGCATGCAAATGCATGTTGATGGCCCTATCAGGTATTCCCGCGTGATTCAGAAAGCAAAATGTGTCTTGTTATAAAATGAATAAAAATTGTCAAATTCAAAAAAAAAGAAAGCAAAATGTGCAGCCAAGCCACACATTTTACTTTCAGAAATTAGCGCCTACCCAAAGGTAGGCGCTAATTTCTCCGGGCACCGGGAAAGTGCACAGAAAAGCAGTAAAAACTGCTTTTCTGTGCACCCTCCGACTTAATATCATAGCGATATTAAGTTGGAGGTCCCAAATGTTTAAAAAAGTAAAAAATAAAAAAATAATAAAACTTTAAAATGGGCCTGCAGCTGGCGGGTCGAAAACCGGACGCTCAATTTTGGCGGCGTCCGGTTTCCAAACCCATGGCTGTCAGCGGGCTCGAGAACCGACGCCAGCAAAATTTGAGCGTCGGCTGTCAAACCCACTGACAGCCGCCGCTTCCGTCAAAAAAGAGGCGCTAGGGCCTAATTTAAATAAATTATAATACTGTATCGCGCGCACAGGAGAGTGGCCTATGTGCGCGCCGGGAGAGCAGGCGCTTGCCAGCTCTCCCGCAATTTTATTGTATCAGCCCGAGTGTGCTCTATTGGTGTCTCAATATTGCTAAATTATACAAACACTCCTGTGCTAACATCTTCCTCTTCCAAAGCCTTGAAAGTATGTGCCCAGCCCAAATTACAAGGTGGGGAGAGGTAAGTGAAGATAGGTTGGGAGGAAGACAGGAGCAAGGCTGCAGGTGAGAGAGGAAGGCGAGGAGCACGGGTATGAGGAGGAGAGAGCCTGACCTGTTCTTTCACATCGCCCTCCTCCATCTCTCCTCCCTTCTTCTATCTGCTGTCCTTGCTTCTCTCCCTCCCACCCGTCCTGTGTTCTTCCCTCTGCTCTCAGTGTGGATATAATGCTGTTTGAGTTGGGTTTCCCACCCTCTGTGTCTCTGGAAGAGCAGTGGAGCTGCTGCCCCCCCCCCCCTGCACTTCCCCTTTTCTTTCTCTAGATAAGAGGTCCCTTAATGTCCTGCTGAGGAGAAGGCTCCCCACAGCTTTTATTGTATTTTAGTCCTGCAGAGCACAGGATTCCTGGGTTCTAATCCTCACTCTGGTACTGGTCCTCATTGCAAGCTTGGCCACCTTCTGAGATCTTGACCTGATTCTGGAACAGGAAAGCCAGATGTTGAGCTAAGGAGTGCATGGGCGGAGCTGATAGGGCAGGTCTCTGATGGTCCTTCCGTTATTGTGTCATCATAATATCCCTCTCCGTCCCCCTCACTCCCAGCCACACGTGGGGTTGCACTCCTCGTTCTGAAGCTCTTTCAAGGTGAAGGGACAGAGCTTTAGGACTGGCCCTCCCCCCCCCCCCCTTCTCGACCATCAGCTGTGGCATGGAGGGGGTTGGCTGGGCTTTTCAGGAGAGTCTCCATCTGGCCTCCTGTTCTCACTCCCGCCCTGATCTACCTGATGTTTTGCAGCTGGAGGAACAGATGAGCCGACTACACCGGGAGAAGAATGAGCTGCAGAGCCGGCTGGAGGAGGACCAGGAGGACATGAATGAGCTGATGAAGAAGCATAAAACCGCAGTCTCTCAGGTAAAGCCTCCCCATGTCCTCCCTGAGGGGCAGGGAAGGCTGGAGGTTAGAGTTGAGGCAGATATGGTCACATCTCTGTCCCTGGCAGTGAGCATTCTCTGGCAAAGGGATATCATGGAAGGTGACGTCCCTTCCTTACCCTCACCCTCGCCTTCACACTCTCCTCCCTGCCCATCCTCCCCCTCATTGCCCAGGATCAGAACCTAAGCTTGCATCTCTGGCTCTGAGGATGGGCTGGGTAGTAGTCACATTGCAGAATGGGGGTAGTCGTACCACTAGTCCAGAGAATGGGTGGTGGTGGGGGTTACAGGTGAGAATACAGGTCAGTATACTAATGAATTTGGTACTAATATCACCAGATATAGAAACACAGAAATATGATGGCAGAAAAAGACTTGTAACGCCCATTCATCCAATTAATTTAACATTATAAGTCCCATCACTCCCTTAGAGATCCCCTGTAATTACCCAGGCTTTCTTGAATTCAGATACTGTTTTTGTCTCCACTACCTTCACTGGGAGGCCGTTCCATGCATCCACCACCCTCTCTGTAAAGAAATATTTTCCAAGATTACTCCTGAGTCTACCCCCTTTCACCCTTATCCCATGACCCCTCGTTCTAGGGCCTCCTTTCCTTTGAAAGAGGCTCTCCTCATGTGCATGGAGACCTTTGAGATATTTGAATGTCTCTGTCCTATCTCCCCTATCTCGCCTTTCCTCCAGGGTGTACATGTTTAGATCTTTAAATCTATCCCCATATGCTTTAGAACAAAGACCACTGACCATTTCAGTTCCCACCCTCTGGACCGACTCCATCCAGTTTATATCCTTTTGAAGGTGCGGTCTCCAGAATTGTACCACAGTATTCCCAGTGAGGTCTCACCAGGGACCTATACAGGGGCAATATCACCTCCCTTTTTCTGCTGACCATTCCTCTCCCTATGCAGACAAAGCATCTTTCTGGCTTTTACCGTCGCTTTATCTGTCATCTTGGCCACCTGAGATCTTCAGATACAATAACTCCTAGATCCCGCTCTTCCTTTGTGCTTAGAAGAATTTTACCTCCAATACTGTATCTGTCCCTTGGGTTTTTGCATCCTAAATGCATTACTCTGCATTCTTTAGCATTACATTTTAGCTGCCAGACCTCAGATCATTCCTCAAGTTTCGCTATATCCCTCGTATGTTTTCTACTTCTTCCTGGCTGTCCACCCGGTTAGAGATTTTGGTATCATCGGCAAAAATGACTAATCTTTCCCAATGGTCCTTCCTTCTGTTATGTTGCTCCCAAAATGTTGAAAATGACCGATCCCTGAGGCACACAGCTAGTAACATCTCCCCTCCTCAGAGAAAACTCCATTTCCCTGTGCGTACCAGGATCAGTCCAGTCAGTGGGTTATGGCCCCCTTCCAGCAGATGGAGTCAGAGAGAACTTTGAAGGATGCTTCCTTATAAGGCAGTGCACCCTCTGCTAATCCTCAGTATTCTCCTGACTCCAGCAGATGACAGTGGTGGATTTTCTTCCCCACTGGGATGACTAGAAAGCTAGTTTAGGAATTTTTCTCTATTCTCTTTGGCTATCTTTTGTTTTGGATGGATCAAGTCTGATTGAAAAAAAACAAAAAAACTTTTGAATTTCAGCAGGAATTATTTCGAGTGCTCTCCTGTAGCCTCCGCTCCTGGTTTAGTGGGAGCATTCTATAGCTTGCAGGCAGTACTATTTGCAGCTCTCCCCACTCACCCTCCCTCCCCTTTCTGGTGCCGGGGTAAGTTGTGTTTATTTCCTTTCTAACAGGATATTTCCTCTCTCCGGGATGCAAGTCGGTGGTGCCGACCTCTCCCCCTGTGGCTGCTATCTGACCCGCTGCCCCTGAGACGCCGTTTTCCTCGGGGCAGCCGGCACAGAGAGGCGTTATTCCTCTGTGCCTCCTCCACCGGGTTGCTGAGGATTAGAGAGAGAGACAGTACGACTGAAGCGGAGGCTCTTACCCGCTTTTCGCAGCCACGAGCCTGGTCCGTGTGAGGGAAAACAGGACTGAAGCGGAGGTTTATTCTCTTTTCCCGCTTCCCCCAGCCATAAGCCCTGCCTGTTTCTCGCGCGGTGAAGTCAGCTGGTCCCATCGCGGCTCCTTCGGGGATCCCCCCATGCCTCGTCCAGCCAGGTGCCGCGCTTGTGGAGAGCCCGGGTCGCGGCTCTCCCGCGAGGGGATATGCACGGCTTGCCTCCCTGGTGGGGAGGGTCCCTCTCAGTCGACAGGCCGCTCCGGTTCGCGCCTGTTGGCGCGCCTTGACGGACATGGGCTGGCCCCTATCCTGCGGAGCGCGGGAACGGCGGCCATTTTGTCTCCAGACTCGGCTGCCCCTGCGCTGACAGGAGAAGAGCAGGATGTGCCTTTTTCATCTCAGCCGCCGGTTTTGACGCCCGTCCCTCCTCTGGAGCCTTTTCCTCCGTCGGGGGATCCTCCCACTCTCCCTCCATCGGGGCCACCTCCATTTTCCACAGACTTTGTTTTCCTTCTTCACAACGCTTTCCTGGCCAGGAGGATGGGCCAGCACCAGGAATTTCTGACAGGGCCTCCCCCCTCCCAAGGTACTCAGAATGGCTGATTCCACTGGGGTCTTGGGGAGTGCCCAAACCGTGGAGAGTGTCCAAGGGCCAGCCGTCCTGGGAACAGGGGTGTCTCCTCAGCTACTGTTCAATTGGAAGGGGATGATCCTAGAGTCCTGTGGATCTTCCAACGGATGAGCTGGACCCCCTCATTCCACATATCCTTCAGGAATTGGGCATTGAGGCCCCTCAGGATCCACCTGAGTCTAATCCCCCAGGGAAGAAAGGAGGATCCTCTCCTAGCTGGTCTACGTCCGCCGTGTAGATCCTTCCCTTCCCATCCCACTTTACTCCAAATGTTATCCAGGGAATGGGATTCTCCGGAGGCCTCCCTTAAGGTCGGCAGAGCCATGGAAAAGCTATACCCGCTCCCGGATGACTTTCTGGAGCTCCGTAAGGTCCCCAAAGTAGATTCTGCAGTCTCAGCGTTGACGAAGAGACCTACCATTCCAGTAACGGGTGGTGCGGCCCTGCGAGATCTTCAGGATAGGAAGTTAGAAGTTTATCTTAAGAGTGTCTTCTAGGTGTCCGCCTTGGGGGTCCAGACGGCCATTTGTAATTCCCTCGCTCAGCGGGCAGGCTTCCGCTGGATTCAACAGCTGCTCAGCTCCCAGGAGTTGCCTCCTGAGGAAGTGCGCCAGGCAGACCACCTGGAGGCTGTCACAGCGTATGGAGCAGATGCTCTGTATGACATTCTCCGAGTCTTGGCCAGGTTTATGGTCTCTTCAGTCTCGGCTAGACAACTCCTCTGGCTCCGTAACTGGTCGGCGGATTCTTCTTCCAAGTCACAGCTGGGATCCCTGCCCTTCAAGGGGAAGCTGCTATTTGGGGAGGATCTGCATCAGATTATCAAGTCCCTAGGAGAGAATAAGGTTCACAAACTGCCGGAGGATCGCCCTCGATCGTCTAGGTTGTTCAGTTCCACCAGAAGCCGATTCAGGAATCAACGCCATTTCCGCCATGCCAGGACGGCAGCCCCTCGTCAGCCATCTTCACGTTCCCAATCCTGGACTCAATCCTTTCGAGCCCGCAGACAGCCACGAACTGGTCCGACACAAGGCTCGTCCTCCAAGTCTTCAGAATGAAGCTATGCCGGCCCACTCCCCGATACCCAGGATAGGGGGACGCCTCTCCCTTTTCTACGAGGAGTGGGTCAACATCACGTCGGATCAGTTGGTCCTGGATATTCTAAGACACGGCTATGCGTTAGAATTTGCTCGGCCGCTAAGAGACAGGTTCTTCTTCTCCCCATGTGGCCCAGTCCAGAAACAACTCATAGTCCGGCAGACACTCAACAGGCTCCTGGCTCTCGGTGCGATTCGTCTGGTGTCCCCCCTGGAAGTAGGTCGAGGACATTATTCGATATACTTCATAGTTCCCAAGAAGGAAGGCTCCTTCTGTCCGATTTTGGATCTCAAGATGGTCAACAGGGCACTCAAGATTCCCCACTTTCAGATGGAAACTTTGCGCTCCGTGATAGCGGCAGTGCACACCGGAGAATTTTTGGCCTCTCTGGATCTAACGGAAGCTTATCTCCACATTCCCATCCTCCAGGCACATCAGCATTTTCTGCGGTTCAAGATTCTGGGACAGCATTTCCAGTTCCAGGCTCTACCCTTTGGACTAGCGACCGCCCCTCGGACCTTCACAAAAGTGATGATAGTGATAGCCACTGCTCTCAGGAGGGAGGGAGTCTTGGTGCACCTATACCTGGACGACTGGCTCATTCGAGCAAAGTCCTCAGCCCAGTGCCACTGAGCGGTTGACAAGGTGTTGACTCTCTTTCTCTCCCTCGGTTGGGTGGTCAACTTCGTCAAGAGCAGCCTTTCTCCATCTCAGTCTCTGGACTTCCTTGGGGCGCATTTTGACACAGCGCTGGGCAAGGTGTCCCAACCCCCGGACAGGGCTCATGCGCTCTTAGCTCAGGTACGACGATTCATTGGTCTCTCACTTCCCACGGCGTGGGATTACCTCCAGGTCCTGGGATCCATGGTGTCCACCATCGATCTGGTCCCCAGGGCGTTTGCGCATATGCGTCCCTTGCTGCGCGCCTTGCTCTCCCACTAGAAGCCGATGTCTCGGGACTTTCAAGCAATCCTCCCTCTCCCGCAGGGAGCCAAGGACAGTCTCTCGTGGTGCTTCAACCTGAATCATCTTCTCCAGGGTGTTCCCTTGGACATCCCAGAATGGGTAATTGTCACGACGGACGCCAGTCTATCCGGCTGGGGAGCGGTGAGTCAGATGAGCTCAGCGCAAGGGAAGTGGATGCCATTCCAAGCAACCTGGCCGATCAATCGCTTGGAGACCAGAGCAGTGCGCCTGGCATTGCAACGTTTCCTACCTCTCGTCCATCGTCGCACAGTGTGAATACTATCAGACAATGTGACCACTCTGGCTTACATCAATCACCAAGGGGGGCACGCGGAGCCGGCATGTCTCTCGGGAGACAGACAAGTTGATGACATGGGCGGAGGCTCACTTCTCCCGCCTAGCGGCTTCTCACATCGCAGGAGTAGACAACGTTCAGGCAGACTTCCTAAATTCTCAACATCTAGATCCCGGGGAGTGGGAACTCTCCGAGGAGGCAGTGTGTCTCCTGTTCCGCCGATGGGGGACCCCCCAGCTGGACCTGATGGCCACTTCCCGGAATGCGAAGGCATCTCGGTTCTTCAGTTGAGAAGAGAACACGGCGCAGAGGGAGTGGATGCCTTAGTCCTCCCCTGACCCCGTCACATTCTCCTCTACGTGTTCCCACCTTGGCATCTGGTGGGAAAAGTGCTTCGAAGAATAGAGACCCACCAGGGCTCAGTAATTCTGGTGGCGCCAGAATGGTCTCGTCGTCCGTGGTTTGCCGACTTGATCAACCTTGCGGTGGATGGATCTCTCCATCTGGGTCACCTCCCACGCTTGCTGCATCAGGGTACGGTATCTTTCGACCAGGCCGATCGCTTCTGTCTTGCGGCATGGCTTTTTAGAGGCGCCTGCTGAGATGGCATGGATACCCAGAGGCTGTTATTTCGACCCTCAAGTCTAGGAAGATGTCTACCTCCATCTCCTATGTCAGGGTATGGAAGGTTTTTGAGAACTGGTGTGCCTCCATTCCTGTGTCGCGACAGACCGCCTCGGTGGCTCAGATACTATCTTTTCTTCAACAGGGACTGGACAAGGCCTACAACTCGCTTAGGGTGCAGGTCTCTGCCCTAGGCTCCCTCCTTCATCGACGAGAGGGAACGCCCCTTTCCTCTCACCTGGATATCGTTCGCTTCCTCAGGGGAGTGAAGCATGCGAAACCTCCGGTACACATCCTGTGTCCCTCCTGGAGTCTCAATCTCGTTCTCCGAATCTTGGTCGGGCCACCCTTTGAACCTATGCGTTCTGCAACTCTCAAGGATCTCACTCTTAAGTCTGTTTTTCTTGTAGCTATCTGTTCTGCTCGCAGGATCTCTGAGCTTCAAGCTCTCTCTTGCAGAGAACCCTACCTCCGTTTCACGGATTCGGGAGTTTCCTTGTGTACGGTGCCTGCATTTCTGCCCATGGTGGTTTCCGAGCTCCATTTGAATCAGACGGTAGAGCTCCCGTCCTTCTCAGCGGACGCTTCGGGGGATCTACGCAAGCTAGATGTCAAACGTATCCTCATTCGCTATCTGGACATTACTAATAAATTTCGCTTGTCGGACCATCTTTTTGTTCTCTGGCATGGTCCGAAGAAGGGACCAAGGCATCGAAAACTACCATTGCTCACTGATTGAAAGAGGCGATCTCAGCGGCGTACATTGGAGTGGGCCGACAACCTCTGGCGGATGTCAAGGCCCATTCTCTTCGAGCTCAAGCTGCTTCCTGGGTGGAGATACAATCGGTCTCGTCCCAGGGATATGTTGAGCGGCGACCTGGAAATCACTACATACCTTCGCTCATCACTATTGTCTGCACATACAGTCGCCTACTTTTGGCTCCTTTGGCTGTCAGGTCATTTGAGCAGGGCTTTCCGGGGCCCACCCTACGTAGGGAAGCTTTAGTACATCCCATTGTTTGGACTGATCCAGGTACGTACAGGGAAAAGAAAATTATTCCTTACCGCCTAATTTTCGTTCCTGTAGTACCAAGGATCAGTCCAGACGCCCTCCCTGAGTATTTGTTGGGTTTGGGATTGCCTTTCTGCTCAAATTGTTTTTCCGCGCCTTTTCCTTTGGCTGGTTAATGGTTCATTCTGCAGGCCTGTTGTTTAACACAGTTTGTGCTCCTTGCACACAGTTATTAGTCAATGAGTTCTATGTTGCTTGATCCATCCTGGTTTTCCTCTTTGCTTTGATATACTCCATACTGAGGATTAGCAGAGGGTGCACTGCCTTATAAGGAAGCATCCTTCGAAGTTCTCTCTGACTCCATCTGCTGGAAGGGGGACATAACCCACTGTCTGGACTGATCCTTGGTACTACAGGAACGAAAATTAGCAGGTAAGGAATAATTTTCTTTTACCACTACCCTTTGTCACCTCCCACTCAGCCAGTTTCTGAATCAGGCAGTCCCTCTGGGATCCATACCGAGGGCGATGGTGGGTAGTGGTGGGGATGGGGTGGGATACAGGTGAGAGTGTGGGTCAGGACCCTGCTGGGTTTGGCGCTCATTTCCCCCACTCAGATTATTGTGCTCATTATAAATGTTACCTTACAGGGGTGAAGCTGGGCTTGCTAAGATCTCGCTTTTTCTGTTTCAACAGTCCTCTCGAGACCTGGCTCAGATCAATGACCTGCAGGCCCAGCTGGAGGAAGCCCAGAAAGAGAAACAGGAGCAACAGGAAAAGGTTAGAGGGAAGTGCATCTCGGGTGGCGGGAGCAGGCACTCCCAGCCCTTCCGCAGCCTTTGCCTGGGGCTGCCGGCCCGGCACAGATTTCCAGGCCTCCGGCAGCCTCCGGCTAATCCTCTCTTGAAGAGGCTTTTCTGTTCAGGGCTTTACCTTCTCA
The DNA here is from genome assembly GCF_901001135.1 of Rhinatrema bivittatum. Lineage (NCBI taxonomy): Eukaryota > Metazoa > Chordata > Amphibia > Gymnophiona > Rhinatrematidae > Rhinatrema > Rhinatrema bivittatum. The sequence continues at coordinate 166,269,725 of NC_042622.1, read as the reverse complement.
TTCTAATCCTAGTTTAAAGTCACTGACTTAGTACCTGCATCTCTTCCAATTAACAGCTTGTTTGGAATTGATTTGGAAAAACACTGGTATGGTGGCTTCAGTAATCCCGAATCGATAGCGGGGTAAAGTCGGTGTGCTGTGCTTCACTCTGACATTATTACATGAAGCAGCGGGAGATTAGTGAGCTCGCTCGCTTTCTAGGTGCCCTTTCTCGCTGCAGCACCCCATTCTCATTTTTCTCTACTTGTCTTGCACTGTCTTTCTGTTCCCCTTTCTCTCATCCATCCCCTGCCCTCCCTTTCTCTCTCATATTATCCCTCCCCTCTCTTCTCCTCATCCTCTCCATCTCCCTGTCTCTCTCTCTCTCATATATCATCCTCTTCTCCATCTTTTCTCTCTCTCTCTCTCTCGTATCCTCCCTCCCCCTCCTGTCTCTCTCCCTCATTTCATTCGCCCTTCCCCCTCTTTTCTTTCTCTCCCCCCCTCTTTCTCTTTCGCTCATTTCTGTGGAGGTTTTCACTCTCGGCTCTTTTGGAAAGCGAGTATTCTCCTGGCACAGGCTCTTCTGTGCTGTTGCTAGGGACCTTGGGGGGGGGGGGGAATGCTCTTTACAGTAGGTGACAGAAGGGCTGATCTTGGCGGCAGTGAGATGCAAAGCTAGACACTCAGTCCAGGCCTTTAGGAGGAGGCAGACACAGGATTAAACTTCTGCCCCCTTTTCCTTAAAATACGGTTTTGCAGGGAGGAGAAAGAGGGGATGTGTGTTTATAAATGGGTCGTCTTGTTTCCCCACAAGGCAAACGACACAGCAGAATGTGTGTGTGTGTGTGTGTGTATATATAGGAGAGGGGCACTGTGCGGGGTTAACCAGTCACAGATGCTACTGTCACCTTGCCATCGCTCTAACTCACTCCTTTGGCAGTTTTGGAGATCTGGACTGTACCAGTCCCAGCTCTGATTCTGTGGCACTCACAGCTTCAGTACAGGCCCAGATGTAATCCTGTGTGTTGTGTGTGCTGTACAGGAATAAGTCAAGTGGTTGTAGGGTCCCTACCCTAAAGAGCATGTCACCAGTCTAGGATTTCATGGTTCTTTGAGCCAGTGAATGACAGACACGCTTTTCTCTGGCCATCCCAGGATGGATAGTCTAAGTGGGGATGTGCTGGAATAACGCAGCCCCCAAAGTCCAGCAGCATTGTCCAGCATGCACTTTTAAGACTGCCTCTCAGGCAGCACAACCTGACCTCTGCCCTCTTACTTTCTCTCCTGAAATAGCTGCAAGGGCTGCAGAGCCAGCTGGAGTTTCTGGAGCAGTCCATGGTAGACAAGTCCTTGGTCAGCAGGCAGGAAGCCAAGATTCGGGAACTGGAGACCAAGCTGGAGTTTGAGAGGACTCAAGTGAAACGGCTGGAGGTGAGTGGAGAGGAGAGGCAGGATCATATGAACGAGAAGCTCCACATTAGTTCGGATGTCTGGCTGCAGGAGTTAAATAGAAATAAATGGGGAAAAAAAAAGCACATATGTTCTGTACAATGTGCAGGTTTAATTGCTGACGGGAGTTTGGGGTTTACAATTAAACGAAAGCTTACAGAATCCCCATAGACCCAGCATTGTCCTGGGGACTGTAGCAGTGAAGTCAAGGAGCAAGGGGAGACTCCAGATGATGAAGGCAGGGATCACAGCCCCCACTGAGAGTGACGGTAAGAGAGCAGAGGATCTGCTCGTGTAAATCAGTGTCTGAAAAGTCATCCTGCCTCGGTACATCTGGTAGTGCGAGGGGAGTGGTGGCCCACAACATGCAACTTTTGGCTTCGCTTAGGGAGGCGTTCCTGGAGGCATTTTTAGGCGGCAGCAGGAAAATAGTACGTGTAGCTCACATTTTCACCTCTGTGTGTGTATTCCATGGAAAAGGTAGCCTGGACAAAGCAGGTGCATGTGTCTGAGGGTCCTTTGTACCTGCAGAAAGGATGCATGTACTTTTGTCTTTAAAATTGATGTAAAGACCACAGACTTTATTCAAATGCATGCGGTCTAAAAAAACTGCCCCCCAAGAAACAGCCATTTGCCATGCTGACCTGAAATGGAATCCTCCATCCCCTAAAGCTGGACCCATGCTGGGTTGCATCTTTGCATGGAATGTGACCAGGATGTGCCAGGAGATGGTGCTGAGTAATTGCTGTGCACAGCTGTGATTACCCCAGATTTATGAATATTGATGAGGCTTCCCAAGGCTGTGGGCCCCTCCTCCTCTCAAATCATCTACACCATTATAATGCAGTTCAAGCCAAGAAAGACCCCATGTGGATTGGAGGTGGCTCTCTCATTAGGTGCTTAGTCCCTGCTTCTTTGCAGCCTTTCTCACATTAAGTGACCGCAGGAGGTGGTGCAGAGCGACAACCCCACTCCTCTGGAGCACTGCTTCTTTGTAAATGAATCTCAGTGAAAGCTACCTCAGCCTAGATAAAGTGTGTGGTGGGGGTGGGGGGTGGGGTGGGGGGAGAGATGATGCATGCTCACCTTCCCTCTGCCCCCTACCTCCCACTGGGTGCACATTAACTTCTCTCCAAGGAAGGTCATGCATCCTCAGGATAAACACAGCACTGACGAGTAGGCAAAAACTGCCCCCACTGGAGTTCCGCAAACCAGGTGCCAAGACCCTATGGGAGTCCTGCAGGGCAAGTCTGAGCCTTCCCAGCATGCACTCATCCGGGATGTCTCCCCTGCCCAGCTAAACTGGGAACTGTTTTCCTGTGTAAGAGGGGTTTCTCTCCTGACAGGGACAGCTGGGAACTGCTTACCTGGCGCTGTTATCCTCTGGAACGATCCAGACTGTTCTGCCTTAGGAGTATTAACCCTTTCAGTGGCACTGGGAGAACAGCTCTTGTGTGGTACTCTAAGGATGCCTCTCACTGCTGTACCACTGACCTGACTCCTTGCCAGGAGATTATAGGCCTATCTAAGGTTTTCTTATTTTCCTTAAAACAGGGCAAGGGTCAGAGTGTATTGAGATGGGCATCAGAAGAGCAGGAATGTTTATTTATTTAATTCGTGAACTGCTTTCTCGTGAAATCATGCCCAAGGTGGGTTAAAATGTTAAATACAAAAAATCTGAATTATTAGCAACTAAAACTGCAACAAATATCACATTATATGAACATGCAGTAACTAGACAAGCATAAAGCACTAAAACAGACCTAAAATAGGAATCGCATCTTCACACACAAAAACAAGACATAACTGAAGTCATAATTAATGTTCATAAAAACAAAATTATTCCTGAACTCAGTCTGTACTTGGTATGGATCCGGATTTCCTTGGAGCTGGCGCTGGCAGTCAGAGATTCAGGGTCTCCTTTCTTGTGCTGACCCTGCAGAGCCTGGTGAGTCGTCTCAAGGAGAACCTGGAGAAGCTGACAGAGGAGCGGGATCAGCGAGCAGCTGCAGAGAACCGGGAGAAGGAGCAGAGCAAGAGGCTGCAGCGGCAGATGCGGGACATGAAGGAAGAGATGGGAGAGCTGAGCAAGAAGGAGGCCGAGACCAGTCGCAGGAAGCACGAGCTGGTAAGGACCTGCTTCCTCTCCTGGGAGTTAGAGCATGTTACAGAGGGGCAGAACGTGGGGGGCAAACCTTTCATCTCTGGGGTTTTGCTTGGCTGTCAAGGAGATGGATCTGGAGAGTCTCGAGGCTGCTAACCAGAGCCTGCAGGCAGATCTGAAGCTGGCCTTTAAGAGGATCGGAGACCTGCAAGCAGCCATTGAAGATGAAATGGAGAGCGATGACAATGAGGATCTGATTAACAGGTGAGAGGCTGCAGCACAGCATGCACTGCGAGCATGGGGCTATGTGCTTGGGCGTCTCATGGCAGCACCATCAAGGATGGCGTGGAACCCTGCATGTGTGCGCGTATGCGTGTGTGTGTATGTGTGCATATGCGTGTGTGTGTTTGTGTGTACGCGCGCATGTGTGTGCGTGTGTATTTGTGTATGTATGTGTGCGCGCACGCGTGTGTGTGTATGTATGTGTGTGCGCGCACGCGTGTGCACATGTGTATGTATTTGTGTGCGCATGTGTATGTATTTGTGTGCGTGTGCGCATGTGTATGTATTTGTGTGTGTGTGCGTATGTATTTGTGTGTGTATGTGTGCATGCATGTGTATGCGTATATATATTTATGTGTGCATGCGTATGTGCGTGCATGCATGTGTATGCATATGTATTTGTGCGTGCACGCGTGTGTATGTATTTGTGTGCGCGCGCGTGTATATGTATTTGTGCGTGCGTGCGTGTGTGTGCGTGTGTATGTATTTGTGTGTGCGTGCGTGTGTATGCGTATCAATTTGTGTGCACGCGTGAGTGCATGTGTATGCGTATCAATTTGTGTGCACGCGTGCACATGTATTTGTGTGTATGTGGGTTGCCAGAGAGGTCACTTGCGGAGATGCTGGCACACTGACTAAGGCCACAGCTGAGGACATTTCTGTCCTCTGAGTTCAGAGTCACTCTTGAATGACTCTGGCAGGGGGCGGTTGTAGAAGAGATAAGCTTGTTCATGTCATTAGCTGTGCCTGAGCTGTGGACCACTCGGGGGCGGGGGGAGAAGTTATGTCAGACTTTGTGATCTTACCTGCACCAATGCAAAGTACTCTTACAACTGTAAGGATGATTAGTACAGGCAGTGTGAAGATGCCTGTGTTTGTGCATAGGGACGTGTACATCTGCACATCCTATCCACCTGCTTCTGAGGCTTGTGGCTTCATTTTATTTTTTCATGAGGGGGGGCTTCATGTTTGAGAATGTGACATAAGGGTCTCTGGCTTGATGGAGCCCACTGGCCACCTCTCTGTGTGCATGGACAGACCATGGAGTCCGCTAGCTGTCCCTCTGTGTGCACAGACAGGCACTGGAGCTCGTAACCACCTCTCTGTGTGCACGTACAGGGGCTGGAGCCTGCAGGCCACGCCTCTGTGTGCACGTACAGGGGCTGGAGCCTGCAGGCCACGCCTCTGTGTGCACGTACAGGGGCTGGAGCCTGCAAGCCACGCCTGTGTGTGCACGGACAGGCGATGGAGCCTTCTGACTGCCTCTCTGGGTGCACGGACAGGTGCTGGAGCCTGCTAGCCACACCTCTGGTGCACGGACAGGCGATGGAGCCCACTGACTGCCCCCCCTGGGTGCATGGACAGGTGCTGGGGCCTGCTGGCCACACCTCTGGTGCACAGACAGGCGATGGAGCCCACTGACTGCCCCCCTGGATGCATGGACAGGTGCTGGGGCCTGCTGGCCACTCCTCTGTGCCCGGACAGGCGGTTCCTGTGACACAGTCCTTGCATTTTCTCTGCAATCTGTTTTTCTTTGCCCTTGATCATGTCATTCTTGCATGGTTATTCCTTTGATTTTCTGGCATTTCTCACATGCTCCCTTCCTTCATGGTTTTTGTTTGATTTTCAGTTTGCAGGACATGGTGATAAAGTATCAGAAACGAAAGAATAAAACGTGAGGACACCAGAATTCTTTGCAGACTGTGCTCACCGCTGATTTCTGTCCCCCCTCTGCCCCTGCATGCCACGGCTGGCCTGAGTCTCTGCATGCACCGGTGTCCATGGCAGGACAGACAGATGCATGAGCACAACCATTCACTGTCTTAAGGTTCCTCACTATAGCACCAGTCCAGACTCTCAACACCTTTTGCCATTTCTGATGCTGCCCAGGAGTTGGTTTCCCCTTCTACTTGGTGCCAATGTGCTGTACAGGCGCTGGAGCCTCTTCTCCATGTGTATGGACAGGTGCTGGAGTCACCTAACTACCTCCCTGTGTGCACAGGCAGGCGATGGAGCCCGCTGGCCACGCATCTGTGTGCCCAGGCAGGCGATGGAGCCTTCTGGCTTGCCCCTCTGTGTGCATGGACAGGCGCTGGAGCTCCCCCCTAACCACCTCTCCGTGTGCACAGACAGGCGATGGAGCCCGCTGGCTTCCCCTCTGTAGAGAGCAAAGCTGAGAGATTCCCCAGCAGCACAGGGCTCCAGGGGAAACAGACTTTCTAATCATTCGTAGATTTCTTAGTAGATGCGCAGGTACAGGGAGGAAAGGGGCCGGTGGTGGGGTTAGGGGAGAGAGCAGAGAGACTGCTTGAAGAGAGAGGGTCAGGCGGGGGCGGATGCTGGTCTCCTGCGGCAGTACGAATAAAGGGGTTTTTTTTAATTTTTTTTTGCTGGAGCTGGCTGAGAGGAGGATCCGGACCTGCTAATGATAAATGGAATTCTGTGTAACAGTGAGAGAGTCATGAGAGCCCTCGTGTCGCACACAATTAACGTCTCCTTCTCCTCGGTCTGCCTTTGTTTGTTCCCGGGCGAGTCGGGCCCTGCTTAACTAATGACACGCTGGGCCAGGGAGAGATTGGATTGGACGTGGCATTTAATTCAGGTGACAAAGAAATCTTCGCTGCCCCTGCAGTTCCTTTCCTCTGTGACTGGCTTTATTCTTTATCAAAGAATAGCAAAGCTGCATCCAGACACTGCGCTGGGAGGGAGGAAGGAGTGAAATGCCAAAGGCGGATAATGTGAACTCCGATGCATTCTAAGACATCGAGTAGCTGAGTCCTACCCTGTCCGGGGGGGGGTGGATGTGGGTGTGGGGGGGGCAGAAGGGCTATAATTTAGTGGAAGAGAGTGTTGTCTGTTAGACACACACAGAGGCTTCCTGCTGCCTCCCTCCAGGGTTGCTCTGCGGGGAGCTTTATGAATGTTAAGCGTGGCGGAGATATCAAATTACTCCGATTTGCTCACAATCTAGATATGGTGGTTCCCATAAAGGTAATGGAGGTGGTATACGGTTATGTGTTAGCAGAGATTTATCTATCAATGCAAAATGGATTTTGCAATGCATGCAGCAGCTTTATAAATCAGATCAATAGGGGTATGAAAGGAGCCGTATAAGTGAGATGCGTTAAGGATGCGAGATTTATGTGAGCCCGTATAAATCAGACGGGGATATAACTCTGTGGGGTCCACGTACAGCTGTTAGGTTGATGGATGCCCTTCTGGTCACAGCTGCTCAGTCATTCTTGTCCTGGCTGCTCCGTTCCTGTTTACCTAGGACTGCAGTCGTTCTCTGTGCTGTGAATCTGCCGAAACCCCCATTCTACCCCTCCCCCGGAGCCTGTGGGATGTTTGAATACTGCTTCGGACGTTGGGTAGTTTAGAATATTAACCGTGGCCATAAGATGAAATATCACACTCTCTGGTCCATCTCATTGGCACCACCGAGCCGTTGGAAAGTGCAGCTTTTTGTGGCCGAGTTTGGTGGGACCTGCGTGAGGCCTGGTGCTTGCTTCTGCCCCAGCTAGCCTTTCTCTCCATGTCTGTCTAAGATTTAATCTCCCCGATGAATTATAACAAGCCGTGGCAGGCGGATGAGGAGTCTGGTCAGTGACAGATGCTTTTTAATACACTCACAGCTGCAAATTAGTTTTCTTTACTGAACATCCCCAAGTTACCTGTCACGCCGTGTGACACCTCGGCAGTGGCTCAGGGCAGCCTGCTGCTCCAGTCACCCACCGCACAGCAGCTTGTACCAAGATGATGAAATATTTATCGATTCATAATTATTTTAGCCAGCAAGCCAGTTTAAATTAAGTGTGCTGTTTTCAATACCACCATCAAAGCATCAGTTCCACAGACCAAATCACTTCCAGCTGCACAGAGCAAGAAAAGAATAGAAAACAAGGGGCCCAGATATAAATTTTAAGAAAAAAGGATTGGTGTTCTCCGAGAGGTGTATGTCTGGAGTGAGGTACATAGGCAGAGCTATGTGTGTGTGTGGGGGGGGGGGGGATTGCAGTACTGAAATAACATGGGGGTTCTCCAGTATGCATCACACAGCTCTGCCCATGCACCTCACTCCTGCCCTGCAACACCCGCTGCTATTCCAGTACTGAGACCCTCACACACACACAGCTCTGCCCATGCACCTCACTCCTGCCCTGCAACACCCACTCCTATTCCAGTACTAAGACCCTCCACACACAGGTCTGCCCATGCACCTCACTACTGCCCTGCAGGAGCCCCGATTATTCCAGTACTGAAACCCTCCACACACAGCTCTGCCCATGCACCTCACTCCTGCCCTGCAGGAGCCCCTGCTATTCCAGTACTGAGACCCATTACCACATTCGGCCAATGCAACTCCCTCCTGTTCCCTGGTCTTCCCCCAGTTAGTATAGCTGTGTTTAAAAAAGGATTGGATAAGTTCTTGGAGGAGAAGTCCATTACCTGCTATTAAGTTCACTTAGAGAATAGCCACTGCCATTAGCAGTGGTAACATGGAATAGACTTAGTTTTTGGGTACTTGCCAGGTTCTTATGGCCTGGACTGGCCACTGTTGGAAACAGGATGCTGGGCTTGATGGACCCTTGGTCTGACCCAGTATGGCATGTTCTTATGTTCTTATCTTGGGCCCAGACTGGATCTGATGGGAGAGAGGAATTGAGTCAGCTCAGAGATTGGCATTACTGCACTGACAGGGGAGGGTCCATTACCAGCATCCCAACTTCCAGCTGTGGGGTGAAATCCCATTTCCCTTAGCTGCTGCAGGCGCATATGACTGGATTTCCAGAGACCAAGAAAAAGCTGAAGGGGAGACAGAGGACAGATGGAATAGGACTGGCTCCGTGTCCCCTGGCTCCAGAGCCTTGTGCATGTTGGAGCAGGCATGGTCCCTGCAGTTGTCTCCAGGCACTGGATGTCACTAATTACATGGGCTTGCAGTATACATGAAGTACTAACATTGTGTTATGAACACAGAGCTGCCCGCTGCTCTGTGCCAGCTCACTCAGCACTTACCTGTGCTAGGTATTAACAGGTCTCCCTCCTTTTCTCTCCCCGGCTCGTGCACAGTGAGGGGGACTCAGACGGGGACTCGGAACTGGAAGACCGGGTTGATGGGGTGAAATCGTGGCTGTCTAAGAACAAAGGCTCCTCGAAGACCTTCTCCGATGATGGTAGCTTAAAGAGTTCAAGGTCAGTGTGCTAGTAAAAGAAAAGAATCTGCAGCATTGTATTCCCATAGCAACAGAGAATAAAAAAGAATTCTGAGAGACAGACAGGAACACACGACTTGCCAGGGGGAGGGACTATATACCCTGTGGCCTGCCAGGGGGAGGGACTATAATACCCTTATACCCTATGGCCTGCCAGGGGGAGGGGCTATATACCCTGTGGCCTGCCAGGGGGAGGGACTATAATACCCTTATACACTATGGCCTGCCAGGGGGAGGGGCTATATACCCTGTGGCCTGCCAGGGGGAGGGACTATAATACCCTTATACCCTATGACCTGCCAGGGGAGGGGCTATGTACCCTTATACCCTATGACCTGCCAGGGGAGGGGCTGTGTACCCTTACAAGATAGCAGGTGGTGGGAAGGCTGAGCCTAGACCTTCAGCACAACCCTACCAAGTAAATAACCCAGTGATCACTCACAGAAAACTTAGTGGCTCATCTCAGAGAGGCCACATTTCCAAAAAGATAGAAAATTCATCATAGAAAGATGATATTAAACACAGTGAAAATCCATATGCCAGCAGGTTAAGGATGTTTACAGACATGGAGCAGCCACACCTGATGTAGTCCGGCATGTTCTAAGGCCTTTCACTTAAGTATGGGACACAATTAACCCTTCGTAATCTGCAGATTCTGAGCTGCTAACTTTTGGTTCTAAAGTGTTTTGCCAGTTAGGAAATCCCTGAAGGTTAACCAAGAATTTACTAAATTCAGATTAGAGCAAAAACTTGTTGGAGAAATACTGGTTACTGCTGTTAAATACAATGATTTGTTAGCTCGTTAATGCCAACTGAAGCTTAGTGATTCAAGGGGACCACCTCTCCCACTGTAGCTCTTCCACTTCCTGTCAGAGAAATGCAAGACCTGGGTCTGTTCTGTATAGTGCACCCCAACTTGGAGGCTCCACCTCCCCTCTCATAGAGCAGGAGCACTGTGGACTCTTGCTTGGTTCCTTACATTGTGCAGATGCAAAACATTGTGGGTCTGACTTAATAAGTTTGTTTCCCAGAGACCAACGTTTCATTAGCAACAATTCCTCCCTTCTGAAGCTCTGAATCTAATGGAACATCATGGCTCCTGTCCTGGATAAATGAAATAAACCACAAGAAACGTTTTGGGTTTTTTTTTTTTCCCTGACAACATCTAGACATGGAGCCATGGTGCTTTCACGCCCACAGAATGTTACCCTCCCAGGCAGACCCTTTCCCCCTCTTCTGTTTTATCGTTGTTTTCTGCTTTCATGCTGTGCAACTCATTTATTTCCTTTCTTTTTCTTGTGGTCTTTGTCGCTGTATTTGTTGGATGCTTTTCTCCCCTCAGATTTGCCTCAAATACAGACCTGAAAGAGGGAAAGGAGGGGAAGGAGGTGAAGGAAAGTGAGGAGAGGCCCGTGTCTGTCATGAGCTCCCTGAGCTACAGGAAACGGGCTAACATTAAAGACTCGATAGGTGGGAAAGGGGACGAGGACTCGCTTTTTTCTACCCTGAAGGAGAGACCAGCTTCTCCTGATAGATCTTTCCGGAAAACCAAAAAGAACTCTATGGTGAGCAGCAGTTTGGATGACACTTTATCTGTGAGCTCTTGGAAGAAGTCTCAAGGCACTGGTGAGGATCTGGATGAACGGGGCTCCATGATATCCCAAGCCTTCTCCGAGGCCAGCAGTACAGCCAGGAAGGGGCTGGAGAAGAGGTGGTCAATCGCCAGCCCAGAGTTTGATAAAGTGTCCACTTTCTCAGCACCCATCAGTCGTACATCCACACGGCGAGGCCTGGAGGTTGAAGAGGACACCAGATCAACTTTGAGTTTTGCTTTATCCAGTCCAACTAGCCTAAGACATAGCACTTCTAGGCTTGATGACTCATTGAGCGGCATTACCAGCATCATTAGCCCACCACTGAACCGCAAGTCGGATTTTGGACTGGAGAGCCCCAGTATAGGCAATCGCTCTGATTCACGACTGTCTTTTACCAGAAGTCAGTTCAGTGATTTGGATGATGTTAACAGTGTGGCCCTAAGTGATACTCGGTCACTCTATAGTCAACATTCAGTTGGGCGTAGTTTTTCTGTTCCACCAAGACCCAGAACATCTGCATCTAATGAAAGGCCAGCAGAGGACTCTGACATCAGACCTGTAGGTCATCGCAACTATTTGGATCCTGATCTTGAAGCAGCCATTAACGAAGTCCTCAGCTACAAGCCAGTTAAGTTCAAGAGGAAGAGCCTGGATCCAGACTCTGAGGAAGAGGAGGACAAGAAGAGTGTGAGGAGTATGAAGAACCTGCAGCTGGAGACTGGGGACACTTCCTCCAGCCTCCGAAGGTCAGCCTCTGCTCTGGAATTCTCCAGACCTCACAGCAGGAGGAGCAGAAGCAAGAAGAGCAGCTCTGAGTCAGAAGATTCCTCGGAGGAGGACCGCCGAAAGAAAAGCTCCAAGAAACATAGCAAAAAATCCAAGAAGAAGGCGAAGAAGAAAGAGGACTCATCCTCTTCATCCTCTTCATCCTCAGAGTCGTCGTCAGGCTCCACCATCTCCTATCGCAGTGGTGGCAGTGTGAAGAGAGGACCCAAGAAAAAGGGCCAAGCTTCAGAAGGGGATGACCCAGAGGAGGCTAGGGATGCAGAAAAAGCAAGCAAGCAGGCCAAGAAGGAGGAGAGGAAGAGGAAGAAGAAGATGGACAGTCTAATGCTGAAGTATCTGTACCGGCCTGAGAGCGAATAATCAGTAGGTGTTACTGGATTGAAGCATGAGACTGCACCGTGTGCTGCTAACACTAGTGATCGGCCCCTATAACTGTATTAACAACAAATACCTTGCATGGGATGTGAACCTGCCAGTTTAACTGTGTGCAGTTTTTCTTATCTCACACACTCCCTCCCCACTCCTGTTGTTCCCTCTGCCTGCAGGTCCAGCCCTCCCCTTCCCTCACCACATTCCGCCAGCAGTAGATGGAGGACCTCCGTGGCAGGGTTACAGAGGACTCTGGCTTCTGCACTGCTGCTTGGTGCCCACAGGGCAATGGCCAGTCTAATCTTCTTGGCACAGCGTTAGTGATCTCGCCTCAGGTTCTTAGGAGGAGTAGTGTAGGTGACTGTGGGACCATGTATGTTGGGCTTGTCAGAGAGGGAAGAACCTGAGCAGGCTTGCAGGCCTAAATCTCACTTGTGGTTGCATTCTCAACTAGCATGGGCTCGGTGGCCCGGCCATTCTCTGTTACCATCCTTTTGTCGATCTGCGTTATAGAGCTTCTGACTCTACAGATGTTGTTGTTTCCCTTGTTTTCTCTGCTTCCCGTTGGAACTACATGCGGCATTCATCAGCACATCTGGTGAAATAAAAGCATGAAACTGCTGTGAGGAAATTTACAGAGCCAGGTGCTTCTGTCTGGGTAATTACTGGAGAGTGTGGGGAGGGTAGGAAGAGGCATTCAGTGCACACAGCCCACCCTCCCATTCTGCAGCTAACAGCGTATTTGAATGAAGCACGCCATCGGGAAAACAAGATTGTACTCCTGTGCATTTATTTTCCTTTGTGATAAGGAAAAAGACACTGAGGCAACTTCTCCGAGCCTCATGGGATTTTGCAATGGAAGAACTTGGGAAACAGACATGCAGTCACCCCTGGGTAGATGACCAGACTTGCTCACATGCTTACACACTATCTGGATTGGGCAGAAGGAATATGATTCCTTCCTAATTAGAGCTAAAACAAGGCAAACTGCTACTGCTTATCATTTGTATAACGCTGTTAGACCTATGTTGTATACTGCCTTCTTATCTATAAACTAGCATCTCTTTCAACCAGCATCTTACCCTCTAAATAGCCTGGACCTAGGAAACCTGATGGATGACGGCACATGGAGACCAGCCAGCACATTCAGTCTACTACTGGGATTCTACCATTTTGGAGAGATGAGCAGATAAATTCCCAGACTCAAGCCAAGTCACCTGCTCCACCTTCACCCATGCTGCCTTCAACATCTTTCAACCCTTTTTCTACCACCACCCTCCATATCCGACCCAAGCCTGCCCAAAATCTGCTAAAAGTGTTTGTAGGTTATTTCAGGGCTTCCCATCTTTGACTTTGATTCTAGCAAGACCAATGCTTAATCCAAGACACATACACCCTAGCATGTCATATTCCCAAGTTTTGAAATAAACCCCAAAGCCACCATAATTAATGAGGCTGTTGTCCAAAAACTGAGCCTCCCCATGCTTATTGAAATTTGTAATTTTAACAACGTTCCTTCCATGAAGTTCTCCCAATCTTGTTGGAAGCCAGATGCTGTTGTACTACTGCTGTTATGGTTGCAATTATCATTCTGTGCAGATTACCCAGTGCTACTCTACCATATGTTACACCAGGTGGGGATCCTCTGAGCTTATCCCAGGCTTTACCCCTCACTCCCCCACAGCTAAGAATCTTCTGTACTTATCCCAGACATTATCCCTCACTCCCCATAGCTAAGAATCCTCTGTGCTTATCCCAGGCTGTATCCCTCAATCCCCCACAGCTAAGGATCCTCTGTGCTTATCCCAGGCTTTACCCCTCACTTCCCCACAGCTAAGGATCCTCTGTGCTTATCCCAGGCTTTACCCCTCACTCCCCACAGCTAAGGATCCTCTGTGCTTATCCCAGGCTTTACCCTCACTCCCCACAGCTAAGGATCCTCTGTGCTTATCCCAGGCTTTACCCTCACTCCCCACAGCTAAGGATCCTCTGTGCTTATCCCAGGCTTTACCCCTCACTCCCCCACAGCTAAGGATCCTCTGTGCTTATCCCAGACTTTACCCCTCGCTCCCCACAGCTAAGGATCCTCTGTGCTTATCCCAGGCTTTACCCCTCACTCTCCACAGCTAAGGATCCTCTGTGCTTATCCCAGGCTTTACCCCTCACTCCCCCACAGCTAAGGATTCTCTGTGCTTATCCCAGGCTTTACCCCTCACTCCCCCACAGCTAAGGATCCTCTGTGCTTATCCCAGGCTTTCTTGAATTCTTTTTACTGTTTTTGTCTCGCAACCTTCTCCAGGAATCTGTTCCATCTATCCTACAGCCTTTCAGTGAAGAGAAATAGTCCGCTGTTGCTCCTGAATCTACGTGCACCCCTCCCCCTCCTTTGACCTCTTGTTCTTGAAGCTTTTTTCTCTATGAACAGTGCGTGCCTCATTTGTATAATTTGCATCTTCCCGGGGTTTAAATGTCTCCCTTTTCTCCAGGGTCGGTGCCTGAGTCCTGGCTCCTATGCATTTTGTCCCAGACCCTGCCCCGTTTGGGTAGGCTCTTTGTGGGCTTCCATCAGCTGCTCTGTAATAATAATATTTGGCTTTTGGACTTTGCTTTCCATATGCTGCACAGGATGGCGTGCAGCATTGTGAGTATTCAGGTGCAATATCCTTTCAGAGAGCTGGTGGTTGTGTGGTGTGATCTGATTGTCACAGAGCGAGGAAAGATGCTCTCCCCTCACCGCTCCTGAGATGGTCCTGCAGGACATCTTGTTGGTCCTGGGGCTGGAGGAGCACTGCCCCTGTAGTAAGGACAGCCTTCCCTCTCCTGTGCCCTGTGAGAAGGGAGCATTCCTGCAGCCGGGCAGTACAGAGCTGGGTCGAGGGGCCCGAGCTCCCCCCCCCCCCCCCCCCCCCCCCCAGAAGCAGTACAGAGCTGGGTCGAGGGGCCCGAGCTCCCCCCCCCCCCCCCCCCCCCCCCCCCCCCCCCCCCCCCCCAGAAACCTGGAGTCCAGTGCTTTTGACCCAGTGGAAGGAAAACCCTTGTTCCTGTGACCCAGACAGTCCTAGTTTCTGCCTTGCCTTTTCTTTTAGCCACTTTATTCCAAGTGATATTAAAACCTGACCTCGAAATTGCTCGTAATCCATTTTAAGCACAATAAAGGGCGATTTGGAAAGGGATTTCTGTGGTGAAAAGATTTTTGCCTGTGTAAATCACCCGTACAGGCACTGCCCGCCCTGCCCGTGGATAAGCGTGCCCTGCCCGTGGATAAGCGTGCATGCAGAGCTCCCTGGCGGGGTCAGCTCAGGGGAGAAATGTATGCAAGAAGTTCTGGATTTTCAAAAGACCCCACAGAAAAAGCAAGGGCAGATCCCTGCACGTACTTTCCCTGAGAAAACGGGTGTAAAGGCAGTGAGGAGGAAGCACCTGGGGACCCTGCAGCAAAGCCCCCTAGAACTGTAGCGGTAAATCGGATCAGGTTGAGGCTGCTCTTACTCTGAATGTCACGGTGAGGCCTGCCCACAAATCAGTTCTAGGGGTGAGCTTTTCTCTTCCCCCCTCCCCTCCCCCCCGCCATGTGAGGTTCCTCATTCTCTCTTTCCTCCCCAGCCAGCACCCTCTTGAATACTCTGCCCTCCCCCACTCCTTGCTCATTCTCACTTCCCTTTCACTCCCCCTTCTCCTTGTTTTTCTTCCCCAGCCAGCATGCTCTTTTTGACTCTCTTCCCTCTCCACTCCTCTTTGCTCACTCCCTCCTCCTCTCTTCCCTTTCTCATTCTGTTTTCCCTCCCCAGTCAGCACCCTCTTGTATACTCTGCCCTCCCCCCACTCCTTGCTCATTCTCACTTCCCTTTCACTCCCCCTTCTCGTAGCTTTTCTTCCCCAGCCAGCATGCTCTCTTTCCCTCTCTTCCCTCTCCACTCCTCCTTGCTCACTCCCTCTCGTCCTCCCTCCTCCTCTCTTCCCCTTCTCATTCTGTTTTCCCTCCCCAGTCAGCACCCTCTTGTATACTCTGCCCTCCCCCCACTCCCCCTCCAATGCTTAGCCTCTCACTCTGTGCTGCTGACTCCTATGGCTTTCACTGGTGTTGAACCGCACAGGGCCCACACTCCCTTGCCTCTTGGTGATCAAGGTGAGGAGTGCAGGCACCGCAGGGCTCAAACTTCCTGAGAGCCATATGGGCCGTGAGAGGGCAGTGAAATGCCAAGGCGAGGCAACGCTTCCTCCTCCTCATTCTCTCCCCCCCCCCCCGGGCCTACCAAAATGTCTTTGCAAAGGGAAGAGACGTAGGGAGTGGGATGGAGACACAACCTAGTCCCTGGCTTGCCACACTCCACTCTTGCGTTGTTTGCAGTCCATTGGCCCGGTGGAGGCAGCCGTGGTTCCCCCTTGTGAAACGGTGGAAGCCAAGTGAATTAATCCAGCGTCGGGCACCTGGGGCCTACAGTCTCACGAAATAACTTTTTTTTTCTGCCTTATGAAGAACGAGGAGGTGAGGGATAAGGCAGGCAGCATGACGCGAACAGTGCGGCCCCCAGCGCTGCCTGCAGAAGAGCCTTTGAATCTTAAGAAGTGAAATTAAACAACAGAAAACCCAGAGCTATTGATTTTTCTTCCCTTTCAGCTGAAGAGTCTCTGCTATGTAAACAAGGTTTTACATCTGAGGCCTGGGTTCAGGGCTCGGGGCCTAACGCTTCACGTGGCCGGTTTCCTGTGGGGATGAAATTGGAGGAAGGGATGAGGAGCGCGCGCCCCCCCCCGCACTGCTTCATTCTGTGACTTGGGAGGAGGGGATGAGTGTGCCGGCACAGAATGGGACCGTGAGGCCTGCCCAGTCTCCCTCCCTGCTGCGATTCCCCAGTATTTCCTTTGGTTGACGTGCAGGACGGTGAGGTGAAGCTGAGCTCTTATATCTTAGGCCTAAATGCTACTAAATCAGTTAAAAGGAGACCCGGAGGCTCTATAGGGCTTAGTAATGTGTGCGTAAGGCTTCCCAGTTTTCCTCTCGCTGACATATATCATTAGACTGGAACCTTGTGCCCACATGCTAACATTTTCTGGGGGTTTCAGAAGGATGGCGGTGTGCGTTTCATCTGAAGGAGGTGGGGGGGGGTAGCCTCTGAGCATACGTTTCTTCTATCTGTACAGGCAATTTTCTGAAAGATTTAGGGAGAAATGCTTGATAATGTAGATGAAAGGTACTGCAGCTTCTGAGAACAGCCGAGAAAATGAAGATCACTCACAATAGAGAATGCTGCAGCCTTTTATGCTTTTTCAGGGGTGCGGGCGCGCGTGCGTGCGTGCGTGTGTAGAGCTTGAGACGTACACACACTGCACATCTCTACATAATGCCTGTAATCTTACCGAGGAATTACACAGAAAGGACACTGCAGCGCTTAACAGAACAGAGACTGCCTGGACCCTACAGCACCAGGGTGTTTAGCAGACAGTGGAATAGGAGGGCAGATGAAAACGGCAACAATGATGTGGAACTGAATGGCCCTTAATTAAATTTAAGAATAAATCGTGTGGCAATTCCCTTTCTTCTTCTTTTAGCACAGACTGATCTTCACCTTCACTTCTTCTGTTCCTCTTCCAGAGTCGTTCAAACACCTTCACCACTTCCCTGTTCCATGTATCCCCTGGGTCCAGCCCCTTTCAGCCTTGTATTGCAATCTCTTGATCTAGAACTGCCTTTTCACTGAGAAATGCTTCTTGAGCATTATTAATATCTTAGAGTCATTTGAATTCCTCTCTCATATCCTCCCTCCCGTCTCTCCTCCAGGCTGCACATATTTAGGTCCCTACGTCTCATCTCATCTCATATGCCTTTGGGTGCAGCCTGGCTGCGTCTTTTGGTAGATACAGCCTCCTGAACTGGACCCGGTTATTCCAGATGAGATTACACCAAGAACCTGGCTGGAGGCATGAGCATCGCCCTTCGGCCGGTTCTGCCTCTCCCTGTGCCTCTGGCCCACTGCCTTATCGCGCTGTTTCATCGGTCGGGGTCACCGCGAGGTTTCACCCTCTATCATACACTGCTCCCTTTCGTTTCTGCAACCCAAGTGCAGAAATTGATGTTTTTTGCATTAATTCTTCATTGCTAACCTTTGAATCACTCCTCAAGCTTTAGAAACTGGTTGAGTTGGAGGCAACAGAGGGTAGTGGTAAATGGAATTCACTCTGAAGAACGGGGGGGGGGGGGGTCCCCACAGGGGGTCATCGTCAGTCTGGTCTTGTAAAAAAAAAATATTTTTTCATAAGCAATATCACAGAAGGACTAGCAGGAAAGGTTTGCTTTTTGCAGATGATATCAAAATCTGCATCAAGATAGATACCCTGAAAAGTGTGGGAACTGTAAGGAATGACATAGAGCAGGCTGTCCCAAACTGTGAGTCTGTTTGAAGGGATGGATGAGAAGCAGTATTAGGTTGAGGGTTGGATAAAATGAAGAGGGATTGGCTGTGGAAGGTATAAGCTGCGTGGAATGTGAGAAGAAGGGTCAGAGGGGAGAAGGCGTTAGGAAGGGATAGGGATGAGGGTGAGGAGGGAATAGGAGATGGATGAGAGGGACGGGATGACAGAGGACCAACTGGAAATTATAAGAAGGGCTTGGGGGAGGGGGTGTGAGAGGTTCAGCTGGGGGGATTCAAAAAAAAGTCTGGATGGGCTGGGAAGGTAGGTTGAGAGAGGGGGTCTGCTAAGGGCAGGAAGTCCTCTGGAGAGGATGGAAGTCGAATGAGGGAATTAGCTGGAGTGCAGGGGGGGTGAGAGGGAGTGGTTAATGGAGGGGGAATGCACCTCTGCTAATTAGTTTTGGTCATCCTCTGCAGCTAAGATTTAATCCTAAAAATGCAGGGTTATGCATTTGGGTGCGAAAACTCAAGAAAGCAGTACAGTTTAGGGGTGAAATTATTCTAAGTATGAATCAAGTGGGATCTGGGGCTGATCATATGTGATGAACTTAAAGTGGCCAAACATGTGGATAAAGCGACGGTGAAAGCCAGAAAGATGCTTGGCTGCATAGGGAGAGGAATGGTCAGCAGAAAAAGGGAGGTGATATTGCCCCTGTATAGGTCCCTGGTGAGACCTCACTGGGAATACTGTGTACAATTCTGGAGGATATAAACAGGATGGAGTCAGTGCAGAGGGTGGCTACTAAAATGGTCAGTGGTCTTTGTTCTAAAGCATATGGGGATAGACTTAAAGCTCTCAACGTGTACACCCTGGAGGAAAGGTGAGATAGGGGAGATATGATAGAGACATTCAAATATCTCAAATGTCTCCATGCACAGGAGGTGAGCCTCTTTCAGTGGAAAGGAGGCTCTAGAACAAGGGGTCAGGAGATGAGGGTGAAAGGGGGTAGACTCTGGAGTAATCTTAGGAAATAGTTCTTTATAGAGAGAGGGTGGTGGATGCATGGAACGGCCTCCCAGTGGAAGTGATGGAAATAAGAACAGAATCTGAAGTCAAGAAAGCATAGAACAGGCACAGGGGATCTCTGAGGGAGGGGAGGGAACTATAAAAAGAGCAGGAGATGTTTGTGGGCAGAGTGGATGGGCCATGAGATCTTTCTTTATCTGCCAACATGATCTGTGTTCTCAGTTTTCCACCTCATCTGGACTGTCTTCTGTTACTGGTCTTTGTATCATCTGCAAAAAAGAGAAAAACCTTTCCTACCAAACCCACTGTAAATCTCTTCTGAAAAAATGGCTTTAAAACAAGTGTGCTGATGATTTAAAATACACTTTCCATGTGAATGCATGCTCCTAATTTTAAGAGGTTACTGGAGCAAATGTAATTCGTGCATCTTCCTTAGGACTTTGTCGGCTTTAACAAGCTCAGGTAAGCGGATTTTCAATCATGCTCACGTGAAGGACATTCCCAGTTTTACCAGTTAGACTGGCCAAACTGGTGGACTATCTTGAGGTCATTCAGGACCCCCCCCCCTGGTTCTTCAGCCTGCATCCCCTCCCAGATGACCCAGACTCCTCACCCAGTCATTAGAGGCCTAAACAGAGATTTGTGCAGACTTCCACCTCATCAAGTTAGAAGTAAACATGCGGGGCTAACAGCTCGCTGCTCGCTGTGGTGGCCGGATTTACGCGTGTCAATTTGGGCCCTGACCTGCCCCCAACTCCGCCCCTTCTATTTTACTCGTGAATGCGCATATACGCACATAATTTACAGCTTTTAAAAAATGCGTTGATGCCCGGCCCAGCTACTCGCATATCCGGGCCTTTTAACGCGAGCAACGCTTGTGTAAAATTTCACCCCACCGTGAGCCCCAGCACTGATCGCCGAGGCACTTCAATGATGGCCTCTTGGTGTGAGCTCCAATAGTGGAGCTGGGTTTAAAAAGGTTTTTGGACAAGTTCATTAATAGTTACTAATCAGGAAGACTTGGGGATCAACGTCTCTGACTCTGGGAGTGAGCTCCCCGTTAGGAGCTGTCAGGCATGTCATGTGACCTGGACTGGCCATCCTCCGAGAGAGGATGCTGGGCTCGATGGACCTTGCTCGGACCCAGCAGGGTATTTCACTCAACCAGTTCCTGACCCACTTTTCCACCGTAGACCCCCCCCCCCCCAGGCCTGCTCAGCTTATTTAGGAGCCTCCCGGGTGTGTGAGAGTGTCAAAGATTTCTGTGCTGTAAGGGCACCACCTCCAGTACCCAGCCCTGATCCAAATCTCTGGTCAACCAGGCAAAGAAATTATGCACAAGTTAGAGCCGAGCAAGGCCTACCAGACAGGACAGAGTCAAGCCAATGAGGGCTAGATGTAGGTAGTCGTGAGACACACTACTTCGGGGACTGTTGAGTTGAAGAGGAGAGTATGGGTCTGGGCTGGAAAGTGAGATGTAAGGGGCATTCACGCCTAAGGCCAAAAGAAAGAGTGGTGGTAAAATTTGTTAAGTCTCTGCAACGTGGGAACACCAAGCACTAAAAATAGTCAATATCATCCATTTAAGAAAGCAAGCAATAATTGCAAATGCAAGACCTTTTAGTCAACATCGATACAATAAATAAGAACAGCGTACCAAAAGATTACTTTGATACAATAATTTCCCATTAAAACCAAGCCAGGGTTCAAATCCCGCTGCCGCTCCTTGTGATCTTGGGCAAGTCACTTCCCACCCCCCCTCCGTTGCCAGTCATTTATTTTTACAGCCCGTCTATAGCGAACCTGTCGTGCTAGGCTGGGTTACAACATATCAGAAAAATGTAAACAATTAGTGTTATTAGCAAGGAGGCAAATTTAAAAACAAATTAGATTTCAAGATAAAACAAGTCAAATGCACGCAGATTGCATTTTCCCCTAGAGACAGAATTGGAGAGAGCCTTTGGTAAGTGACCCCTGAAAAGCGAGAGCCCCCTCTGGGGGGGGGGGGGGGAGGGAAGTACCTGCAGTAAAACGTAACTCGCCATGTGCTGCCGGTGACGGGCATGATTAAA
The DNA here is from genome assembly GCF_901001135.1 of Rhinatrema bivittatum. Lineage (NCBI taxonomy): Eukaryota > Metazoa > Chordata > Amphibia > Gymnophiona > Rhinatrematidae > Rhinatrema > Rhinatrema bivittatum. The sequence continues at coordinate 166,248,493 of NC_042622.1, read as the reverse complement.
TAGAAGAAAATCAATGCAGATTTTAATGTTTTGTATAGGCGATTCAGTTACCGTTTCCATAGTCGGTGGGATCCTCCCACACCCTTACTGTTTCTCATGGGCAGAGATCCTTTTCCGGCCCTTAGGAAAATCCTTCCATCCTGGTAAAAGTGCGGGGGAGAGTATGCAGATGATGATAGGAAGGGCGTCTCTGTGCATCGCTACACACATGTTATACGTGTACATGCTTCATGAATGCTGGATTGCTATAAATCTTTCATTTAGTAAATTAATATGAACCACTCCTTGAACTGCCAAAATCAGCTGGCAGAGTGCAAAAGCATAGACAGGACAACCCTATGTCCCATATAGGGAGGGCTGCGCCCACTCCAGGATTAGAAGAGGAAAATACCAGAGAACTTTGTATGCAGGACTGAAAAATCTCTGTTTTTTGAAAGTTAAATAAAATCAAATGGCTTGCAAAAGATAATTCCTAACAGCAAGGGGGATTTAGCATATCTTGGCTAGGTCATCAGGCCAAAAACACGCAGCCTCGCAAAGAACATTGTGTGCGAACCAGTTGAAGCCCAGAAAGAAATGATTAAGGAGAGAGAGAGAGTGTGTGTGTGTGTGTATGTATGTCCCACCTCCTAAGAAATCTGTAGGAAAAAAACACAACTGTGCCGCGATGGGAGGCCGAGGGCTTACAGCTGAGAGGAGCAGGAGATCCGGCATGGTCATTCCTTTCCGACGCTAGGGCCAGATGTGTGAAGCATTTTCCCATAGCCGTCTCTAACTCAAAGTGAGCAGCCTTTTCTGTTCAGCGTGGTGCAAGTGTGTCCAGGAACCTCAGCAGGCTGTGACATAAGAGGGTTGTTATTATTATGCATAATGCTGCAGCATGGGATTGGGTGCTGGGTCAGATTAAAGACTTTGGCATAGATAGGCAGGAGCAGAGGACAGGGCATGGAGAGGGGTCCTCAAGCAAGGGGGGGGGGGGAAGGACAGACTCCTCGGGCCTGAGCTCTTGTGGCCTTCAACCGTTGCCCTCTCTTTTCTCTGCCTAAATCCAGGCCTGACGGGTGGTGGTCGTCTGCGTTGGGATTTGCAGTGATTTTTAGGAAGCGAGAGAATGGATTCTTTAGCAGTAGAATTTGCAGTTAAGTCTGCCCTTTTTTTTTTTTTTTTGTCTCTGCAGCTCCTCAGCTTACTGGAAGCCCTCCAGCTACTCCAGGGCAGAAGGGGAGGAGCTGGAAGGTTTGGAAAGCACTTCCCGATCAAAGTACTCCGCCAAGAGCTACCTGAGCGATAGTGACACAGAACCCACTGCCCCTGAAGCCACCGCGTAGCCAGGGCCCCCTCTGGAGACTCCTCTGCCAGTGTCCATGCTGCAGCCGGCCTCCGTGGTGTCTGTACGGGGGGGGGGGGGGGAGGGGGACCAAGGTTTCTGCTCATCCTCCCCGGTGCCACGGTCCAGCAGATCCGCCTGAACCCCCGGGGGAAGTCACTCAGTCGGGATCCAGACAGGCAGCTGAATGTGGAATAAAAGGGGATCCTTGGCCTCTGGACCCTCACTGCTGGGAGAGGGTTCCTCTGACTCCCAGTGCGGCCTTGCCCTCGCTGCCTCCTCCTCCTGCTCGTTGCTTTTGCATTGGGGAAGCCAAAGATGCCACGGATTCTCTGCTGGGCCCGGCCCCAATGGATCTTGCACCGACTCTGCCATGGGATCACCCAAAAAAAAAAAAAGGGGGAGGGACTTGTTGCTTTTTACTCATCCGTTCTGGCGATATTTTAAGATGAGAAGAATTGCTGCTTTCACATCCAGCCACGGGACTTTACTTGTGTTATGATCGGGGGGGAATAATGATTTGTTGCTGTCCGCCTGAGCCTGGGTTTTTTGGCCCTCGGGGGCTCAGCTACTGCTGCCACTTAATTCCCAGGGTGGCCTCTGGTCTTGAGTCTGTCCCTAAGTTGTATCCCAAGAGCCCAGAAAGAGGGGTTCCTGTGCTGGCTGCATTTCCTTAATGTGTGTGGGTGGGGAGAGGGTCTGGAAACAGGGATCCCAGGAGCACTGAAACAGGGCAGCCTCATGCAATATTTTATTTCCTGCTGATTTTTCTCCTCTTTCAATAGCCAGAGATCCCCTGAAAACTGTGACATAAATGGATTTTCTTGCTCCCTATCTGCTCCCATACACATTCATGCACACCCAGATGTGTACCCGATCTGGTCATGCACATGCAGATGTGTACCTGGTGTCTTCTGATACACTGTTCTGCTTGCCTGATACGAAATAATTATGCAGAATGGCCAGAAAAGGCCGTTTCTGATCAGCTGAGTCCAAATCTGTATTTTGTGTAAAGGATGGATTTGTGAAAGATGACAAAAGCCTTGGCTAAGCTGCTACCTGTGTCTTTGTGTGTGTGTGTGTGTGTGTGTGTGCGTGCGCGCGTGCTGTCCGACCCTCGTGCTAATGTACTCTCCTCCCAGATCCAGCCGCTGCAGCAGGGAGGCAGAGTAATTTGACTAACTGAACTGGATAATGTGTGCGAAGGGGGATAATTAAGCTAACATGAATGAAAATGAAACAAGACCCTCCCCATGTCCCTACTAAGATTATATATAATATATTTTTTGCACTAATTCAATTGTGCATTCTCCTTTGTTATCCATTTCCTTTAAATATGAAAATAAAAGATGTTTCTGGCTGGTGATGGCAGGGTTTTTGCTGTGGGGTTTCGGGGCGGTGCATGCTTGCAGTGGGTTTTAGATGTAAAGATGCCCTGACGGTCCTCGGGCACTTATTGGCACATGGCGCTGTGCCAGTCTCCTGCCGCCCGTTTCCCCCCCATGTTCTCATCCCGTACTGGGGCTCACTTTCTAACAGCAGAAGTGTTCAGATTGGTTTTAAGGGCTCTCTGCCTTTTGCTGGAGAAGGCGCTGCATGGTGGGTGGGGGGTAGGATGGATTCTGGGTAACTTTCCAGAGAATCTGTGGCCAGTGGGTGTCGTCATGAGATTTTTAAGAGAGAAAAAGCAAAAAGGAGCAGCTGGAGCCCCTCAGGTGTCTGAGCCGCAGCTTTAAGTCCTGCTGCCTTGCATGGGATGGGATGGGATTTTTGCAGAGCTGTATTAACAGGTTCCACTCACCGTCCTTGTTCTTCCAGGGTCTTGGAAAGCATGTGTGTTACTGCATTTGTTTCAGAAGAACTGAACATTGCAGAGCAATATCTTGTAATGTGTTTGAGGGCAGCAGACCAGCTTTAGTGGGTCATGGTCCAAGAGATGAAAGCTTGCTGCTTGGCCATGCTGAGAGCTGATTCTCATGCTTCTGCTGAATTCCTTGCCTCAGCACTAGAGTCCTGCTCTGGGCAAAGCCCAGATTTTCTTTCAGTAGCAGTGCCAAGTTAATTCTTGCTGTCGTGCTGTCCCAAGAGGCACACTGTAGCTTTTGGGCCGGACCGGTGGCTCAGTGGCCTCTGGCCAATGGGTTTCATTCTCAGGTTGGTTGGCGCTGTTATGGAGATGGCGCTTACAGCTCCTGGGGGAGGGGGCCGGGGCCCAGTCATTATACAGAGATGATATCTCATGGCTGGATTTAAGGAGCCTGGGGCAAGGTCTCTGGTGGAGGACTGTCACTGCAATGGCTAAGGTAAGGTAGGAGCAGTGATTTCCCCTCTCTCTTTGCGCAAAACAGTTCTCATCTGCAATGTCGTGCACACCTGTATGGGCAGGGCTCTTTGTCTTTCAATTGTGCGCTTCACACACACGTGGGTGTGCACGTGAGTAAGCCTTACAGGAAACATTGGTTGGGATGGGATAGGGAATAGAGGAAGAACGCCCCAGCTAGCTGTGGATGAAGGCTCCTGGTACCGCATCCCCCAGGCCTGGTTCTGACTGAGCTGGAAGAACAAAAGAACGGCAAGAAACAGCCAGGGCTTGCTTTGGAGCCTGAAAGTTGCACTTTTGCCAAAGGGAATCCGTTAACAACAGCAGAAAAGATGTAACCGAGGTTTTGAGACTCCCCAGGTCCCTTCCTCATTGGGGAGACAGGACCGGTGCAGAAACCATTGCTCTTTCTATTAAGTCTCAGCCTTATGGGTAAGGTACCATAAACAGCAGGTAGCAGAGGCATTTGTTGGAAATTTGGGTTATAACGAAGACATTGATATTGCCTCAGCAAAAATAAAGCCGCCTTCTATTTCTGAGTTGAGTAAAAGGTTGATCTTCTGTGAGGCAGGAAGCCCTAGGCATCCTGCGGGCAGGGGTGTGGAGGTTGCTGTACCCAGGCTGGGATGGGATGGGATGGGCTCGTGGCTGCTGGCGCTGGGCATGGCACCCCTTGAAGGGCAGCGTCCCGGCTGAGGAAGTGCCTCTTCACGTTTTGGCAGGAGGCAGCTTAAATAGTAAGGGCCTGTTCTTGGTGGCAAACTCCTTTCAAGTTAATTTTGAAAGCTTGTCCACAAATTCTGGCTTGTTTAGGAACAGATGGTGTTTATTGAATAATAAGAAAGCTCCCCCAGCCAGTGCACCTGTTTTCTGGTTGGTCTCATCATCCAGAGAAAGGCAGAGATGCATAAATAATGCATTTGTGTCTGAGAAGCAAAACAGCAGATTAGGTAACACTTTACAAGGGTTTGGTTTTGGTTTTTTTTTTTAATCAGATTTCTACCCAAAATGCTGGCAGTGAGTTTTAACCTCCGTCGTGGGGGAAAGCTAATCTATGACGAGAGATGGATGCAATTCTAACACTTAAATTAAAAGCACAATAATGATCTTTCTCTCGACGAAAATTATACCAGAGGTGCTTCCATGACCTGCTCCTCTCTCCAGCTACAGAATTTATGGCTCTTGATCTGCCGCTGCTTTAATATCACATGATTCACCCGGCTGCCTGTATTGTGATGCAACAGGCTCTGCCTCCTTTCATTGGTGGCTTTGCTGTGATGTCACAGGATGTCTCCAACTTCAGTGGTGATGGTAAAGGAAGTACACCCTTGTGCTGGTCACTAAACTCTATGATATTTCTCCCATGCTGCCCCCATTCATGTGCCTTTAATGGGTGAGGGTGGAGTTCAGTCTCCATGACCAGATTTGGGCAGTCCTGGCCCTCCGAAGCCACAGCCAGGGCTGGGTTTTGGGATAGCTGAAGTAAGCTTGTTATCTGGAGGGGTCTCAGATCCTGAAAACTAGACCTGTGTGTGACACGTGAGCAGAGATGATAGTTACAGGGCCGCAGAGAGCAGGAATCAGGCCCGTGCCAGCTAAGAAAAGTAGGCCCCTATGTAAGGTTCTGATGTGATACTTAATAAGAGAAATCGTTTTCTAAATTTCCCAAATAATTTTTATTTCTTTAAGAAGGCTTTATGAGCTTTTTTGAAGCAAATTCTTCAATTACAAGTGAAATTTTTATTTATACATGTTAGAAATAGATATATTTAGCTTTTTTCTTTAATTTTGCCCACCAAAAGTAGACCCCCTTGAACATCGTAGGCCCTAGCCAAATGGCCATGCAGGCACCCCCTCTCTCCTGGAGTGGATAGTTAGCACCAGCTGGCTCTGGGTCTTCAAGGACAGGCGGAGCCAGTGCTGGTTTTAGCCTAGTAAATGCTAGGACTTGTCCCTTCTTTCAACACTGTGAAGCCGTGCACGCTGTCTGTGCTGTCCAGGATTCTTCAGAGCTCAGTGTGAGGCTGCTACCTTCAATTTCGGTTAATGTTCATCCTGATGGTGCGGCCAACCTGGCACCTGGACACATAGCTTCCATATAGTTTTGACTCCCGCTCCTATTCTCAAGGACTTCATTATAGCACTCAGAAAACAAATGGGAAGTGATGCCCCCAACTAACTTGTGATGATGTTATATAGGACTTCCTGAGAGGCAGTCTGTGTGATCAGGGTTTGATTTAAAAAAAAAAAAAAAAAAATGAAGGAAGCAAACTCTCGAATTTACCAAAGTTGTTCATTTATCCCCTGAAAAGAAGATTCAGATTTTACCCAAAAGCCAGTAATAATGATCTGTCGGAGAGAGCCCCTGGCAGAGACAGACATTACTGCTCCATCTGATTAAAGTGCTAATTTACTCTCCATTAATTTGTAGGCTTTCCTTAATTTATGGTCTAATTCCTTCCAGAATAGGAAGAGAGGAAAAAATAGCCTAATGCAAGCATTCTGGAATAAGAGTTGGCAGAGTAGACCCCACCAACCGGATCCTAAATTATCAGTGAGTGTTCCATGCACAGGCCACTGGGACTCTTCCAACGTCCCCGTCCTCTGCTCCAGAATGAACACAGTGATCCCAGCCATCCTGTCCCAGGTCTCTGATGTTTCCAGTGCTTGCACACACTGCATTTTGCTAAAGTCTCTCTCCTGCTATTTTTAGCCCTTGCACACACTACATTTTGCTGGAGTCTCCCCTGGTATTTCTAGCCCTTGCTCTCTCTGTATTCTGCTGGAGCCTGCAAATTATTTAGCAATTTTAAATGCTTTTTTTTTTTTTTTCTGGTGCTAGTGTTTACAGCAAGGTCCTGGTTTCCCAAGAAAGCTCTGCTGATAAATGTAGCAGGCTGGGTTTTGTATATATGTGACAGTGTGCAGAGGAGGAGGACTCGTCCACCACATAACTAATTTTAGCTGTGTCCTTTGCTCAAGCTCCTGGGCACATAGTGATAATCTTTGCTTCTCATAAGAATTGCCGTTCTGGATCAGACCAAGGACCATCGAGCCCAGCAGCCAGAATGAGCTGTAGATGTATTTCTTGTTACACCTGGAAATAGTGATGGCTTTCCCAATTCTACTTGGCTAATAATGTTCTGGGGTCTTTTCTTCCAGGAACTTGTCCAGGCCTCCTCCAATGCCTTATACGTCTTCACACCCTTGTACATTTTTCACATTCTGCTGTCTAAAAAAATATAAAAGGAAAGGTTTTAGAGTAGAATGTTTTCAGTGATCTACAGTGTAACATAGAAAAATGGCAAGACTTCCAGTATATAATAAAAAAAAGAGTCACTATACAACCACCCACTGATTGTGTCAGTCCACTGACTTTGAAGCCAATGTTTGCACACCCAGTTAAAACGATGCCATGAGTAGTTAAGTATTTCATTATAGGCTGGGGGGGAGTTTCTCTCTTGATCTGTGTTACAGTCTTTGTGAGAGCACTCTTGCTCTATTTTCTGCCAAATAATATTTTCATTAGTCTGTACAACATACCCTGCACTTTCATCATGAAAGAACAATTATAGTATTCCAAAAGTAATTAGGCAATCAAGACTTTCATGTTTTTTTATGTTGTCTTCACACCCTTTGTCATATCAAACCTTATTAGTTCCAGTTCAAAAAATTGCTTTAACGAGGCCAATAAGTTAAATACAGTCCACCAGTGTCCAATCACAGAGCTGATTTGAACTCCAACATAACATTATTCAAATATACAGACTTGGGGGAGGGTATAAGAAAATGTCAGTGTTTGAATATCCCTTGGGGCAATCTGAGGTCCATTAGTATAAAGTGGAAACAGTTTGGCACCAAACAGACACTTCTGCAATCGGGCCTTTCTTCCAAAATCAGTAGTCTTGGGTTAAGGAATCTGTTGTGGAAGGTCACAGTGAGGTCTAAGATTACTTGAAAAAAGCCGCAGAGGTCTCTGGCTGAGACTGGGGAAAATGTTGACTGTTAACAGTTTCAGCATTACTCCAAAACATGGCCTGGATGGAGGGTGGCTGAAGAAAAGCCACATGATGCGCTGCATAGCATTTGTGAAGAAACATTTAGGGAACACTGCACGCATGTGGGAGAAGGTTTTGTGGTCTGATTAGACCAAAGTGAAACTTTCTGGTCTCCATTCTAAGTGATATGTGTGGCATAAAACAAACACTGCACATCACCCTGCTAATACCCATCCCTACAGTAAAGGATGAGGTGGCATCATTATGCTGCGGGGCTGCTTTACGGCAGCAGGGCCAGGTGGGCTTGTGAAGATCAAGAGAAAAAGATAGATGGTGGAAAGTACAGGCAGATCCTGGGACTGGGGAGAAGATTCACCTTTCAGCAGGACAATGATCCTAAGCACCAAGCAAAAGCTCAGCAAGATGGAAGTGAATGTCCCCGAGTGGCCCAGCCAAAGTCCAGACCTGAATCCAACAGGAAATCTGTGGCATAACTTAAAGACTGCAGTCTCCAGCCCATCCCCAGCCAAGCTTCAGATCTTCTACAAGAAGAATGGGCAAAAACTAAAGTCGGTAAACACTTCTCCTAAACCAGTCACGGCTGTTACTGCTGCAAAAGGAGCTTCCACCAACTGCAGAAATGTATGCAATCAAGACATAAAACTAAAGTTGGTAGACACTTCTCCTAAACCAGTCACGGCTGTTACTGCTGCAAAAGGAGCTTCCACCAACTGCAGAAATGTATGCAATCAAGACATAAAACTAAAGTTGGTAGACACTTCTCCTAAACCAGTCATGGCTGTTATTGCTGCAAAAGGAGCTTCCACCAACTGCAGAAATGTATGCAATCAAGACATAAAACTAAAGTTGGTAGACACTTCTCCTAAACCAGTCATGGCTGTTATTGCTGCAAAAGGAGCTTCCACCAACTGCAGAAATGTATGCAATCAAGACATAAAACTAAAGTTGGTAGACACTTCTCCTAAACCAGTCACGGCTGTTATTGCTGCAAAAGGAGCTTCCACCAACTGCAGAAATGTATGCAATCAAGACATTTTGGTTTTGTATTCATAATCACTTTTGGAATATTTTACCTCAAACCAAATAAGCCTGATACTTCACTTTCAATGCATACCAAGCATAGCTCTCTGCTTCAACGGCAGGGGAGAAAGACAGATACTTCACGCATATCCCGCATAGCTCTCTGCTTCAACGGCAGGGGAGGAAGACTGATACTTCACGCATATCCCGCATAGCTCTCTGCTTCAACGGCAGGGGAAATGAAGAAAAGTGGATCTATATACAGACAACAACCAACAAGGACTGAATTACATAGTCTGGGTAAACAAATAAGCATGGGTGTAGCTTGCTTATTGCGGCGGTTACTACCCCTAACTAATTAAGCTAGATATTTCACTTAGATGCAGTTCCAACACTGCTCTCTACATTAATGGTGTGGGTGGAAGGGAAATAGAACCAAAAGGTTATTAAGAGCCAAGAATAACAGATAAGTATGAGAAGAAAAAAAAAGTGTGAAGCTTGCTGGGCAGACTGGATCGGCTGTTTGGTCTTCTTCTGCCGTCATTTCTATGTTTCTATGTTTTTATGTTTAATAATTGTTAAGGCAGAGTATAAATCAAAAAATTAAATTAAAAAAAATTTCACAATGAAAGTGCAAATTATGCTGCCAAATGTGAAAAATGTATGAGTGTGAAGACTTTTATAAGGCACTGTAAACCTTTATCATAACAATTTCTAGGACTTTGCAGTAAGCAGAATGAGATGTCCCTCCCCCTCTCGGTGCTCCCTGTGATGGAAGAGATCCCTGGTATTAGCGGTTTCCTCTGCTGTCAATTTGCCTGATTGTCTAATCTGCAGCTGCCAGAATAGATTAGTGCACACACCCATACCCTTAGTGTTATAATTTTCTTGTTTTGTTCCTGCAGTGAAGATGCAGCTCAAATTCAAAACCAAATACAAAAATCTGCCATTCTCCTTTCATTTTCCTGACCTCTTGGCACTTGCGTGGTTGATGTTTCAGGGTGAAAGAGAGGTGTGTGGGGTCTCGGTACTGGGTGAGCAGGAGGTGCTGCAGAGTTGGAGTGAGAGAATGGGGGTCTCAGTACTGGGAGAATGGGGGCTAGTGTTGGGTTGGAGTGAGAGAATGGGGGTGTTGCAGGGTTGGAGTGGTCTCAGTACTGGGAGAGTAGGGGGTGCTGCAGGGTGGGAGTGAGAATGATGGGGGTCTCAGTACTGGGAGATCGTGGATGCAGGGTTGGAATGAGAGAATTTGGGAGGGAGTCGGAGTATTGGGAGAATGGGGGTACTGCTGGTTGGAGGGAGAGAATTGGTGGAGTAGGTCTCTGTACTGGGAGAGCAAAGAATGCTCTCATTAATGTACACTCGTTAATAATGTTCTTTAGATATTTTTAATCTCATCTTAAAAAGTCAGCTGCAGTGAACTCCCACTAAAGATGGAAAGAGACTGTGAGCAGGTTTGTTGTAGTCCCACTGGAAACCCAATTAAATTGGAAAATGCAAATTTGCTGCCATGCGTTGGGCGAGATAGCAGGATTCTCCCAGAGGACCTGGCAGGATAATACAGCCTCCATGTGCAGAGAATGTGAGAGTAGCTGTGCTTGGTACTGGCCAGGCCCCGGTTCACAGTTCTTCTGCTTTCAGATCCCCATTTATCCCCTCCCCAGAAGCTCTTTGCTACTGAGATAAACTTGGAAGCAGAGGCAAGGCAGCAGGAAGCTGTGTGAGCATGAAATGAAGTTTTTCCCCCCCTCCCCCCCCTTGTCCACATGGGGCCACGTCTTCCTCGAGACACCCCAGAGTGGCAAGGCGCCTTCCATCCTCAAGAGGCTTATGCCTCTCATATAACTGAAGTGTACTGTGCTGGTAAACCAAGGACATCATCTAAGGCTAAAACTGAGCTGAGACAGGTATGTGTATTTCACATGGGACTGGTTCTGGAAGCTCGTACGACTAGATGCACGCTCAGAGCGTCTGAGGTCACGTCAGCAGGAGTTGCAATCCAGCCTCTACTGGACCAAGCCAAATATCCCCCAAGGGGGCTCTAATGTCTCCTCAGTAGCTTGAGCCCCCGCCAACCATGACAGAGTTGTGCAGAATCGAGCTCTTCATGGAAGGCTCTCAACTGGGCAGCCTGGTGGACCATTTTGGTCTTTATATCTGCCATCATTAGCAACTTATGATAAGTTTCTGTAATTCCGTCACTAGAGACAGGCACTGAGTTGAAATCCCTCTGGATGAACTGAAGAGCAAAACCTTCCCGCCCCCATAGCAAGGTGGAAGCCTTCAATCCAAGGACCCACATCCTTATCTCCTGTTTTCCTTCCACTCATAGCGGAAATGGTCCATTTTAATTCAAATTTTACTGCTTACTCTGAAGTAAGAAATCGGGCAGTTGCAGATATGGACGAAAGAAAGAGAAAAAGGGGAGAAAGACAGGGTCAGAAAAGGAATGAGAGATCAAGACCCTTGGAGGTACACATTCACCTTCCTGGGAGGTGAAAGTAGCTGAGGACCTGCATCAGATTTAACTCCGAAAGCCTGTTAAGTTTCTTTGCCAGCATCTCTTTAACAATGATTTCATTTCCTGTACATTTAGAAAGGGGGACAAAAGTCCAGAGACAAAATAGTGCAATGCTAAAACTTCTGGGAAGGGAAGGGCTGGGGTCCCCCAGCTCCTAGGGCCAGATTTAAGGTCTGGAGAAAAGTTCAGAGAGTTTTGCCTTGCACTGTTTTCCAGTGAAATAGTTTCACTTCCAGGAGTAGCAGGAAATACAATCTTTGTGCAACAGTGGTTATAATTATGCTCATAAACTGCTGCCTGGGCTTTCCTCTAATGAAGTCTGACCTTTAGACTCCACCTTGACCCAGAGCGACCCATCTTTGTGAATGGAGTGGAGTCCAAGTGCTCCAAACTCTGCTCGGCAGAGCCCAGGCCCAGCTCCTGCAGCAGCTCAACAGGCTTTTCCTCTAAGTCTTTGCTGACTGATTTACCGAGCCATGGCCCAGTGGGGCCCTGGTATGACGGAGAAATATCCTGCCATCCTGTAGACCTCATGAAGCACTGCTGTCCCCTCAGTTACAGGAATCGGCTGGAAATGGCCTTGCCTTCTACGTTGATGGGTGTAGAGCATGGTGCCTGGAGGGTTCATGCAGGGCGGTGCTGGAAGATGAGGTCCTGCTGTTATGCAGCCTCCTTCTATCCTGTGAGAAGACGAACCCTTTTGTCTTAATGAATCCCCAAGGTTTATTTATTGTTTATTTAAAGTTTCTGGTATTCCACTTATTGTAACTGCTAAGCAGATTCCAGATAGACATGCACAATCCTGCAGCAAACTAAATATTAGCAAACAGAATAAAAGCATCCTGGTAGAACGGGATAACCCCCAGACCCAGAAAGAAGCACTAGCTGGATCCTAAAACCTTTCACTCAGCCTTGTTCAGATGCTGTCAGGATAGTATGGCTAATGTATAAAAGGAGAAAGCCATGTGGCTTCTGCTGTCTATGTAAGAACATAAAAATTGTCAGAGTAGGTCATTTCACAAGTTCATCTTAACCCAGCATCCCGTCTCCAACAGTGGCACGCAGCTGGCACTCAGAGGGAGTGTATAAGAAGCAGGGCGCGTCTAGAGCGGTCCACCCCTGCAGATTTCTGGTTTAGAATAACCTTCTGTAGATAAAAAAATAAATGCCAATATGATCACCCAGAAATCATCCTTATCTAAGATATATTTTAGTGGATGCACCAATCTGAGTTTAAAGCATGCAGACTTAAGGACTGAATTTTAGGGATGTGCAGCCCGAAAGTTTATGTTCATAAGTCCATAAGTCGAATGGGGGGCTCATTTGCGGTCAATATGGACATATGGAGTATTCCATAAGTTGAGTCTATGTCCATATGTGCAAATAAAAATTTAAATAAAAATTTAAACCCCTCACCCTCCTTAATCCCCCCCAAAACTTACCAAAATTCCCTGGTGGTCCAGCGGGGCGTCAGGAAGCCATTCCTCCCAGTGGTTTTGCGAAGAGCACGTGACGTCCGCGTCACGTCGATGACGCGGCCGTCACGTGGTCCACCGGGGTTCCGCTCCCGGAGCCCTCGTTTTGAACAAACTGAACTTTTGGCCAGCTTGGGGGGGTCAGGAGGCCCCCCCAAGCTGGCCAAAAGTGCCTTTTGGGCCCAACGAGGGGTCCGGGAGCGGACCCGAGGGGAATCACGTGACGTCGGCGTCACTCCGTCGTGACGCCGACGTCACGTGGTCCATCGCGGTTCCGCACCCGGACCCCTCGTTGGGCCCAAAAGGCACTTTTGGCCAGCTTGGGGGGGCCTCCTGACCCCCCCCAAGCTGGCCAAAAGTTCAGTTTGTTCAAAACGAGGGCTCCGGGAGCGGAACCCCGGTGGACCACGTGACGGCCGCGTCATCGACGTGACGCGGACGTCACGTGGTCCACCGGGATTTCGCTCCCAGAGCCTTCGTTTTGAACAAACTGAACTTTTGGCCAGCTTGGGGGGGCCTCCTGACCCCCCCAAGCTGGCCAAAAGTTCCTTTTGGGCCCAACGAGGGGTCCGGGAGCGGAACCGCGATGGACCACGTGACGTCGGCGTCACGACGGAGTGACGCGGACGTCACGTGATTCCCCTCGGATCCGCTCCCGGGACCCTCACGGAACTTTTGGCCAGCTTGGGGAGTTTTGGTAAGTCTTGGGGGGGGGATTAAGGAGGGTGAGGGGTTTAAATTTTTATTTAGATCAACAATTGCGATTTCCAACGTATTCAACATAGCTATGTTGAATAAGTTGGAAATCCGATCGTTTAAGCCTCATCTTTTTTTTAAGTTAAAAAAAAAAGTTGCGTTTTCCATTTAAGTTCAAAACGAATGCACACCCCTACTGAATTTACCTGTGGCTTTAATAACTGCGGGTCAAACAAGAATCCTCAATCTCTCACTGACTTTGAAAATAGGCAGAAGACGTCTTCCAATTGTTGACAGGTAAGACCAGCAGGAGGTGGTTTCCACCCCACCCAGAGAACCTCAGCGATGGAGAGATTCCAAGGCAGCATGTTCTACCTCAACCCTTGTGTGACTGCTTGTAAACCTCTTTCACTGTAATTAATAAACTCTTATCTACAGGGAAAAGTAATCAGAATGCATACTGAAGGTTATATCAAAAGAATAGCACAGAGAGGCTGGGGGTGTATATTAAATAACACCATGGAAAGGGCTGAACCCTGGAGAGCCCTTGATGTGACCTCTTTCCAAGTGGATTGCTCCCGACCCATTTTGACTTGCTGCTGTCAGATAAGACCTTAAGATAAGACCTGAACCACCTTAACAGTCCATGTCCTACACCCATAGCAATCTAAGAGCCTGATTCATCAAGGTATTTTCTTATAGGCACAGAATGGGAGAAAAGCCTTAATGAATCAGGCCCATACTGTTTGTACCTGATTAAAACATGATGGACTCACAGTGTAAAAGAGGAAGGAGATATTCAGAATGACCATTCTACACGCTCCTCCAGTATCAAGATGACACATCATGAAATCATGCCTCAATAGAGGAAAGGTTTCAGTACTCTCTCGTTTACAAAATCCACTTTGATTTGTCATCCAAATATTCAGTGAGCCGATGCTACACCACTGCCTCTAACAGCTTAGCATAGATTGGAAAGTTAGAGATTGGGCGAAAACTAGACAATTCATGAATGGACACATTTCCTTTCTTCAAAACGGAGGTGACTTCTGCTTGCTTCAGTGGTCAGACAAGATTCACCAAGGTGGGCAGGGCCTCCAGAGCACCCAAAGGGACATGGATCGAGGTTGTAGAAAGATGAATTCAACTTTTTCATAACTTCTGCACCCTCTGTAGTGAGGACATATTGAAAGATTTCTCATATAATAGAGGTGTCTCTGGGCTGACAACTGGACAAATGTATTGGCTCGCTGGCAATCAAATTTTGCAGCTCATCCACTTTTTCCTAGAAATAAGTTGCATGCTGTTGACAATCAAGTTCAGAACCTACGTCATGATGATGAGGGGGTACAACTAAGTGACAATATCAAATAGGTCCCGGGGTGGTTAAGAGAAGAAGCTGTCCCTAAGGTAAAATCATGCTTTTTTTGAAGCATTAAAAGCAGACCTGTAAATGGTGTGCAAACTATAATATCTGTCTCTGTTATTTGCAGTTTACAGCTTTCCATCTTTCATCATGTGCGCTCAGCTCTATATATGTCCCTCTTTTTGGTAACTAGATCCTGGATAAACCAAGAAACCCAAGAGGTGAAGTTGTATGGTTTAATAGGTTGTAGTGGAGTGACTAATTGAATCACATTGAAAAGGGTATTAGTAAGAGACTCAGCCAGAGATGTGGATGAGTCACAAACAATGTGTTTTGAACAGCAGACCACTCTTGTTTCAGACGTGGCCAGATCTCTAGGTGCTGTGTTATTACATGGTAGATGGTCAGGTTGCCGGCTCAAGTTATCTCCCACCCCTGGACTTTGAGTTTGATGTTGCCATAAAGTAGGTTCAGCACAGGACTCATGGTTTTTGGAAGCTTGGATGGGTGAAGATTTTTTACTTGTAATAACATATAAGTGGGGCATTCATGAACTGGATGGCAGCTGCCAGGTGCTGTAATAAGGGCATGATCTGGCACAAATAACCAACCCCTGGAATGTATCTTCCATAAGAACATAAGAAATTGCCATGCTGGGTCAGACCAAGGGTCCATCAAGCCCAGCATCCTGTTTCCAACTGTTATTGCTCACCCAGGCAGGAGGGCGGAGTTAGCAATCTATTAGGTTCCAGCTCCTCTGGGAGGAGGAGTTAGCAAACTGTTGTGGCTCAACCTGCCAGGAGGGTGGAGTTAGCAGTCTGTATCGACCAGCTCCTCCGAGGGGAGGAGTTGGCAGACTGATATGGCTAACCCCGCCAGAAGGGCAGAGTTGGCAACCTGGTATGCGCTGGTTCCTGTAGAATGAAAGAGTTAGCACTCTGTTATAATTCTGCTTTGGAGTTGAGCAATCTGAGACAGATCCGCTAGGGAATTAGCACTTAATATAATCTCTGTACTGAAGTAGCAATCTGTTATGGATCTGTTCCCTTGAAGAAGGAGTAACAGTGATGATACTCTGTAGGTAGAATAGTGAACTAATGTGGGTTGGCTCCCACAGAGTGGTAGATGCTTTATTAGTGTAAAGAATGAACACTTAGTAGAAATGATGAATCCCTGGGCCGATGGCAGATGAAAGCGCCCCCAAGAGGAGATCCTGAGAGGAACCACTGGCTAGGCTGGAGTATTGAGACAAACATAGATAGTTCTTTATTAGACTGGAAGTAGAACCACCAGAGGTGGCAGTAGTGAGCTGATGTGCTCGGTAGGGCTGAAGTCCTTCAGATACTGGAATAGCGATCTCTGAGTTGCTGAGCTGTAGAGAGAGACTATAGGTAGTGAGTAGACAGGGTATGCTGGATACATAATCAGTAGTGAATCATACACTCACAATGGTAGATGTCTGTAAGGTCCTCTTATGCAACAGAGAGTCTTCAGTATTCAGGAACAGGAGCCACAGTTGAGTACTGGTTCCTGTAAGCAGTCTGAAATAGTAACTCACAATAACTGTGAGATGGCTTCTGGAATAGAAGAGAGTTTAGAAGAGTTGAGGAACATAAGCCCTCGTGGAGCAAGTACCGGTTCCTATCTGCAATCTGTAATAGCAATCCATAGATATAGGTATGCGATATCTTCTGAGAAAGAACAGAGTTTGTGAAGGGTTTTAGAAACATGGGCCCTCGTGGAGCGAGTACCAGTTCCTATCTGAATAGAACTCACAGTGTTCACGACTGTGATCGCTTCCAGGCAATAGGAGTCTTCTGAGTCTTCAGGAACGTAGGCCCTCGTGGAGCGAGTACCGGATTCCGTCCTGTATCTGAAATCAAGAAGAGAGAGAGCGGGGCCCTCGAGGAGTGGGTACCCCTAGGTAAGTTTGTAGAGGCAGAGCAGCGGAGAAAGATTCCTCCTTGCTAAATCGATTCGTAGTTGCAAGCAAAGACCTTTTATGTTGGAAGCAGATGACGTCACTACGGGGGGACGCCCCCGAGGTTCACACCCTTGCTGGTACAAGTCTGGAGCGCACGCGCGCCCTTACATCATCAGGAACATGGTGGATCCGTAGTGTCAAGCCAGCCTGGGGACTCCGGGACACAGAGCCAGAGAGAAGCCGCGGCAGCATCTGTCCGTCAGAGCCGAAGGGAGTCAGCACAAAGGTAGAGAGGGTGGAGCGAGGGCGAGAATAGGCATGAACGCAAAACCAACAGAGGCCAAACCAGGCCACAAGAACCTGGCAATTACCCAAAACACTAAGAAGATCCCATGCCACTGATGCAAACTTTGATAAAATGAGAAAAATTGTTAGAAAAAACTGAAAGGAGCAGCTACAAAAGTAAAAAGTGTGCAAGAGGCATTGTCATTGTTAAAAAATACCATTCTAGAAGCACAGTCTAGATGTATTCCATACATTAAGAAAGGTGGAAAGAAAGCAAAACGATTACCGGCATGGTAAAAAAAGGGAAGGTGAAAGAAGCTATTTTAGCCAAAAGATCTTCATTCAAAAATTGGAAGAAGGATCCAACAGAAGAAAATAGGATAATGCATAAACTTTGGCAAGTTAAATGTAAGACATTGATAAGACAGGCTAAGAGAGAATTTGAAAAGAAGTTGGCCGTAGAGGTAAAAACTCACAGTAAAAACTTTTAAAAATATATCCGAAGCAGAAAGCCTGTGAGGGAGTCAGTTGGACCGAAAGATGATCGAGGGGTTAAAGGGGCACTTAGAGAAGATAAGGCCATCGTGGAAAGATTAAATGATTTCTTTGCTTCAGTGTTTACTGAAGAGGATGTTGGGGAGGTACCCTTCTCCTGGAGAAGGTTTTCATGGGTAATGATTCAGATGGACTGAATCAAATCACAGTGAACCTAGAAGATGTGGTAGATCTGATTGACAAACTGAAGAGTAGTAAATCACCAGGACCGGATGGTATACACCCCAGAGTTCTGAAGGAACTAAAAAATGAAATTTCAGACCTATTAGTAAAAATCATTAAAATCATCCATTGTACCTGAAGACTGGAGGATAGCAAATGTAACCCCAATATTTAAAAAGGGCTCCAGGGATGATTGGGAAAACTACAGACCGGTTAGCCTGACTTCAGTGCCAGGAAAAATAGTGGAAAGTGTTCTAAACATCAAAATCACAGAACATATAGAAAGACATGGTTTAATGAAACAAAGTCAGCATGGCTTTACCCAAGGCAAGTCTTGCCTCACGAATCTGCTTCACTTTTTTGAAGGAGTTAATAAACATGTGGATAAAGGTGAACTGGTAGATGTAATATACTAGGATTTTCAGAAGGCATTTGACAAAGTTCCTCATGAGAGGCTTCTAGGAAAAGTAAAAAGTCATGGGATAGGTGGCGATGTCCTTTTGTGGATTACAAACTGGCTAAAAGACAGAAAACAGAGAGTAGGATTAAATGGACAATTTTCTCAGTGGAAGGGTGTGGGCAGTGGAGTGCCTCAGGGATCTGTATTGGGACCCTTACTTTTCAATATATTTATAAATGATCTGGAAAGAAATATGACGAGTGAGATAATCAAATTTGCAGATGATACAAAATTGTTCAGAGTAGTTAAATCACAAGCAGATTGTGATAAATTGCAGGAAGACCTTGTGAGACTGGAAAATTGGGCATCAAAATGGCAGATGAAATTTAATGTGATGCATATGGGGAAAAATAACCCATGCTATAGTTACACAATGTTAGGTTCCATATTAAGTACTACAACTCAAGAAAGAGATCTAGGCGTCATAGTGGATAACACATTGAAATCGTGGGTTCAGTGTGCTGCGGCAGTCAAAAAAGCAAACAGAATGTTGGGTATTATTAGAAAGGGAATGGTGAATAAAATGGAAAATGTCATAATGCCTCTGTATCGCTCCATGGTGAGACCGCACCTTGAATACCGTGTACAATTCTGGTCGCCGCATCTCAAAAAAGATATAATTGCGATGGAGAAGGTACAGAGAAGGGCTACCAAAATGATAAGGGGATGGAACAGCTCCCTTATGAGGAAAGACTAAAGAGGTTAAGACTTTTCAGCTTGAAGAAGAGATGGCTGAGGGGGGATATGATAGAGATGTTTAAAATCATGAGAGGTCTAGAACGGATAGATGTGAATCGGTTATTTACTCTTTTGGATAATAGAAAGACTAGGGGGCATTCCATGAAGTTAGCATGTGGCACATTTAAAACTAATCGGAGAAAGTTCTTTTTTACTCAACGCACAATTAAACTCTGGAATTTGTTGCCAGAGGATGTGGTTAGTGCAGTTAGTATAGCTGTGTTTAAAAAAGGATTGGATAAGTGCTTGGAGGAGAAGTCCATTACCTGCTATTAATTAAGCTGACTTAGAAAATAGCCACTGCTATTACTAGCAACAATAACATGGAATAGACTTAGTTTTTGGGTACTTGCCAGGTTCTTATTGCCTAGATTGGCCACTGTTGGGAACAGGATGCTGGGCTTGATGGACCCTTGGTCTGACCCAGTATGGCATGTTCGTATGACCATATTAGCAGTCACCAGCTAAGAAAGGGATCTAGCTGTTATCGTGGACTTTACATTGAAATCCTCGGCGATTCTGTATTTAAATTAGGTGACGCGGTGAAAACGGGGAAAAGGAGGCGCTAGGGACACTAGCGTGTCCCTAGCGCCTCCTTTTTGACAGGAGCGGCGGCTGTCAGTGGGTTTGACAGCCGACGCTCAATTTTGCTGGCGTCAGTTCTTGAGCCCGCTGACAGCCACGGGCTCGGCAACCAGACGCCAGCAAAATTGAGCGTCCGGTTTTCGGCCCGACAGCTGCGGGCCGAATTCAAATTTTTTTTATTTTTTTTACTTTTCGGGACCTCCGACTTAATATCGCTATGATATTAAGTCGGAGGGTGCACAGAAAAGCAGTTTTTACTGCTTTTCTGTGCACTTTCCCGGCGCCAGAAGAAATTAGCGCCGACCTTTGGGTCGGCGCTAATTTCTGAAAGTAAAATGTGCGGCTTGGCATTTGCATGTTGAGGGTGCTATTAGGTGCTGCGGGTTGGACGCGCGTTTTCCTCTCCTTACTGAATAAGGGGTAAGGGAAAGCACGCGTCCAAGAGCAGGCTAACAGTGCGCTCCGTCGGAGCGCACTGTACTGTATCGGCCTGACAGTTAGAGAGATGATCTTGTCACAGCAACAAAAGTGTCAGGAGTGGTTCCAAAGGACTGGAGACAGGTGAATGTGCTTCCTTTTCTCAAAAATGGAAGGAGGAGTTTGAGAATTACATGCCAATTAGTCTGCCCTCAATGGACATTACTGCTAAAACAGAGGTCTGTGCAGTTTCTGGAATCCAATGGATTACAAAATTCAAAGCAGAATGGTTTTACCAGAGGAAGGTCTTATCCAATGAATCTAATATTTTTTTTTGACTCGGTGACTAGAAAGTGAGATCAGAGAAGAGCGCTGAATGTAGTGTACTTGGATTTTAGCAAGGCCTTTGATACAGTTCTCCATAGGTGACTTATAAACAAACAGAGTGCCTGTGGTATGAGCCCTAATGTGTCTGACTGGGTTAGAAACTGGGTTGAGTGGGAGTTGACAAAGTGAAGTGGTAAATAGAGTTCATGCCAAGGAAAGGAGCATTCCCAGTGGCGTGCTGCTGGGATTTATTCTAGGTTCAGTTATGTTCAACATTTTTGTAAGGGATATTGCGGGAGTCTTTTGGGAAAAGCTTGCCTTTTTGCAGATACCAAGATCTGCAACAGGGAAGACAGCCAGGAAGGTGGGGAAAACTTGAGGAGGTGTCTAACAAAGCTTGAGAAATGGTCTAAGGTCTGGCAGCTAAGATTTAATGCTAAGAAATGCAGTCAGAACCTAAGGGATGAAATTCTTATAAGCATGAGAGAAGAGCAGGAACGTATCGGATAAGGTGACGGCAAAAGTCAGAAGGATAATTCTTGTTTTCATAGGGAGAGGAATGGCAAGAGGAGGTGATATTGCCTTTGGTGGGACCTCACTGGGAATACTGTGTACAATTCTGGAGACCGCACCTTCAAAAGGATATAAAGAGGATGGAGTCAGTCCAGAGTCAGTGGTCTTCCTTGTAAAGCACATGGGATAGGCTTAAAGATCTAAACATGTACACCCCCAGAGGAAAGGTGAGATAGGGGAGATATGATAGAGACATTTAAATCCCTCAGAGTTATTAGTGCATAGGAGCCGAGCCTCTTTCAATGGAAAGGAGGCTTTAGCACAGAGTTTCCCAACCCTGTCCTGGGGGCGCCCCCAACCAGTCGGGTTTTCAGGATATCCACAATGAATATGCATGAGAGAAAATTTGCATGTTATGGAGGCAGTGCATGCAATTTTTTTATCATGCATATTCATGGTGGAAACCCGACTGGCTGGGGGGGTCCCCAGGACAGGCACTGCTCTAGAATGAGGGGGAAAAGGGGTAGACTAGGGCTTCCCAAACCTGTCCTGGGGACCCCACAGCCAGTCAGGTTTTCAGGATTATCACAATGAATACGCATGAGATACATTTGCATATACCGAGTCTGCATGGTATGCAAATGTATCTCATGTATATTCATCGTGGATATCCTGAAAACTCAACTGGCTGTGGGGTCCCCAGGACAGGTGTGGGAAGCCCTGGGATAGACTCAGGAGTAAACTTAGGAAATATTTCTTTATAGAAAGGCTTTCAGTATCACGCAAGAAAGACTAATAAGGCCAGCAACATGCATTTGCATGTTGCGGGCGCTATTAGTTTCGGGGTGGGGGGGGGGGGTCCAAACGTAGTGGTGGTTAAATTGTCACTTCCAGTCTCTGGTATGTATCACTCAATTACCCAGAATGCTTTGCAAAGTAATGTGCTGCTCCTCCGTCCCTGGACAGAGGCAGTGAGACGTTCGCAAATCATTGTTCAATCCAAGTCAAAACTGTGTGACAATGAGAATATGTCTCCCAGTGCACCCAGGCAGCTTGTCGATAAAGAGCTGCTACTACCAGCATATTATACCTTGTGTTTTCCCTGACATTATCCATTAACATCAGGTGTAAATTCTGTAAAAAAAAAAGAACCTGAGACTTCTGTTTAAAATTTACAGTGAAATGAGCACATTTTAAAGGTCTGGCACTGGACAGCAAAGTCCTCCCTTTATTTACAGAACAGGGACAGCATCGGCAGTAGCAATGCAAGCCTCACACACACCAGGCAGCATTACAAGTACAAACATCACTCCAGCAGAGCATAGGCAGTAGCAGTGCAAGCCTCACACACACACACACCAGGCAGCATTACAAGTACAGGCTTCACGCCAGCAGGGCACAGGCAATAGTAGTGCAAGCCTCACACACACACACACACACAAGCAGCATTACAAGTACAAGCTTCACTCCAGCAGGGCACAGGCAGTAGCAGTGCAAGCCTCACACACACACACACACACCAGGCAGCATTACAAGTACAGGCTTCATGCCAGCAGAGCATAGGCAGTAGCAGTGCAAGCCTCACACACACCCCCACCAGGCAGCATTACAAGTACAGGCTTCACGCCAGCAGGGCACAGGCAGTAGCAGTGCAAGCCTCACACACACACACCAGGCAGCATTACAAGTACAGGCTTCACGCCAGCAGGGCACAGGCAGTAGCAGTGCAAGCCTCACACACACACACCAGGCAGCATTACAAGTACAGGCTTCACTGCAGCAGGGCATAGGCAGTAGCAGTGAAAGTCTCACACACACATACACAGTCTAAGCCCCAAGAGGCACAGAGGATGATTAAACCACAGTGCTAGCTCCTTTTCCTCTGTTAGTGAATGATGACAGAAAAGACTTGCTGTACAGTGAGATCCTGCAGAAAGTGCCTGCTGTAGATGTTGGATGGAGGTCATCAGAGGTCATTCAGGACCTGGTCACAGTATATGTCCTGCATAGCTCTAATTCTGGCTCTGCCACTTTCTCTCGCGAGGATTTATGGCTAATGACTTTTTTCCTCATGGCTCTGTGTAGACACATGGACTTTGTTTTATTTTTACCTCTATTCTGTAGTTTCCATGTGTTCAAAGTGGCTAACAAATTCACAGTCCTAACAGGAAAAACATAATATAAATAACAAGTGCCATAGTATTAAAGTTCTGCTAAGGTTGCTACTTCCTGCACAAAGAAAACAGACAATGGCTTTCGGGGAAGGCTATTCCATGCCTGTGTCTCTGCAGAAACACAAGTTCTAGTCCAATGGTAAGAAGAAGAGCCGCATCCATTGCCTTTCCTTTCGTTGGTTGCCCTGCTGTGTGCATGGCCGTCCCTGCAGGGCCGTTCATATTAAGCAGCCTGAAATCAGCCTTCATACTAATTGCAGTGTACAGGGGAAGGACCCCAGCCAGTTACTAAAGCACAGGGAGTCACTATGCAAAAATAAACATTTAAATGGATAACCTGGAGTTAGGTGGAAAACTTGGAGTTCGATAGATATTGATAATGTGTGAGTTAGATGGATAACTTGGAGGTAGAGGCATTGTTAGGATTCGTGGGTTTCGTGGACCCTTGGCCCGAGGTGAGGGTTGATACCACCTGTGGGGAGCAGCCCCACAGGTCCTCACCGTCGGGAGGCGAGGTCAGCTGCAGTGGGAGATAAGGTAGTAGTGGTAGAGAGGTAGAGTGTCCTGCGTCACAGCCACATGATCGCAGGAGCTTGTAGACAGAGTACTGTAAGGTGTCCCGAGAAGTGGGGTAAGAGACACAGTTCGGAGGGAACCCACAGTACTCAGGCAGAACTGGAGATGCAAGTACCAGAGCAGGAGTCTCCGACAGAGGAGCGCCAGGCAGGCCCCAAGGAGCGGGGAGCGCGAGGCAGGAACTTCTGGAGGAATGAGGCAGAGACTGTCCCGAGGGGCGGGACAGCGTAGCGAGAGAGGCTGTGGTGTGATGACGTAGGCTGATCCGAGGAGCTGGGAAGCCTGAGTCGAATCTCCGAAGTAGTGACGTAAGCTGCCCTGAGGAGAGGGACTGCGCACGATGGAATCTCGGGTAAAGAAACGGAGGCACTGCCCTGAGGAGCAGGGTGGTGCTGAGTACAGTCACTGGTGTAGAACGTAGGCACTGCCCTGAGGACTGGGAAGTGCAGGGTACAGTCGCTGGTGTAGGCACTGCCCCGATGAGCGGAGAAGCACAGAGTACAGTCACTGGTATAGGCACTGCCCCAAGGAGCGAGGAAGTGCAGTGTCGAGTCTCCAAAGCAGTAAGGGAGTTTGAGGGACAACCCCGAGGAGCAGGGAAGCCGGCAGGCAAGGCCTCTGGAAGGCGCAGGGGCTACCCTGAGGAGCGGGGAAGCCTGGAGACGAGGTTTCCAACTGAAGCGCGAGCAGGCCTCTGAGGAGTGGGTACCCGAGCCAAAGTCCAGAGCCGCAGGTAGATCCGAAACAGGAACCACGGGTCCGAGGAGACAGGAGCAAGCACCAGTAGCGAAGGAACTCGTTGCCAAGTCAGCTAGCAAAGGGCAAGGGAGGTGCTTATGAATCCCAACCTTGTGATGTCATCAGTCGGGGATGCCCCTGAGATTCCCGCCATTGGGTCTTTAAAGGGAGGCCAGATGGTGCACATGCCTTGGAAAGCCCGGAGTCGGCATGGGTGGCGGCAGTGTCCAATCCGCCACAAGGAGCCTTGAGAACCCGGAGGTATGCGGTGGTAGTGACTAGCCCGAGCCGCGAGTTGACACGAAGAGGAGAGCAGGGCAACACATGGCGTGAGTTGAATCGGTCGCAGCGGTCTGCGACCGATGATCATAACATGCATAGGGGCGGATTTTAAAAGGGTTACACGCGTAACCCTTAAAAAGTCCCCCTGCGTGCGCCGAGCCTATTTTGCATAGGCTCGGTGGCGCGCGCAAGCCCCGGGACACGGGTATGTCCCGGGGCTTGCAAAAATGGGTGGGGCATGGGCGGGGCGTGGGCGGTCCAGGGTGGTCCGGGGGCGGGGCCTGGGCCTCCAGGCACAGCGGCCATTTGCTGCTGTGCTCGGGATTGCGGGCCGGCCGTTGACCGGCGCGCGTAACTTCTTCAACAAAGGTAAGGGGGGGTTCTAGGTAGGGCTGGGGGGGCGGGTTAGGTAGGGGAAGGGAGGGGAAGGTGCGGGGAGGCGGAAGGAAAGTTCCCTCCAAGGCCGCTCCGATTTCGGAGCGGCCTTGGAGGGAACGGAGGCAGGCTGCACAGCTCGGCGCGCTCAATTTGCACAATTGTGCACCCCCTTGCGCGCGCCAACCCTGGATTTTAGAACATGCGCGCGGCTGCACGCGCATATTATAAAATCAGGCGTAGATTTGTTCACGCCGGGTTGGGCAAACAAATCTGGGCCTGCGCGCAGGTTTTAAAATCTGCCCCATAATTTGTGAGTTAGATAGATATTGATAACGTGTGAGTTAGATGGATAACTTGGAGTTGGATAACCTGTAGATGAATAACTTGGAGTTAGATGCATAAATTGTAGATGGATAATGGAGTTAGATGCATAATTTGTGAGTTAGATAGATATTGATAATGTGTGAGTTAGATGGATAACTTAAGAGTTGGATAACTTTAGATGGATAACTTGGAGTTAGATGGATAATTTGTACGTTAGATGGATTAATTTTCCATTTGGATGGATAATTTGTGAGTTATCCATCTAAATTGCTTTGAATATTGACCTCAGGATCTTTAGAGAAGCACATAATCATATATGTATCTGGTCCGTAGGATGGAATTATATTAGAGATCTGTACAATGTTAAACTGTTATCGATTACCTGCTAATTAACATCTTACAAAGTTAGTCCATTTAATATTTGCCTCTGGGACAGGAAGGATGAGTTGCTTTGGTGCTTCCTGCTGGCTGGGTGCACAGTTCCCAGCTTCCATGGCTGCTTTCACATTGGAGTAGGCTGGGCTGGTCTTGGCCAACCTGGGGGAGCAGACACATTGACACATCTAAGAGTGAGGTTGATTCAGCTGCCTTCATCCTTAATGTTTAAATGGTTAATTGTTTAAATTTAACATGCTTCAATGGCAGGGGAGAAAGTCTGATACTTCAAGCATATCCAGCATAGCTCTCTGCTTCAACGGCAGGGGAGGAAGTCTGATACTTCACACATATCCAGCATAGCTCTCTGCTTCAATGGCAGGGGAAAAAGTCTGATACTTCACTTTCAATGCATATCCAGCATAACTCTCTGCTTCAATGGCAGGGGGAATGAAGAAAAGTGGATCTATATACAGACAACAACCAACAAGGACTGAATTACATAGTCTGGATAAACAAATAAGCATGGGTGTAGCTTGCTTATTGCGGCGGTTACTACCCCTAACTAATTAAGCTAGATATTTCACTTAGATGCAGTTCCAACACTGCTCTCTACATTAATGGTAGGGGTGGAAGGGAAATAGAATCAAAAGGTTACTAAGAGCCAAGAGTAACAGATAAGTATGAGAAAAAAAAAAGTACGAAACTTGCTGGGCAGACTGGATGGGCCATTTGGTCTTCTTCTGCCATCATTTCTATGTTTCACACATGTACACACACGAACATATACACATGCATGCACGCACACATTCACATGTACATGCACACACACCTACCTGACCCTGGCTTGTCTTCTTTCACGGGTTCTGGAAGGAGCTAGCTCTCCCTCTGGTTCACGCTTCCTCTTTCTGCAGCTAACAGCTTGCGAATCCTTTCTTTCTTGTTTTTTTATATGTTGCCTTGAGCAAGGCATCTAACACTAGAGGAATTAGACCATTACATGTTGGAAATGGACCAGTACACAAAATGCAATTAAGTGTCAGAGAAGGCAACTTGGAACCAATGTGTTTTCAAATCAGCCCTAAAGACAGAGAGAAGGCAGCGCCGTCTTGTACAGGAGGGGGAAGCTGGTGCCAGTAAGGAGAGAGCATGAAAATGAGAGACTGCTTGCCTGGTACGAGGGACACAGAACAGAGTGTTCGATTGTACAAAAAGAAAGTGAGAAGGGCTACAGCTGAGGAGCTAGTACAAGCACTTGGAAGCAAGATTATGAATAAGGTTTTATTTGAGGGCAGAACTCTCTGCAAGGATATGAGAGCGAGCAGGCAGCAGAATTTTGTAGAAGATAAAGCAGATTGTAAGTAAGTCCAGTACCTGAACGTAAGGCCTTCAGCTACCAGTGAAAAGGCCTGAGCTAAAAATAAGATGGAGCGTAGAGGCTCAGTGACCACAAGAAGATTTATTATATTGCAACAGTCCAAGGAAGTGAGAGAAGCAGAAGGTATGGGGAGATTGTCTGACTGATAGTGAAGAGAAGAACAGAGTGGAAATGGGAGAGCAGCGACACAGGAAATTATTTTTTTCTAACCCCAGGACTTTCTGCAGAGTCCGAGGTACAAAGAGGAACTGAGCCATTAGACAGAAGGAGAGGAGGAAGTCCTGGGATTTGAGCATAGGCTCTGCAATGGAGGACGTCAGTTTTAGTCAGGTTTTGTGCCAGGGCGGAAATGTATCCTAGTGGCAATGGTGGAGAGGCAGGAGCAAAGCTGAGTGGAAATAAAGTGACTGCCATCCGGGAAGGAAAAACCCAAAAGAAGAAATCAGGGAACCAGAGAACAAGCAAGGACCCAAGGACTGAACTTTGAGGAAGAGCTGCAGAGAGCAGAGCTAGAGAGGCAGAAGAGCACACAAGGAACTGAGAAAAGCCAAGAGATGCCTGGGCAAGTGAGGGTTCATGGCCACCGATAGATCCAATAGGTCCTGGGAGATGGGAGGAAAACACAAAAAAAGGAACAGAAGGAAGATTATCTGTTAAAAATGAGGGAGACGAAGAAAGAAATCAGGAAAGCAAAGTCAAGCAGAAGAAAGAATTGCCAAAGAGGTAAAGAGAGGAGACAACATTTTTCAAATACATCAGAGGAAGGAGAAAGGCCCTAAGAGGTATAGTGAAATTGAAAGGTGACAAAGATCAATGTGTGGAGAGAGATGAAGAAATGGTGGAAATATTAAACAAATGCTTCAGTTCAGCGTTCATTAAAGAAGACCCTGGAGAAGGATCGTTGCTGGTTGACAAGATGGTAGATGGAGATGGGGTAGATGAAACTCTGTTTACAGAAGAGAATGGGAAGAGCTAGGAAAACTGAAAGTGGACAAGGCCATGGGACAGAATGAGAGTCATCCCAGGACACTGAGGGAGCTCAGAGATGTTCTGGCAGGTCCGCTGCGTGACCTGTTCAATAGATCCCTGGAAATGGGAGTGGTGCCGAGTGATTGGAGAAGAGCAGTGGTGGTCCCACTTCACAAGAGTGGGAGCAGAGAGGAGGCTGGAAACTACAGGCCGGTTAGCCTCACCTCAGTGGTGGGAAAATTAATGGAGATTCTGCTGAAGGAAAGGTTAGTGAACTATCTACAGTCAGGAGGATTGCTGGACCCGAGGCATCATGGATTCACCAGGGGAAGGTCCTGTCAGACAAATCTGATTGATTTTTTGGATTAAGTGATTAGAGAATTGGATTGAGGAAGAGCGCTCAATGTGTTCTACTTGGATTTCAGCAAAGCTTTTGATACGGTCCCACATAGGAGGCTTGTGAATAAAATGAGAAGCTTGGGAGTGAGCGCCAAGGTGGTGGCTTGGATTACAAACTGGCTGACAGATAGAAGACAATGTGTAATAGTAAATGGAACCTTCGCTAAAGAGAGAGCAGTGTTAAGTGATACCACAGGGATCAGTGTGGGACTAGTTCTGTACAACATCTTTGTGAGTGACATTGCAGAAGGGATAGAAGGTAAAGTTTGTCTATTTGCAGATGATACTATGATCTGCAACGGACTGGACACGCCGGAAGGAGTAGAGAGAATTAGACGTAATTTAAGGAAGCTTGAACAGTAGTCGAAGATATGGCAGCTGGGATTCAATACCAAGAAGTGCAGAGTCATGCATCTGGGGTGCAGTAACCCAAAACAGCTGTATGAGATGGGGGGGGGGGGGGGGTAAGGGCTGTTGTGCATGGAGCAAGAGAGGGACCTTGGAGGTGATAGTGTCTAGCCATCTGAAGACAGTAAAGCAATGTGACAAGGTGATAGCTAAAGCCAGAAGAATGCTGGGCTGCACTGAGAGAGGAATAACCAGAATGAAAAAGGAGGTGATAATCCCCTGTACAGGTCCTTGGTGAGGCCTCACCTGGAGTACAGTGTTCAGTTCTGGAGACCGTATCTCAAAAGGGACAGAGACAGGATGTATGCAATCTAGAGAAGGGCAACCAAAATGGTGGTGGTCTCCATCAAATGACCTATGAGGAGAGGTTGAAGGTCCTAAATCTGTATACCCTGGAGGAGAGGAGGTGCAGGGGAGATATGATACAGACCTTCAGATACCTGAAAGATTTATTTTATTTATTTATTTTAAAATATTTATATACCGCAAACAATAAGACATTTGCATGTCCATCTAGGCAGTTTACAAGTATACATACGTAAGTTAAAAAGTCACGCACAACAAATTTACCTACGAAGGTTAAAATAGACAAACACAACTAATTTAAACTTGATAAAGATCTAGCGGTATATTGTGTTAGTGTATTTAAGTTATATTGTATGCATCACTGAATAGATGTGTCTTTAGCATTTTCTTAAATTCTTTACGGTTTGATGTAAGTCGGAGGTTTTCGGGGAGAGAATTCCATAAGATTGGACCGGCAACGGAAAAGGTTCTTTTGTGGATTAGAGCCAAACTGACTGTTTTGATTGTTGGTACTTCTAGCAAACATTTGTCCATGGATCGTAGCTGTCTTGGGGGCTTGTATATGCGTAACATAGAGCAGAGCCAAACCGAGTCAATGTTATAGAGCAGATTGTGGATGGTAGACAAGATTTTATATCTGATACGATGAGTTATAGGGAGCCAGTGTAGTTGTTGTAAAATGGGTGTTATATGATCTTTACGAGATAAGTTATATATTGTTCTTGCTGTAGCATTTTGAACGAGTTGCAATGGATATATTGATGATAATGGCAGTCCTAAATATAATGTGTTACAATAATCTAAGTTTGTTAGAATTAGAGCTTGAACAATTGTCCAGAAGTCAGATAAAGTTAAAAGAGGTTTGAGTTTTTTGAGCATGTGTAGTTTAAAAAAGCATTTTTTAACTGTCTCAGATATTTGTTTTGAGAGAGATAATTTTGAGTCGATGAAAATTCCGAGATTCTTTGCATAGGGTTTTATGGGTATTTGCTGTTTGTCAAAGAGGAAGAATTGTGGAGGTTTGTGAATGGAATCAGGAACCTTTGAAAGATAAATGATGCACAATCGACAAACCTTCTCCACTGGAAAGAAATCAGTAGAATCAGGGGTCACGAAATGAAACTCCAGGGTGGCTGACTCAGAAGCAACATCAGGAAATATTTCTTCATGAGAGAGTGGTGGATGCTTGGAAAGCCCTTCTGGAGGAGGTGGTGAAGACAAAAATAGTGAAAAATTTCAAAGGGGCATGGGATAAACACTATGGATCCCTAAAAGCTAGAGGATGACAATGAAAAAAAGTGTGCATGAGGGTAATGTGCTGGTGTGGCATTTACTTCCCTTAATCAATAAGCCTTCATACTGCTGATGCAACTCCATCATTGCTCTGTTTTAACGGCAGGGGGAAGAGAGGAAAAGGGGAATTAGATTCAGGCAGCAACCAACAAGGACATTGAATTTTATGGTCTGGGAAAACAAATAAGCATGGGAGTGACTTGCTGGTGCGGCTGATACTACCCTTAACCAATAAGCCTGATAATTTTGATGCACCTCCAACATTGCTCTCTGCTTCATTGGCAAGGCATAGCGGGGAATTGGACTCAGACAGCAACCAACAAGGGCTCTGACTTTGATGGTCTGGGAAACTGAATATGGGGGTGACCTGTATGGCACAGCAGATACTACCATAAGCAAGCTGGGCAGACTGGATGGACCATTTGGTCCTTTTCTGCCGTCATTTCTATGTTTCTATGTGATCTTCCAGTCCCCACCTGTATCGTCCATCTTCTCCCAAATCCCCGTCCTTAATCCACAGCTCATCTGTACAGAGAAACTGAATAAACACAAGAAACATTGCAGATGTTGTATGGCTTCATCCTGAGAGAGTGGGCTAACACCCAGATCCAGAAAGAAGCCCCAGCTGGATCCTAAAACCTTTCACTCAACCTTGCTGAGATGCTGTCAGGATAGTATGGCTAATGTATAAAAGGAGAAAGCTGTGTGGTTTCTGCTGTCTATGTAAGAACATAAAAATTATCAGAGTAGGTCATCCCACAAGTTCATCTTAACCTGGCATCCCATCTCTGACAGTGGCATGCAGCTGGCACTCAGAGGGAGTGTATAAGAAGCAGGGCGCATGTAGAGCGGTCCACCCCTGCCAGACCTTTCTGGTTTCCAGCTGTTCTGGTTTAGAGGAACATCGAGCTTGGGGGTGGTGTCCCTGACTGGTACTGTATGTGGTAGCCTGGGACAGATGCATCTTCCAGGATTGAGTCTAATCCCTTACATCCCTCACATCCTGTGAGCTTCCTGCCAGTGTCATCGGGTGCCTCCTTGCTCTCGTATTATGAAATTCAGTGATTAATAAATACTTCCCTGTTTGCTTTCCCCCACCCCTTTCATGATTTTAGATACCTGGAAAATATCTGTCCTCAGTCATCTCTTCTCCAGAATGGAGTCCTACTTTTCAAGTCTCTCCTGATATGGAATATCAGGAGAGACTTGGATCCCTATTCATCTGCAGGTTTTGCCACTCAGTGATAACTCACATTTCTAGATCATGTACGAATTTATTGAACAGCATTGGTCCCAGCACAGATCCATAGAGAGCATCACTGGTTACCGACCATCTCATGCCCTTGGTTTGACTCATATCCCTTAAGAATGATCATTCTTATCCAAGGCACCAGCAGACTGCTCTCTTCAGAAGTCATGCTGACTCTTCCCTGACTTGTCATGTCTTTATATGTGAATAACAATTCCACACCTATAAAGTGCATATATAAATGGTTCAATTTATCCTTCTGGACATGATAACAAATCAGGCTCAATCTTTGGCTGAAGGCCAACCATGATTCACCAGAACCTGTCTGCTGAAAAGTTGAAAAGCACCACAAAATCCAGGCCTGCACATGGTTTTGACTCCCTTAATTATTATGAACTCTACCAATGTGCCTGGAACAGATGCTAGCGTTGCTGGTCTGCAGACCCTTGAGTCACCCCTGGACCCCTTTTTAAAGATGAATTTTATGTTACCAACCCTCCAGGCCTGTGGCCCAAGGCTAAGTCTGTTTAGAACATGGCATCCATGGAGCATGCGTGCAGCTTGTAAACTACCTCTGAGTGGAACTCCTCTCACTTTGGTGTCCCGGGCCGAGGAAGTGAAGGGAGTAGGGACCCACCTGAAAAGTCCTTTTTTTCTGCCAGGTCAAGTGTAACCAAGTGTAACCCAGCCAGCCGGTCTCCCAGGGGAGGGGAAGCAGAGATTAAAGTTTGGACACATCCTTGACAAAGAGGATAATTGCAAAAACTTTTGTTTATTTAGATATTCCTCTTTTTGGCACCTTGAAGTGGATTACATTGAGATACTATAGGCATTTCCCTATCCCCACAGAGCTTACGGTCTAATTTTGTACCTGAAGTAACAGAGGGTAAGAGGACTTGCTCAAGGTCACAAGGAGCAACAATGGGATTTGAACACTGGGTTCCCTGGGCTATGCTCTAACCACTAGGCTACTCCTCCACTCCTTTATAAGCAAAGATCCTGAAAATGATTTATTGTACTAAAAAAAAATTAAGAACTGGCTAGGAATCAACAATATAATATAGATTTGAAAACTTTCAACAAGTATTTTTGGAAATAACACTGAAATGTTTTCTTAGATAACAATTTGAAACTTCAACACATTCAAACTTTTCTTCTTATAGCATAGAAATACCTTGAAACAATATTAACAAACAATTGTATTCTTTTTTCTTATAGGACTAAGGCTGAAACCCACTATGAGTCAGATAAGTATTGTCTTTATTCCTCATTGCTTAACTCTGCCTGTGCCTTTATTCTCAGTTTGTATCTTAAGAAATTGATTCCTTGTGTTGTGTTTCTCTCGATAGGCTCTGCTGGTACAAGGTCCCTTGAGGTAAAGTGTCCTTGGTTTCAGTTCTCTCTGTGTGGCTGCTGTCCTCTCAGTGTTTTCTCTTTTTGTTCTGGTTTCCCATTGTGTTCACAAAATGCTGTACAATTGATTTACTTTACTGGCACACTAGTGTTTTCTTTCTGGAATGTGAGTGTACACACTTATCTCTGGTCCTTTTGTGGTCCCAACTCTGCTGCAATGGTCCACATTGCAACTGGCGTCTCCTGGGTGAATGGTCCGATGACAGAGTGCATCTCTAGGCTAGTGGCAATGAGTATCAATCCTTCCTTCACCGCCATTCTCTTCTCCAGGGTTACCTGCTCCCTAACTGTACATCAGTGGTAAAGACTAACTTCCTAACATCGAGACTCATCTGCAAACTAGGAGTTCCCTAGTGAGGGGTCCATCGGGTTCTTGACCTGATTTTCTAACTATGAAGAACAAAAGGATAAGCAAATCAAATTCCATTTCAAACTCGCAGTTAGGGAATGGTTCTTATATTTCCACTTACTACTTCTCCTCTCAGTCTTCTCTCTTTTAAGGACATGTCTAATACTCCGCGTTCCAATTAACTAAACCGGTCCCCTTAACTTGACACAAAAGTAACTTTTACTCCAAACCACTTTTGCCTCTTCCAGTTCTCTCAGGTACCCACTAATACAGGTGTACCAGTCCCTAAAGGTGTTCCCTTTAAGTGATGGCTGGCTCCTCTACCACCACCTGTCTTCTGCCCAGGTTTCTCCTTGATCTAATGACCTCACCAGGAAAATAGCACCAGCTTAAAAGTTCTTACCTACTTTAACCTGCACCTCCCAGCCATCTTCATACATACGTTTTGCATTTTTATACAGTAGCTGTCAGTGGCGTGCAGTCAAGGCCTTCGAGGGATTCAGTGAATCCCTGACCTTAACCGATTTCCTTTATTTACTTTGGGGGGAGGAGGGGGGTGGGGGGGAGGTGCACTTTTTTTTTCAAGGGATAAATGAAACCCCTCCCTCAGCCAATCCTGCATTCAACCATGCAATCCATTTCATTGAATCCCAGTCAGCAGCAGCCCAGTCATCATCTCCTGCTGCCGCGGGGGCCAGTCTCGCAGTTCTTATCGCAAGGTCAGCCCTACAGCAGCAGGAGATGATGTTGCATCAGTGCAACTCCTGCTACAGGCCATGCCCATAAAAAAAAGACCCCCATGATCCAGCAGGCCAGCATGGAACCCATCCTACGGTGGCTGAAGACAAGCCCCGCAGGCTGCAGCACAACCTGAAAAAGAGAGGACCCGTGACCCAGCAGCATGATGAAGAGGTGGAGAAGAGATCTGGAGCCCTGAGCCTGTGTGACAGTTAGTGGGTGAGTGTGGGTATGGGTATGAGAACGAGCAAGTCACTGAATTTGAGAAAGTGCCCGTGTCTGTGTGTCTGTGTGGTGAGAGCTACGAATATAAGAGAGTGCCTATGTGGGTATGTGTATAGAAAGAGCCACTAAATTTGAGAGTGCCTGAGTGTGTGTGTGTGAGGGAGAGAGAGCCATTGAGTGTGTGAGAGTGGTTGCTGTATATGTGTCAGGGAGAGAAAACCACTGAGTGTGAGAGAGTGGCTGTGTTTGTGTGTGAGGGAGAGAGCGCTACTGAGGGTGAGAGAGTGGCTGTGTGTGTATGTGAGGGAAAGAGAGCAACTGAGTGGGTGAGTTCAGGGTGGGGGGCACTTGCACAGATCCCCCTGCTGTTTTTGTGCCCACTCCCCCTTTGGTGCCACTGCGACTTGGTCCCTTTAAGGGTCACATTGATGACGTCACTGCCGGCCTGAGCTGAAGTTCAATTTTTTTACCAGCGGTGGGAGTTTCCAGCGGTGGGAGTTTGCCAGGACTCCAGCAGGAGGCGCCTCTCCTCCTCAGTGTGCCACAGAAGGTAGAGGACAGCGCTCCTGCGGCAGCTGAATGCTGCTTCATCCTCTCCTCATCCAGCCACTGGTCCTTTCTAACCTCGAGCCCTTACATGGGAAAACAAGCAAAGCTCTACAGAGGCTCAGAACATCTCTGCCTGCTGCACCAGGCGAAAACACTTAACTTTTATTTCTTTTTGTAGCTTATTTATTTAAAGATATTTGTTAATCGCATTACAAAGTTCAATAAGTCACCCAAAGGGAGGTAGCTGTGATGAAATGGAGGAATCTCGGCTCTGAGGTTTCAGGGTTTATCACCCCTTCAGGGGAAGGGCTATTCATTCCCCCCCCCCCCCCCCCCCCCCCCCGCAAGCTCTGATCACGGACATCCTGCTGCTCACTGGCAGTTTGTTTCTATTCGTCTGACGATACAGCGTGAAATCTGAATTTTTACCACGATTAGACACGGATCGCTGAGCGTGTGCGCTGCCTCTACAATTTCACGCACATTGCAGGAAATAGCGATAAAAGAATGGAGAGAGAAAAGTCTGGCCTAAGCAGCCCAGAGGGCTCTCTTTTACTAGCCGCTGTAATGGCATTCGTTAGAATTAAATACATCAGTATGAGACCCGCTTTCAGGCTGAGTTTATTTAATTTGGAAAGGGATATCAGCGTTCATGGTTTTGGAGAGCTCCTTCTGCTTAGTCACTTTTATTACAAATCTAAGAAAATTGAGATGGTGTTTCAAGACAGCGCCCGTGCAGGTATCACACAGGTACATGTAAAGCATGAATACAGCATGGTCAGCTGAAGAATACATCCTCATCAGACCTCTGTGCAAGCATCACACTGCATGAAGGCACAGATAGCTGAAGAACAGATCTTCATCAGAGCCCATTCAGGCATCACACTAATACTCATAAAGCATGAATACAGCACAGACAGCTGAAGAGTGGATCTACCATAGAGTCCCGTGCAGGAGTCACACTGATACCATAAAGCATGGATACACAGCATGGCAGTTGAAAATCAGAGCTTCATCAGAGCCCCATGCAGGCATCCCACAGATACACATAAAGTATGAATACAGCACGGACAGCCGAAGAGCAGAGCTTCATCAGAGCCCCATGCAGGCATCCCACAGATACACATAAAGTATGAATACAGCACGGACAGCCGAAGAGCAGAGCTTCATCAGAGCCCCGTGCAGGCATCACATTGATACACGAAAGCAGGAATATGGCACGGACAGCTGCAGTATGGGACTCATGGAAGAAGATTTCTAAAAACAAGGGATGTAGCCGTAGTAAGAGATCACATTTTTCTTTATTAGAAGAGTGTATGGATACTAAAAAGAGCAGATATCAGAAAAGGAAGAGACCCGTGGCAGGAAATATTTGGAAGGCTTTAGCTAATGCTCTCTCTTTAAGGCACGTATCCAGCAGTATGAGGCTTCTGGAATGTCCACAGCAATTACCTTCAGCGTTCTCCTAACAAATGCGAACCTCCTCCTGAGCAATCACATGGGATGTTCATGTACATTAATGTAATTACTTTATAACGATCACAGTGATAACAATGTGACACTGTGTAATAAAGACCTAATGTCCTGATTTCATTAGCGCCATATTAATGCTGCTATAGACGGGTAAATTCTGGCACTGCTGAGCTGCACACGGTGATGCTGATTGTTTGCAGATTTTGACTGCCGGCAGCCCTCACAGGGCTGATTTCAGCTGCTTTGGAAAACGCTGGAGCCGGAAGGGTTCCATGTGGCAGTCTGGGGCCTTCCCCAAGCTGAGCGCACACAGGATCTTCCCGATCACAGGGCTCAGTTTAAAGCCATGGCCTGGAGAGAAGGAGAACATTAAGAGCCATCAGTCTGGGGCCTGGCTCCTCTGTTTTGGCTGGTGGGAGGGGGTTTTGTCCTTCCTGGGTATCTCATGTGGAGCACTGACCCATGTGCTGAGCGACAGTGCCTGCCCCAAAAGGAATGCCAGCCTGAACTGGGTCTGGTTCTGAATGGCGGGCAGTGAGGTGGGCAGGGAACCTGTCATGCATTGATTGTTGTGGCATGAATCAAGTTTGGATCTGTGTGGTGAGCAGTGAGGTAGGAAGGGTAACTGCCATGCATTGATTGTTGTGGCCTGAGCTGGGTCTGGTTCTGAATGGCGAGCAGTGAGGTGGGCAGGGTTTACCTACTACTACCACTACTCAACATGTCTGTAGCGCTACACGACATACGCAGTGCTGTACAAACATACAAAAACACAGTCCCTGCTCGATAGAGCTTACAGTCTTAAGAAAACAAATACACAGGACCAGAGACTTGGGGGTATTTCACAAAGCAAGACCATGGTTGAAAAGAGAAAAAAAAGAAAGTTAACAAGACTAAAAGCAGACAATCGGGAATAAGATTTAAAAGCAAGTTTCAAAAAGGTTGGGGTCTTTAGATGGGATTTAAACACGGCGAGAGAGGGAGCAGGCCGCGCCAACTCGGGAAGACGATTGCAAGCCTCGTGCTGTGGCTTTTTCTTTTGTCAGGCAATCCTCTCTGTACTCCTTGTCTTGCTTCTGGTGTGCATGACCGCCCCCTGTTCCCCCCCCCCCCCCCACCCCGGCTCCCTCGCATGAACTGCTTGCCCCTCCCCGCCAGCCCTGGTTTTCCGGTTTCCCGGCCCCCTGTGCTACGATTCCCACCTACCTGAGAATCCTGCTCCCACAATGATGTTCTGGAAGCTTGGGTGGTGATCCAGAATGAAATTCTCATCAGGTGTATTCTGTTGAACATGAGAAAATGTTTTTTTTTTCAGTTGATGCAGAATTAAGCTGTGAAATTTGTTGCCAGAGATTGTGATCTGATATTTAAAAAGGTTTGGACAAGTTCCTTAAAATCAAACTCACTGCCATGCACGTAGACCTGGCTTAATGGGGGAAGAGTCAACCTGGTTTTAGCAAGGGGAAGTCTTGTCATATCAATTTTTTTAGAATTTTTTTGAAGGCGTAAATAAACGTGTAGATAAAGGTGACCCAGCTGATCTGGTGTATTTGGGTTTAAAAGAGGTCTGGACAAGTTCCTAGAGGAAATCTCCATAACACATTATTAGCCAGGTAGACTAGAAAAAGCTCTCACTATCCCCAGGGAATAGATTTACTTTATGGGATCTCTAAGGTACCTGTGACCTGGATTGGTCACTGTCAGAGACACGGATGCTGGGCTCCAAGGACCTTGGGCAGACCCAGCAGGGCAATTCTTACGCTCTTATGTTCGTGTAATTATTAGTCAGGCAGATGTGGGACTCACCACCTCTGATTCTGGGAGCGAGCACCAGGGAAGGGGACGTTCCACGTGACCCGGCCTGGCCACTGTCAGAGGCACGGATGCTGGGCTGGTTGGACCATTGGTCTGACCTAGCAGGGCACTTTGAAGTTCTATGACTAGGTTTGTCTGGCACACTCCCGCTCCCCTCCCTCTGTCCCTGGCTCTGTGGCTGGTGCTCTGGCCCTCGGCTGAAGGAAGCAGATGCTCAGGGTGTGGGAAGAGGCATGGCACGTTGCCCACATCAATCCTTTGCATGCATGGCAC
Organism: Rhinatrema bivittatum; assembly: GCF_901001135.1. Taxonomy (NCBI): domain Eukaryota; kingdom Metazoa; phylum Chordata; class Amphibia; order Gymnophiona; family Rhinatrematidae; genus Rhinatrema; species Rhinatrema bivittatum. The sequence continues at coordinate 166,210,099 of NC_042622.1, read as the reverse complement.
AGACTGCAATGCTCACCGTGTACATGCAGTGCTCGATCACTGCAGGCTTGGGCTCCAGGCCCGGCAGGTACTTCCTGATGACGTCACTGAGGAGTGGGATCTCCTGCAGCCCCGGAGTTTTAGGTTCTCGATCTCGCTCATCGGGGTCCACCTCGTTTCCATGGTGATAACACACCTACAGAATATCAGGCAGATGAAGGTGTCAGGGAGGAGACAGGTAATGTCAGCGAAGGAGAGTACTGGGGTAACATCGGAGGGGAGGGGAGTCTACCCACCTGGTCTTCCTCTCAGGTTTTCTACCTCTTTACAAATTCCCAGACTTAAACCAATACCAGTCCCCCACCCCCACTGCCCCGTCAGCTCACTCCAGGTCGACTGAACAGGCTGATCCAGGTCTGGTTTTGTCGCGTTGCATGTAGGGAGTTGTGCTTCTGATTATCTAAGGGAAATCAATCGGCAATGAGAACTATCTCCCTGCATGCAACGGGGCAAAACCAGGACTGGATCAGCCTGTTCAGTCGACCTGGGATGAGCTGGCGACCCTCCTTGTTCCCACTCCTACCCTCTATATCTGTTTATTTACTTACTGTCCACATTAAATATTCATCAATGAACCCATTTCCCCACTCACATCTGTCCAATCATGCGAGACTCTTCCAGTACTGACAGCCACCATCTCCACTTCTAGACTCTTCTAGACCATCTCATTTTCCTCTGTGATTCTTCCAAGCCCCAGACTTCATTCGCACTTTAAATGGCCATTAAAACTAGCGAGGCTGCTGACTGAAACATCTGGCCACTGCACGCTCATTGTCCATTCTGTGCAGGTTACCCCAATCATCCTGGAAACCCAATGCAGCTGTACCGCCATTCTCAGCCCAAACACTCAAGCGCCCTCCTCTCTCATTTCTTCTATCTGTTATTGCCCCCCCACCGGCCCTGACTACTGCGCTCTTCTAAGCATCTTTAAATTCTGTCACATACTGGTTGTCGCTACCTCTGCTGGAAGTCTATTCCAGGCATCCACCACGCTCTCACTAAAGACGTATTTCCCTCACGTTTCCTGTTTTCCATGGAAAGACCTTTCACATTTCCCTTTACTTTAGAACTCCTTTGTGCTCCTCCCTCTGTTCCTGGCAGGGGCCACAAATTATGTCTTGTGGAAGAAGATGATTGGTTCCTGTTTTCTGTGTGTGTGATGTCATTTATGACTTCATTGAACGTAGGCGTGACTGTGTGAAGCTCTTGCATGGCTTTCCAGGGATTCTGCGCTCGTGTGTGTGCTGCCTGCTGCTCTCTGTGCCTCTCTCTTCTCATCAACTCTTCCCCTAAGAGAGCCCTGTAACAGCCTGATGGAGGGGCCGCTCTGGGCAAGTCACACTGACTAGTGACAGCCTTCATGGCAGCTCCACCAATGATTTTTGGGTACTGCAGAAGCAGGGAGTTTGCAACACACAGATCATGACCCGGCCGTTGAATACTTTGCTTTGTGCCATGGAGCAGGATGTCTCTCACCTTGATCAGACCAGGGTACTCATTGGAGGGCAGTCCATAGATATGATGTTCAGCCCTGTTGAGATGAAACCCAAGGAAGCAGGGGAAATTCTGAGGGACTCCGTAGGAGCCAGGAACCTTCTCCTTCCAGTAACAGACATTAATCTTCAGAGTCTGGCGGAGAGCAGACAGACAAACAGTGTCAGTATCCCAGCTAGCTAACCTCACAGCATGTGTGATCCACATAGGGTGTGATCCAGGCTCTTTCCTGGCATCACGTCCTCTGGCCAGGAAGGAGCACATGTTAACCCTCTACTAGGAGCGTTCCCTGTACAAACTGTTGAAAATTCTCCAAGACTGAAGACTGATGCAATGGGGCAAAATTATAATCAGGACCCCTCCCCAGCTCGCTCTGCACCTGCCCCTTCCCTCCTCACTGTCTATCTGCCTCGTTCCCCACCTCTTACCTGCAGTGCAGACTAAGAGACCTTTCTAAGGTGAGGTGGAGAAAGTGCTTCATTCCTGAAATTTATTCTCAACCATTCATTTACTCATTTTTGGCCCCATTGCTGCTACTCACAGCCACAGTGCCAGTGCCCACTCATTAACAAGGAAATAATGGAAAATTCTCCTGGGAGAGAGGGGTCTATAAGTGTGCGTACAAACACCAACATACTGTATATATTCATGTACATGTTCACACTCAAACATGCACATGTACACATCCAAACATATACATATGCACCCAAACATGTACATATACACATACATAAACATGCACATATACACATCCAAACATATACATATGCACCCAAACATGTACATATACACATACATAAACATGCACATATATACATCCATATACATATGCACCCAAACATGTACATATACACATGCATAAACATGCACATATACACATCCAAACATATACATATGCACCAAACATGTACATATACACATGCGTAAACATGCACATATACACATCCAAACATATACATATGCACCCAAACATGTACATATACACATACATAAACATGCATATATACACATCCAAACATGTACATATGCACCCAAACATGTACATATACACATGCATAAACATGCACATATACACATCCAAACATATACATATGCACCCAAACATGTACATATACACATACATAAACATGTACATAATATACACAAGCATAAACATACAAACACATGCACATATATACCCACAACACATACACATGTACATATACACATTCAAACATGCATATATACACATGCATAAATGTACATATACACACCCACACAAGAGGGGCAGAGTAAACAGCACACACAGAGAAAATATACAATGAAAAAAAATGTGCAGCAAACAATATATACTGATCAATATTTCTTAACAACAATTTTTAATAATACAACCACCTCAAAGGTACATTTTTATGTCAGACAATCAAACAGTCTTTGACAGTCTTCGACTGTTTGATTGTCTGACATAAAAATGTACCTATGAGGTGGTTGTATTATTAAAAATTGTTAAGTATATATATATATATATATATATATATACACACACAGAAACAAACATACAAACATGCACATGTGCATAAACACACACACACACACCTACACAGATGCATACACATACACACACACACACACACAAATATTAACAAAGAAATAGTGGAAAATTCTCCAGGGAGAGGGGAGTCTATAAATGTGCTTAGAAACATGTACATATATATATTCACAAACACACACACATTTACATATACACCTACACACACACACAGAAACGCACATACAAACATGCACATGTGCATAAACACACACACACCTAAACAGATGCATACACATACACACAAATATTAACAAAGAAATAGTGGAAAATTCTCCAGGAAGAGGGGAGTCTATAAATGTGCTTAGAAACACGTACATATATATTCTCAAACACACAAACATATACTTGCAAATACATATACACATATACGCACATACACAGAAACACACATCCACAAACATGCACATATGCATACACACATATGCATACACACACATGCATACAGACACAAACGCCTATATGTGCATAGCTACACGCATACACACACACACACTCACATATGAAAAAAGCACACTTGTATGCAATTATGCACAGCCCTTAGGTTTGCTTTCTCATCTCATGCACTGTTGTATTAAAAGGAGGGTCCCATAACTGCTCTCTTTGAAATACCTCCAGTACCTAAATGTAATCTGCTTTGAACTGCCTGAAAAGCGGAAGATGAATCAATACAATAAATACATACAAATAATACATTGAGAGTCTGGGCCCTGGAGGAGATGCCCTGGGTCAGCGAAGAAAAGATTAGGGATTAACCCCTATAGTGCCCCCAATCCCTCAGTGGCCTGGCAGTGCCAGACCTCCATTTTCCTCATGAATATTCAGAGGAAGGATTTGAATTTCTCGAGCACTGAGTGTTCAAGTAGCTTCCCTTCCAGCTTTCTAACCAGAGCAGACGCAGCTGCTTGTGGGGTGGGGGTCAGAAGACTGCATCGGATTCAGAGGCAGCTCACTTCGTTTCCACGTGTCGCCACAGTAATATACTGGAGGATTAAAAGAAAAGGGGAGCGAAAGTAAGGACCATCCCCGGTGTGGAAGGCGGCGCTGGGGGTGCGGGGGGTAGGAGCCGAGTTCAGGGAAGAAATCAGGGTAAGACAAGGATAGATCCAGCCACGGGCAGGGAGCAGTGCCCGTTGAAGGGAAGATGCTTTCAGAGCAGTGCGCGCGGGGTGTAGCAACTTCACCCGACACCTGCTAACGTGCTCAGACACACGGCAAAGATCTGCTGTCAGTTAATCAGATAATGCGCTTGCTAAGAGACTGCACTTCTGTCAGTCACGCTTCTCCATGCCGTGCCAACAAAGAGAGACTCCGCTGAGAAGTCAGACTGGGTCCTCCCTGAGCGCATCTTTACCTTACAAAACACCAGCTAACAAGCATTTAAAGTGCACCTCCTGGGGGAACCTATTTGCATGGTTTTTTTTTTTTGCTTCAAAAAAGCTTTTGATTCCATTCGGGACTCTAGCCTCGACCTCAAACTACCTGAACTGGGAATCAGTGAAGAAAAACCCTCTGCTATAATTAAATCCCTGTTATTTATGTGAGAGCAGGGCAGGCAGGAGAGAGGAGAGAGGAACCTGAGCCCCACCCACATTAATATCAAATCCAACCCCACCCCGACCCCCCAGCACAGGAGAGGTCTGCAACCATGCCCATGATTATCAGTTGCTGTGCCCTTCTGAGGAGGAGGGAATAAGTCAACTTCCCTTGCCAAGTTTGGCTGAGAACTTCCCGGAGTGTCATTACTGTGAAACACTTGGTCCACATCTCAGCAAGGTGACCACTACTACTGACCTATGAAAGGAAAGAAAAGAAAAATGCATCCTGGCCTTACGTCGCCCGGGATAAAACAGTGCCTACCCTTCGCTTCAGCACTAGGGCAACGATAGTGGCAGCGACAGTGCAGAACCCCCTTCAGGTGAAAGCAACACCCCTGGTGCAGTTACAGGCCCAGGTGAACTTGTTCAACGGACCATGGCAGCAGGAGACAAGGAGAACGTTCAAAAGAAAAGCTATTACGTGCACCCCTGAAGAGAAAATGGGGGATAATGTGCTGCTATTTTTATGCCACAAGCCCTATATTTAAATCAAGTGGGTCAAAACCTGGAAGAGGAAATACTATTAAAGAAAAAGTTGCAGAAAGCAACTGATGCACATTTCTAATTGGAGAAATCAAAGCAAAGCAGCGCACAGCTGGTAACACCTTAAAACAACTGAGAGCTGATGTAGAACAAGGAAGAGAAGGAGAAGATTCGAAGGGAAGTGCCAAAGAGGGGTACCAGCGTGGTCAAGGAAGACCACCCAAAAGAGAGGTGCCAGAGCAACTGGAGGCAGCACCGGGTGCAGGAAAGGCAGGGGAGAGGCCAGGAGGTGAAGGACCTGGGAGCTGAGCTCTTGGTTTATGCCGAGCTGGAATGAATGCTGGGATCCAGGAGAGGGAAAAACTGTCTAAGATAAATCTGGCACCCAAAGTAAAATGCATGCTAAGTAAGGCCATAACCTGCATGAAGAGACCAATGATTGATCTCGCAGAAAGAAATTGGTTATAGTATTGTGCAGCAAAACTCATTACTGGGAAAATCCGACCAACAAGGACACAAGGGCAGAAGCAAGCAACTCCTGCCTGGAAACACCGCATAGAACAAAAAATAAACTCATTGCGTGCAGAGGTGTCAGTGTAGACGAGTACCTCAAAGGTCTCAGGTCGCCAAAAATAATGAAAACAAATCCGCAGCAACAACTCTGAAGCTTGCTGCACTAAGAGAAGAAAACCTTAAAATTCATTGACTCCAATAACAAACTGAAAATAAGAGCAAAGCACAAAAGCTGCAGAGAGATGAAGAGAACAGAAACGAAATAGCAAAATAAAACATTTAGGCAGAACCAAAAGCAGTTCCACAAGGAATTGGGAGAGAACATTAGTGCGGTTAAAATATCACCAAGGTAGCAGAAACAAAGCAGCTCTGGAAGAATTTTGCATGAGAATCCTGAAGCACATAACAGAGCAGGCTTACCCGGCATCCAGGAGAGCATGGGAAGGGCAGACCGGGATCAGCAGAGCCCCAAACCTGATGGAGTGCCCAGCTTTTGCTCAAACAGTTACCATCCCTCCATCAAAGTGCAAACATCAATTGATCAGACAGCCAGTCAGATAATAACAGGAAGAACACTTCTTGCAAAGAAAGACCCAAGCAACATCACCAAAATCTACTGATCAATAGCAAACTGCAAGAGATACAGAGAGACTGTCCAATTGCAGACTTTACTGACATCATGGCGACAGACGAGAAGAGGAATAAAGGAGGCACATTCAGATCCAAAGGCCAGGTGATGCTGAACAAAGAAAAATCAAAACCTCAGGATAGCATGGATTAACTAAAAAAACAAAACTTTCGATAGCATAGCCTTGAAATGTAAAGAGTCAACCCTGGATTGATCAAATACATCACATTTACCCTGAAAATGTAGCAGACTAAGTCCATCTGAATTAAAATGGGCACCGTCATTCCTAACATCAAGCTCCAGAAAGGAATATTTCAGGCAAGATTGCCTGTCACCTCTCTTGTTCTGACTGGCATTGAGTACTCTGCTTAACTCCTTAGGCGACAGACTTAGCTTTAATCCTAGAGACACTAATGAACCGCAGATAACATCGAGCCTACTATTTGTAGATGGCTTGAAGCTCTACAGCTCTGTGATGATCACTTAGCAGAACAACGAGTTCTGAAGAGCTTCTCAGATGACATCAGGATGACTTTTGGCCTGGACAAATGTGCTAAGGTGACCTTCCTCAAAGGAAAACTGAGGAAAACTCTTTGATTGACGAGTGCAACATAAATGAACTTGAGCAGAAAGATAAATATGAATATCTAGGTGTAGAGGAAGGTGCAACAATGCAGCACAAGTTACTGAGAGAAAAGATTAGCAAAGAATACTACAGGAGACTGAAATGGCCCAACCCTTGTATCCTCTCTCCACAACTGTCTCATCTCTCCTCTCCTCCACTATACTGTCTGAGTCAGTTGACGAAGTAGTTCCTTCTTAAGTTATACTCTCCTCTACTTTAGACATTCATCATCCTCCTCCCTTTAACTGTCTTGTAAGACGCACCAAACCCCAGCCTTGGCTCACCCCTAGAACTCACTTCCTGTGTTCCTGTGCCAAATCTGCAGAACATCTCTGGCTAAACTCCTGTGCCCAAGCAGACTTCATACATTTCAAATTCATGCTGATCTCCTTCTAGTTGGCTATTGCCAAGCAAGACTATTATGTCCATCTGACAAACTGTCTTGCATCCAGTCTTTGCCATCTCTTTGCCACACTCAAATTCCCTCCTCAAACTTCCTTAGCTTCCCTCCACCCCCTTCAATCTGTGCCTAGACTATGGCTGACTACTTCCTTCTCAACCAGGACATCTCTATTTCCCTCTCCCCTACTTCTTTCCTCTTCCCTTCCCCTGGTCTCCCCCACGCTCTACTCCTTTTCTGAAGTCACAGTGGAGGAAACTATCTATCATTAAATTCAAATTCCTCCTCTAAACTCACTACTACTTCCTCTGACCCCATTCCCACCCAATTCCTCGGCTTTATCTCCACTGCAGTCATCCCTTCCTTCTGTCACATCCTCAGTCTATCACTTTCCACTGCTCCTGCTGCCTTCAAACAAACTCTGATCATACCACTCCTTAAAAAAACCCTCATTGGCCCCTACCTGCCCTACTGACTAACATCTAAGTCCTCTCCTCCATTCGACTTCCAAACGACTTGAATGTGCTGATCACTGCCACTGTCTTGACTTTATTTCATCTCAAGCCATTCTTGATCTACATTTCACAAAAACAGCCTTTGCCAAAGTCTCCAATGACTTGTTCATGGCTAAAACCAAAGGTCTTTATACAAGCCTTATCCTCCTTGACCTAACTGCTGCTTTTTGACATTACTAATCCCCATCACCTACTCCTTGATACTTTGTCTTCACTTGGATTTGTCTTGGTTCTCTTCTTATCTCTCCCATTGCACTCTGGTGGAACCTCCTATACTGCCATCCACTATCAATTTGTGCTCCTCAGGCTCTGTCCTGGGCCCTCTTTTCTTCTCACTATGTACTAACTCCCTTCATACTCTGATTTCCTCTCATGGCTTTCAATACCATTTTCATGCTGATTCCCGGATTTACCTTTCTACACCAGAAATCCAGTCCCGGATCTCGGCCTGCTTGTCTGACATCGCTACCTGGATGTCTCGCCACCACCTTAAACTCAACGTGGCCAAGACAGGGTGTTGGAAAAAGTTAGAAAGATGCCACATTTTGTGAATATGGTCCCAAACCTGAGCAAAGTGACACCCTGATCCTGCAGTTTCAGGATGGGAACATTTCCCAAACATAAACTATTATGGAAACAGGTATAGGAACACTGCCCTGGAAGCTCAATGTATGGACTGGACCTTTTCACCCAAGGGTTCGCATGCTTCATATTTCTCTGCCTGTTACTCACTGTCAGGCCGATACAGTAAGGACGCGTAAGAAAGAGTGCGGCAGTGCCGGGCGCACCCTCGTTTGCAGCGCGCACAATTTGGATCACATACCGTTCGATACAGTATTCAAATGAGACGCAAATACAAGCCGGGTCCAAAGCACGTCCATGAAGCGGTAGGCATGCGCAATCCATTTTACTGTATAGAGCGGTATACAGCGCCTATACAGTATCCTGGGTGCGCTGGTACCTGTCGTTTCAAATGTCATTCCACCAGGAAAGTGGATGGTTCTCCTACAGACCCCGCTGCCTTGAGCGCCGGCGGCAGCAAGCCCCAGCAGCCAGCGATCGGAGGCAGGGAGCACAACAAAGCACCTGTGCGCGCAACTCCGATTTTCCTCCTCTTTCGGACGGGCAAGAGAGAGACAAAATTTCACAGGCAAACTTTCCCCCAGCCCCCGCTCACCTGCCCTGGCCGCGGCCACGCAAGCCCCCAGCAGCAGCAGCAGAAGGGCGTCCATGGGTGCTGGTCTCCCGTGCGGGCGCACTGACAGCTCCGGAGCAGCCACAGTCCTCTCTCCCCTCCTCCCGAGGCGCGCACCGCGGCTCCCCTGCCTCCCGGGGGCAGCCGGCGGTGAGAGCGGCTTCAGCAGCCCGGGGCGGATCGGGCGCTCCCCATGCGAGGCGGCTTCCAGCAGTCCATGCGCCTGTACGCCCAATTTGGGCGCTCAAGGCAGCAGGCGCATGAACACGCGCCGTGACCTCGGACGTCCAGCCGGGCGCTCAGGTCACGGCGTGCGTTCATGCGCCTGCTGCCTTGAGCGCCCAAATTGGGCGTACAGGCGCATGGACTGCTGGAAGCCGCCTTGCATGGGGAGCGCCCGATCCGCCCCGGGCTGCTGAAGCCGCTCTCACCGCCGGCTGCCCCCGGGAGGCAGGGGAGCTGCGGTGCGCGCCTCGGGAGGAGGGGAGAGAGGACTGGGGCTGCTCCAGAGCTGTCAGCGCGCCCGCACGGGAGACCGGCATCCATGGACGCCCTTCTGCTGCTGCTGCTGCTGCTGGGGGCTTGCGTGTCCGCGGCCAGGGCAGGTGAGCGGGGGCTGGGGGAAAGTTTGCCCGTGAAATTTCGTCTCTCTCTGCTGGGGCTTGCCTGACGCTTGTCAAGCTGGCAATCCCCGATGCCCGAGCGTAATCCAGAAATGATTTTCGCCCTGCGCCTTGCTTTATTTTTTGTAAAACGTTTTCCCCCTTGTGCGAGAAGCATTTTTTTCAGTGGATTGGGTTGGTTTGGGACTGGGCGGCTAAGTTCACCACACTAACGCCAGGGTCAGGGTAGGCGGTAAATTAGCAGGTTAAAGACGCGGCAAAACAGCTGGTTAAAAAGGTGATAATCGGGGCGCACGTTACTGTATCGGAGGGAATAGCTAATCCGATCATTAACATATCATATACATGTCGATTTCAAGAAGCGGTAAGGACGCGTAAAACCGGATACTGAATCGCGGGTTAGACTTACGCGGCCAAATTGTGTGTACAAAGCGGGTTAGAAACAGGGTAACCGCGGCCGCGCTTTACTGTATTGGCCTGTGTATCTTTATCCCTGGGTTACTGGTTTCCATTTAATGTGTACCTTTCAGAGACCCCTCCACTCCTGGTGTATTTCCATGCCACAGGAATTGCCTTGGAGTCACCACGGATAGCACTCACCTGAAGAGGCAGCCGCAGCCCCAGAGGAGCCACAAGCTTGTTAGTCCAAGGGCCTGCTGTGATTACCAGGCTCTTTGCTTGATATACCCCTGATGTGGTTGTCACGGTAACCACAGATCCTGGCTTTATGTCAACCACTTTCTCACCATCGTGGATGGCTCCTCCAAAGGAACAGAACAAATCCTGAGGCAGAAGAAGACAGGACAGTAAGAAGAAAGCCCTTCAGAGAGGAGGCCCCTGGCCTACGCTGAATGGCACTGCATGGAGTGCTGTTATATCACGCCCTAGATCATGGCATTTTACCACTAATTATCTCACCCACAAATCCCCTGCCCAAAACAGAATACTCCAGCCTTGAAGTGGGAAGAGTTAGCAGCCGTGTGTCAGAAAAGCTCACTTTATGGTTATACCTGGGCTTTGGAGAACCTTTCCCAGAATTCCCCCTTACCTGCTGAGTCACAAGCGAGTGGTTACTAATAAACGGGCCGATACAGTAAATCCCGTGGGAGAGCCGGCACTCCAAGGCGAGCACCCGCTCTCCCAACACGCGCCCAGGCCACTCTCCTGGGCTCGCGATCAAGTATTTAAATGAGGGCCCGCGGTAAAAAGAGGTGCTAGGGACACTAGCACGTCCCTAGCGCCTCCTTTTTGACAGGAGCAGCGGCTGTCAGCGGGTTTGACAGCCGACGCTCAATTTTTCCGGCATCGGTTCTCAAACCCGCTGCCAGCCACGGGTTCGGAAAACAGATGCTGGCATAATTGAGCATCTGTCTTCCGATCCGCGGTGCATTAAAAAAAATTTTTTTTTTTTTTTGGGGCCTCCGACTTAATATCGCTATGATATTAAGTCAGAGGGTGTACAGAAAAGCAGTTTTTTCTGCTTTTCTATACACTCTCCCGGTGCCGGCAGAAATTAAAATGTGCAGCTTGGCTGTACATTTTACTTTCTGTATCGCGCGGGAATAACTAATCGGGCCATCAACATGCATTTGCATATTGCGGGCGCTATTAGTTTCCGGGGGGGGGGGTTGGCCGCGCGTTTGACGCTCTATTACCCCTTACTGTATAAGGGGTAAAAAATAGCGCGTCGAAAACGCGCAGCCAAACGCAGGCTAACAGTGCGCACTGTACTGTATCGGCCTGAAAGAAGTAAATCCTGATATCATGCAGTAAAACTGTGGAAAAGGGCATTGGAGATGGCTTTTAAGGCTGCAGATACTTTGGCATGGAGAGGGATTGGGATGCACGGTTCAGTGCTGTTAAGCTGGCAGGATTATTTGCCAGGACATAAAGTCCTGTGCAGTTATGACTAGCAGCTGTCCCTGCACAGTCTGGCAGAGGAAGGAAGAGAAAGTGGCAGTCCGGTTACCTGCACAGCCCTGAGGGCCCTGTCTGCGTAAAGGACTCCTGCAGTCTGATCGATGAACGCGGCTTCCCCCAGCTGGAGGCAGACTCCAGGGAATCTCTTCTGGACCTCCTGGGCTGTGAGGTACTGGCACGGTACCCGATTCTGAACCAGGCTCCTCCACGTGCTGTGAAATTCAGGGTCCTCCTCAGGCCCAAGAAGCAGCAGCCCTGTCTGTCTGCAGAGCCAGGGAGAGACGAGAGCACAGCTCAGAGGCACTGGCAATCAGAGGTGGGCAACGCCGGTCCCAGGGGCCCCTAACTGATTGGCTTTTCAGGATAACCCTAATGAATATGCATGAGATAGACCTGCAGGCATAATAAATGATGGCAGATAAGGACTAAAATGGTTCATCCAGTCTGCCCAGTAAGGTGTTTAGGGCTGTAACTGCTGCTCGCTGAAAGTCATCCCATGCAGAAATGTTACTCTAAAAGTTACCAGAGGTTACCCCTTCTCTTCATGTCCATCCTCTACCACAAAGGATCCTCTGTGTTTATCCCACACACTTTTGAATTCCATGACTCTTCCCATCTTCACCACCTCTTCCAGGAGGGCATTCCAGGCATCCACCTCCCTCATCGTGAAGAAATATCTCCTAATGTTGTTCCTGAGTCTTCCACCTTGGGAGTTTCATATCATGAGCCTGAGTTCAACAGCTTCCTTTCCAATAATGCAATTGAGACAATATGCATGCAAATCTATCTCATGCATATTCATGAGGGCTATCCTGAAAACCCAACCTGTTAGGAGCCCTCAGGACTGGAGTTGCCCACCCCGATGTAAATGAACAGTAACAAAGATGCAGAGGAGAGTATCAGCTGTGGTACCAGACCTAGCATAAAAATCAGAACTGGAATAGCAGACGGATACTGCAGGGCAGGAATGAGGTGCATTGGCAGAGAGGTGTGTGTGAGAGAGAGGGTCTCAGTAATGCTATAGCAGGAGGGTACTGCAGGGCAGGAATGAGGTGCATTGGCAGAGATGTGTGTGTGAGAGAGAGGGTCTCAGTAATGCTATAGCAGGAGGTTACTGCAGGGCAGGAGTGAAGTGCATTGGCAGAGAGGTGTGTGTGTGAGAGAGAGGGTCTCAGTAATGCTATAGCAGGAGGGTACTGAAGGGCAGGAGTGAGGTGCATTGGCAGAGAGGTGTGTGTGAGAGAGAGGGTCTCAGTAATGCTATAGCAGGAGGGTACTGCAGGGCAGGAGTGAGGTGCATTGGCAGAGAGGTGTGTGTGAGAGAGAGGGTCTCAGTAATGCTATAGCAGGAGGGTACTGCAGGGCAGGAGTGAGGTGCATTGGCAGAGAGGGTCTCAGTAATGCTATAGCAGGAGGTTACTGCAGGGCAGGAATGAGGTGCATTGGCAGAGAGGTGTGTATGAGAGAGAGGGTCTCAGTAATGCTATAGCAGGAGGGTAATGCAGGGCAGGAGTGAGGTGCATTGGCAGAGAGCTGTGTGTGAGAGATGGTCTCAGTAATGCTATAGCAGGAGGGTACTGAAGGGCAGGAGTGAGGTGCATTGGCAGAGAGGTGTGTGTGAGAGAGGGTCTCAGTAATGCTATAGCAGGAGGGTACTGAAGGGCAGGAGTGAGGTGCATTGGCAGAGAGGTGTGTGTGAGAGAGGGTCTCAGTAATGCTATAGCAGGAGGGTACTGAAGGGCAGGAGTGAGGTGCATTGGCCGAGAGCTGTGTGTGAGAGATGGTCTCAGTAATGCTATAGCAGGAGGGTACTGCAGGGCAGGAATGAGGTGCATTGGCAGAGAGGTGTGTGTGTGTGAGAGAGGGTCTCAGTAATGCTATCGCAGGAGGGTACTGAAGGGCAGGAGTGAGGTGCATTGGCAGAGAGGTGTGTGTGTGTGTGAGAGAGGGTCTCAGTAATGCTATAGCAGGAGGGTAATGCAGGGCAGGAGTGAGGTGCATTGGCAGAGAGCTGTGTGTGAGAGATGGTCTCAGTAATGCTATAGCAGGAGGGTACTGAAGGGCAGGAGTGAGGTGCATTGGCAGAGAGGTGTGTGTGAGAGAGGGTCTCAGTAATGCTATAGCAGGAGGGTACTGAAGGGCAGGAGTGAGGTGCATTGGCAGAGAGGTGTGTGTGAGAGAGGGTCTCAGTAATGCTATAGCAGGAGGGTACTGAAGGGCAGGAGTGAGGTGCATTGGCCGAGAGCTGTGTGTGAGAGATGGTCTCAGTAATGCTATAGCAGGAGGGTACTGCAGGGCAGGAATGAGGTGCATTGGCAGAGAGGTGTGTGTGTGTGAGAGAGGGTCTCAGTAATGCAATCGCAGGAGGGTACTGAAGGGCAGGAGTGAGGTGCATTGGCAGAGAGGTGTGTGTGTGTGTGAGAGAGGGTCTCAGTAATACTATAGCAGGAGGGTACTGCAGGGCAGGAGTGAGGTGCATTGGCAGAGAGCTGTGTGTGAGAGAGAGGGTCTCAGTAATACTATAGCAGGAGGGTACTGCAGGGCAGGAGTGAGGTGCATTGGCAGAGAGCTGTGTATGAGAGATGGTCTCAGTAATGCTATAGCAGGAGGGTAATGTAGGGCAGGAGTGAGGTGCATTGGCAGAGATGTGTGTATTGGGGGTGGGGAGATATCTCAGTGCTGCAATTGGAGGAGGAGTTGTGAGTGAGAGAAGCTTATTAAAGGTCTCTCCTGCATCCTCTCTTTCTTTAGTTAAGCCTTTGCGTCTAATCGTCTGTTACCAGAAAGAGAATTGCCTGGGGCTGGGAGCGTGAGACCAGAGGTGTTGTATGTAGCATGCGGCCCTTCTCCCTTCCTCTGTTGGATCTGGATGCTGGATTATTTATCACTGAGGAGTGAGTCAATACCTCACCTGTACAGCCTGGTGTTGCTTTCTCTCTCCAGCTGTGCCCATAGCTGGTAACACTCTGCCATCATCTTTGTGTAGAAATCCTGGTTGTAGGCTCTGCGGGTGATCCGGGTTTGACCATGAGAGCTTCCACGGGAGTGAGGGAGGAGGAACTGAGTGTATGAGAGAGAGAGAAGGTTATGCTCCTTGTGACCTTGGGCAAGTCACTTCACCCTCCAGTGTCTTAGGTACAGACTTAGATTGTGAGCCCTCTGGGGATGGGGAAATACTTGCACCACCTGACTGTAACTCACCCTGAGCTACCAATGAAAAGGTGTGAGCTAAATAAAAATATTCCATTACTGCCAGGGACACCTGGATAAACCTGTACATGGGGTTGCTACTCCTTAAATCTTCTGTAGCACCAGTGCACATTCTCCGTTCTATACTGAGACAGTCCCTGCTCCATGGAGCTTACAGACAAGACAAATCATTTCTAGCAATCACTTAACTGTTACAGAAAAACATGTTTAACATGAGAGGGTAAAGAGCAGCAAGAGGCAGGAGTTTGGGATTTAAAACCAATCTTGAATATCGCCAGACTAGGAGCAAGATGCACCAACTCTGCATGTTTTCAGCTCTTGTCTTTTTAACGTATATGTAGTGTGATGATTGTATTAGTCCCTGCGCAAGAAAGAAAGTATAAAGATATAAGACAGCAGACTCTGGGAGTAAAACTGGGCATATAAAGGCCATATTTCAACCCAGAACAAACAAATCGGGGAGGAAGGCACATTGGCCGCCCCCCCACAATACAGTAAACATCAACTGATGCGACCCTGCATCCCGCAGGGTGCGCAAAGGAGGATTGACTGGGCATATAAAGGCCATATTTCAACCCAGAACAAACAAATCGGGGAGGAAGGCACAGTGGCCCCCCCCCACAAAACAATAAACAGCAACTGATGCGACCCTGCATCCCGCAGGGTGCGCAAAGGAGGATTGGCTGGGCATATAAAGGCTAAGATGGTCTCCATTGGGACTACAGTTCCCAGCTACCCCTGCCCACAGTGTGGCGAGAAGCTTTGCTTAGCGGATCAGAATCACATGACTCAGTGGACTCTCACCAATTGGCTTATAGGATCTATAAAGGGGTGGAGCTGAGGTAACCAGGGAAGAGAAGCAGAGCTCCATGGAGCAACACTCTAAGGAGAAGGAAGAACCAGGGCTGGTTCTAAAACAATCCTGTGGGTTTTTTATTTTTTGGGAGATGGCATTAAGATTGGGTTGCATTAATTATTAGAAGCTTGCAAAACTAGAGCAGATATATAGAAATGCTTGAGCTGGGAGGAGAGACAGCCCTAGGGAAGTTTGAATTGTGCTGAATGAAAATGTTTTTAGAACTGAATTGCTGGCGAATGTATAAGAGCAAGACCTCCT
The DNA here is from genome assembly GCF_901001135.1 of Rhinatrema bivittatum. Lineage (NCBI taxonomy): Eukaryota > Metazoa > Chordata > Amphibia > Gymnophiona > Rhinatrematidae > Rhinatrema > Rhinatrema bivittatum. Next base: position 166,194,172 of record NC_042622.1, on the reverse strand, counting down.
GAAATATAAACAATTAGGTTTAAGTAAGACCTGTGAGCTGGCTTAGTGGTATTGCTGAGAGAGCCTGCATTGCTTTAAGTGGGAGCTAAACCTGAAACAGCTTAATTAGCACTAACTGAGAGCCTGGGTTCAGGCTCTGCTGGCACCAGAGTTAGTGGCCTTCCAGGGTGCTGTGGACTTCAAGCTGACATTAAGGCTGAGAGTTCTCCGGCACTTCCGGAAAAGTGCAGCCTCATGGTTGTAAGGAATGCAGAAGCTTGAAAGCCTGATAATGGCTGTGCTCTCTAAGAAACTCCTAGCAAGGGGTTTAGGGGGACTCCTGAATAACCCTGAGCCCAGGATGTCCCCTCTCACGGTATTGAAAGGTGATAAATGCATTTAAACATTCTAGTTCTGTCTGTGGGTACCTGTGCTAGATAACTTTCTGATTTGGGAAACTGCATCCACCAGCATTCAGTCTTTCTGTTTGTAGAGTTAAAACACTGAAGTAATGCGTTCTAGCAAATTGCTAGCGAGAACCTGTAGCGAATCGAAAGATGTCCCTTAGGTGCTTTAGCTGTGAGCTTTAAAGGATGTCACCGCTTGAATATGAGGCTGTACTGGTTGTGAAGAATTAAATAAACCTTTTTTAAAAGGAAGCTGGTTTCAAAGTGTGCTATGTGCTTGCCTTAAGGAAGGGGGAATTAAAGCAAGGCCCAGAGGGGATTGAGAATGCTGGGAAAAGAGTTCTTAGGCTTGCAAACGTTTATTCCAGGCACTAAGTGTGGTCTTACTGGCAATACCTATGGGTAATCTGACGGTAGCTATAGGGAGACTGGAGTGACCTTTGGCACTAGACGTTGACATCTGAAGGGGGAGAAAGATTGTCATTAGCACTGAAGGCGATATTAGTGTGTGTTCAGACTAATAGAGGGACCAAGTGAGAGCCCAGGTATCTTAGGGTTGCAGGAAGTGCAGTCTTGGAAGCCTTGCTAGGAATTGACTACCTGGTTCATGCTGGCACAAGCTACTCTCCATCTAAGCCAAGACCTCTGATCTGCTGGCTGATGGACCAGAAGGCATCCTAGAACCTGCGGTCACATGACAATAGCTAATTGAGTTTTGCATCTCAGCCAGCCGATTTTACACTTTTTAGCACTGATACAAGCACACCTGGATTTATCATGTCATATTGAGGGCACCAGAGCTGGTGCTGGGCAGGGACTCTCTGTCCAGGAGACATTTTGCTGCCAGGGAGTCCTGTACTAGAATCTTGTGCTGGGTGTAGGGTTGCCAACTTGCTTCAGCTTTTCAGGATAGGTTGCTCAGGTCCTGGTTTTACTCCCCTGCTTGCAAATATTTATAGTCATGCTTTTCTTAGGGAATACAACAGGAAATCAGAGCACGTCCGAGCATGCAATGGGGTAAAACCAGGACTGGATCAACCTGTCCTGAAAATCTGGAGCCAGTTGGAAACCCTAGCTGGGTGGCAGGGGGGGTCACCGTGCTGAGCTCTGACAGATGGCATTGCGAATGGAACAGGCTGGGTCTTCATGCTCTGTCTGCTAAGAGGAACAAACAAAACTGCACTTTGGACTCTGACCCTTGAAAGAGAAGGGGCCTGGACTGTGGAGATTCATGCAAAGTTTGTTCTCTCTGTTGTCAGCTAAGACTTTTCCAGCCTTCCTTCCTCAGGCTTTGACAGGGTGGAAGCAGAGAATGCAGCATCCTGCAGAGTGCCCAGCTGCAGGGAGTGGAGCTGCGAGACCAGCAGGATAAAATCGGCTGGCAAGTGCAAATGACACCAGGGCAGCAGTTAGGCTGCTGCTGGGCAAGCAAGACTGTGAATGCACTGAGGAGCAGGGATCTGCCGTTCCCTCTTACAGCCTCAAGACTGTCAGAGCAGAAGCCCTTGCTGCTGACCTAACCTGAAACCTCCGTCTCCCAAAGGCAGGTACAATGATTGGAAAGGAAAACCTCTGGTAGGTGGCCTTAAACTTCTCTTTTTAGACCTCTGTCAGAAGAGGTTCTGGCATATTCCACACCTCTGTACAGAGCTGTTTTCCCAGAAGCCCCACGCTGCTGTCATGCACTCACCGAGCTTTTCCTAGCGGGCGCTTCACTCTGCCTGCCCTAGGCTGAGACCACAAACCTGCCCCCAGCATCTGGACCCGAGTAATGCTGTCACCAGCCACTGCAGGATGGATGCGGGAGCCCGACCCAGGCTAGGCTGCCATCAGGTGGCTCCTGCCATTCGGAAGAGGTGCCCGGCTGGTGGAAGGAGCCTGTGGGGAACGGGAATCTTCTTATCTAGCCAAAGTGGCAGAGAACCAGCCAGGAAGACAACCAGGCAGACCGGGAGGGCCAATTGATCGCTGAGCGCATTATCTGGGACCTGAAAGGCCTGCTCCTTCTGCTGCCCCCACATAACCTGGCACGTCCCTGGATATAGGCTCACGGTTCCTTTGCCGGAAAAATCAACAGCTGAGGAAATATTCGTGATTTCTCAACATGTCCCAAAATTGCTGTGGAACGAACGTCCCCCCCCCCCACCTCAGTCTCACCCTGCTTAGGTGATGGTGTTTTCTGCCATAGTGAGGGTGTGAAGGAAAACTTCCCCTCTGCTATTGATTCTGTGCCTCTTGCTGAAATTAAACTGACACCCCCAATCACTCCTGCAGTGCAGTGCTCCCCGGCTCCATCTCCGCCCCAGCGCAGCAGTGACATGGGTTAATTAACAGGATTCTGGGACACACTGTCTTGAGCTGGGCTCCGTTCAGAGGGACTCTATGGAATAATAACTTTCTACCACAGCGGCTCTGCGTGACGAGGTTTACAATTAGCCCGTGTCGCTTCTCCGGCAGCCTTGTACCAGAAGTGGCTGCATGTATCGCCTTCATGTTTGGAGCAGAGAGCAGAGTGTAACCTATGCCCCCCGACCTTCCAGCTGCCGGGACGGGACGCAGCCTGACTTTAAGGAACTCTTCCTCCCTCACCCCCCCATCAGCTGTCTCATGCTATCACCTGGGGTCAGCACACTGGACTGGCACTTCAGCATTTTCCCCCTCTTTCTGGAAGGCTTGTCTTGGCCCCCAGGATCGATGGCCGCCTCCTGGGGGGGAGAGAGGCATTCACTCTACCTGCTCCAGTAGTAAGGTGCGCCTTCTGAGCTTGGAGAGGTGATAGGCAGTGAAGGAGCCCTGGATGCCAGCTCCTATCACTATACAGTCATACGCGCTGCTTCTGCTCTGGGCAGCCATATTGCAGCCTTCTTCCCATTCTGTACTCTGAGCTGGGGGGGTGGAGCAAGCTGCAGCTGCTCCCAGTCCTTCTCCCTGCCTGTGTCAGGGCTGTGCCCTTCTCTCTCTGTATTTCCTGCCCTGAGGTCTGTGCCAGCTCTGCTGCTCTGTACGCCTTTAAATCTCTTAAATAATGCACTGTGCTTACAAGCATCCACCTCCAGCAGCCAGGCGCTTCCGGCCCAGACATGGCGTTTCCTTGCCTGGTGGCAGCATTTGAAGTCCCTTTCCCCTTGTCCCTCCTCGCAGGGAAGGTTGTGTGTGGTGAGACCAGCTCACTGCTTCCAAGGCTGAACTCGCCACTGTCTTGCCCCCCCCCCCCCCCCCCGTCAGCAGGCGTTGCCTTGTTCTGCTGATTGCTGGAGCTGTGCTGGTCCTGATCTCAGTTACTGGCATCAGAGCAGATCGTGATGGGGTGGGGGGTTACAGATGGCGCAGTCGCCTAGACTCAGGCCTAGATGGGGACGCATACAGGATTGGGTAAAGGTAATGGGTGCAGTGCGGCCCATAGTACTCTTAGTCTGTCCCTGACAGAAGGCAATATTGGCACCAGGCCATGACTCCCTTTCTACACCGTCATGCCCTGTACTGGTCTGGGAAATGTTTCCAACACCCTGAGCTGTCGCTGCCAGGGTCACTGTGCTCTCACGGTTCTGGCCCAGCCCCCTCCCCCACTACCTGTCCTTTAGAGCAGGAAAGTCATGGACTTGCAGGCATGCAATTCCTTGTTCATAATGTGCTGCTCCCGTGTGTGCACAGCATGTGTGTGTTTGTGTGTGCATTTCTGTGTATAGTAAGCATGCTTGTCCATGTAAGTGCCCGCATCTTAGTAGTGGGTGTCTGTGTGCAGCAAGGTAGCGCATGTGTGTGGTATGTGGGAGGGAGTAGAGAGGAGGCTTACAGACAGACGGGAGGAATATGTGCCAGAAACAGACAGGGCTAGAACATCTTCTATCTGGCAGGTCTGTGTAGATGAAAGACAGACAGCCTGAGAGTGCAGAGCACAGCCAGCCTTTGAAGGCCTTTTACTGCTGCTAGTCAAAGCTTTGAGAACGTATAGGTAACCATTACATAGCAACACGATGGCAGAAAAAGCCCGTATGGCCCATCCATCCAATTAATTTAGCATTTTAATTCCCATTACTCCCTTAGAGATCCCCTGTATTTATCCCATGCTTCCTTGAATTCAGATACTGATTTTGTCTCCACCACTTCCATTGGGAGGCTGTTTCACACATCCACCACCACCCTCCCTATAAAGAAATATTTCCTAAAATTACTCCTGAGTCTATCCCTTTTCAACCTCATCTCATGACCCCTTGTTCTAGGGCCTCCTTTCCATTGAAAGAGGCTCACCTCCTGTGCATGGAGACCTTTGATGTTGCGCTTGGGCTCCGGTCAGGAGTCGTGAACACCACCCAGCAGGGTGGCTCCAGGTGGAGAGAGACAGGAATGGCTAGAAACAGTGTCTGGTTCCAGGCTGGGTCAGGGCAGGCAGCAAGTAGCAGTGTCTGGGTCCAGGCTGGGTCAGGGCAGGCGGCAAGTAGCAGTGTCTGGGTCTAGGCTGGGTCAGGGCAGGTGGCAAGTAGCAGTGTCTGGGTTCAGGCTGGGTCAGGGCAAGGCAGGTCAGAAGGCCCGTAGGCCACACACACACAGAAGGCCCGTAGGCCACACACAGTAAGCAGGGCAAGGCAGAGAAGGCCCGTAGGCCACACACCATAAGCAGGGCAAGGCAGGTCAGAAGGCCCGTAGGCCACACACACACAGAAGGCCTGTAGGTCACACAAGGCAAGGCAAGACAAGGCAAGGAATAAGGCCCGAAGGCCGCGCAAGGCAAGGCAAGGCAAGGAATAAGGCCCGAAGGCCGCGCAAGGCAAGGCAAGGCAAGGAATAAGGCCCGAAGGCCGCGCAAGGCAAGGCAAGGCAAGGAATAAGGCCCGAAGGCCGCGCAAGGCAAGGGAAGGTCCAGGGACCAAATGCACAGCAAGCAAGGAAGGCTAGAGCAGGGAGCCCAGGCGAGCTCGATGCCGAAGCACTGAGGGAACTGTCAGGCAGGGTTATAAGGGACAGCCCAGAACATAGAGAGGAGAAGGGAGATGGACTGGGCCTGTCAGGAGATCCAGCTCTAGAGGGACCCCTGGTGGTGAGGCGGTTGCACAGCAGCCATAGCCGTAACAGTACCCCCCCCTCAAGGCCTCCCCCTCCTCCTGGATCCCATCTGTGCAGGAGGTAATCAATAATAACGTGAGACCACTCCGGGGGTGATGCGGCAGGTTCAACTCCTTCCCGAGGCAGTAAGGCAGTCCATAACCCCACCTGGGGTGATAAGGCAGACACAACCCCAACCTGGGGCAGCAAAATAGTCCATAACCCCTCCTGGAGGCGACAGTAGGGCCGGTCCGGACCCTTCCAAGGTCGGCATCAGGACCGGTACAGACCCCTCCAAGGGCGGCAGCTGGACCAGTACAGCAGGCTCAGATAGTTGAGTAACAAAGTCAGTTGGCAGACCCGGTTCGGACCCCTCCGGGGGCGGCAGCAGGACCGGTACGGACCCCTCCAGGGGCGGCAGCAGGACCGGTACGGACCCCTCCCGGGGAGGCAGCTGGGCCGGTACAGACCCCTCCCAGGGAGGCAGCTGGGCCGGTACAGCAGGCTCAGATAGTTGAGTAACAAAGTCAGTTGGCAGGCCCGGTTCGGACCCCTCCGGGGGCAGCAGCAGGACCGGTACGGACCCCTCTCGGGGAGGCAGCTGGACCGGTATGGACCCCTCCAGGGGCGGCAGCTGGACCGGTACAGCAGGCTCAGATAGTTGAGTAACAAAGTCTGTTGGTAGGCCCGGTTCGGACCCCTCCGGGGGCGGCAGCAGGACCGGTATGGACCCCTCCAGGGGTGGCAGCAGGACCGGTTCAGCAGACTCAGATGGCTGAGTCAGGAAGTCTGTCAATAGGACTGGTTTGGACCCCTCCGGGGACGGCAGCAGGCCCGGTTCGGACCCCTCCAGGGACGGCAGCAGGACCGGCTCGAGCCCTTCCGGGGGCGGCAGCAGGACCGGCTCGGCAGGCTCAGATGGCTGAGTAAGAAAGTCTGTCAGTAGGACCGGTTCGGACCCCTCCAGGGGCGGCAGCAGGACCGGATCAGCAGACTCAGATGGCTGAGTCAGAAAGTCTGTCAGTAGGACCGGTTCGGACCCCTCCAGGGGCGGCAGCAGGACCGGTTCGGGCCCCTCCAGGGGCGGCAGCAGGACCGGATCAGCAGGCTCAGATGGCTGAGTCAGAAAGTCTGTCAGCAGGACCGGTGTGGACCCCTCCGAGGATGGCAGCAGGGCCGGTTCGGACCCCTCCGAGGATGGCAGCAGGGCCGGTTCAGCAGGCTCAGATGGCTGAGTTAGAAAGTCTGTCAGTAGGACCGGTTCGGACCCCTCCAGGGGCGGCAGCAGGACCGGTTCGAGCCCCTCCAGGGGCGGCAGCAGGACCGGTTCGGACCCCTCCAGGGGCGGCAGCAGGGCCGGTTCGGACCCCTCCAGGGGCGGCAGCAGGACCGGTTCAGCAGACTCAGGCTCTTCTCGGGGTAGTGCAGGAGACTCAGACCCCTCTTGGGGCGAAACAGCAGGCCCAGACTCTTCTTGGGGTTGTGCAGCAGGTTCAGATGGCAGAGTAGCAAGGTTAGAAGTAGTGTGCATGGAAGACACAGATTGTACTGCCGTGGGCTTGATACCTCGAGCCAAAGTCTGACGCTCCTGATTTTGTTTCTGGAGGAGCAGTTTAGAAAAGGCACAGGCAGTTCTAGGACGTCTAGGGAAGGTGCACGTTAGTGTCCACTTGGCAGCTGTGGGGAGCAGAGCCCTGCTAGAGTTAATTACTTCCCTCTGCTTCTGTTTCTGGTGCTCTAGCGTGGAGGTTATCAAAGGCTTCTTAACCCGGTGAGTTCTGAGATTTTCAGAGCAAGTTTTTTCCAAAGTGTCCAGAGATGAAGTGCTAGAATGCTTAATCCATAAACTGTTACATGAAATAATGTTGTTAACTGGGCCAGAAGCTGAACACACGGTAGTAGAGCTGACTGTTCTCCCTAATGAAGCAGCTGGTTCTGTAGCTGAACAACAGGGGCACGGTTTGCCTGGTGGTAATAGGCTGGGAATACATGAACATTTCCACCATCCTGGCTTTGGAGTAGAACAGTTTAAACACTCTTGGTAGACAGAGACATTTCTCTTATTGCAGTTACTGCATGTCCAGTGTTCCTGACCAGCAAGTTGACAGGCTAGGCAGTTCTGATAGCTTGGGTAATTCAAGGTCTGACAGGAATTGCAGGTATAAAACTTTGAAGAAGGAGGCATCTTGTAATAGTGAAAAAGTTGACTCACCGGTTTAGCACACAGACCTATCTCTTCCCCTGGAAATTGGTGGCTTCGGCATACTGTTACGCTTGGGCTCCGGTCAGGAGTCGTGAACACCACCCAGCAGGGTGGCTCCAGGTGGAGAGAGACAGGAATGGCTAGAAACAGTGTCTGGTTCCAGGCTGGGTCAGGGCAGGCAGCAAGTAGCAGTGTCTGGGTCCAGGCTGGGTCAGGGCAGGCGGCAAGTAGCAGTGTCTGGGTCTAGGCTGGGTCAGGGCAGGTGGCAAGTAGCAGTGTCTGGGTTCAGGCTGGGTCAGGGCAAGGCAGGTCAGAAGGCCCGTAGGCCACACACACACAGAAGGCCCGTAGGCCACACACAGTAAGCAGGGCAAGGCAGAGAAGGCCCGTAGGCCACACACACACACCGAAGGCCCGTAGGCCACACACCGTAAGCAGGGCAAGGCAGGTCAGAAGGCCCGTAGGCCACACACACACAGAAGGCCTGTAGGTCACACAAGGCAAGGCAAGACAAGGCAAGGAATAAGGCCCGAAGGCCGCGCAAGGCAAGGCAAGGCAAAGAATAAGGCCCGAAGGCCGCGCAAGGCAAGGCAAGGAATAAGGCCCGAAGGCCGCGCAAGGCAAGGAATAAGGCCCGAAGGCCACGCAAGGCAAGGGAAGGTCCAGGGACCAAATGCACAGCAAGCAAGGAAGGCTAGAGCAGGGAGCCCAGGCGAGCTCGATGCCAAAGCACTGAGGGAACTGTCAGGCAGGGTTATAAGGGACAGCCCAGAACATAGAGAGGAGAAGGGAGATGGACTGGGCCTGTCAGGAGATCCAGCTCTAGAGGGACCCCTGGTGGTGAGGCGGTTGCACAGCAGCCATAGCCGTAACATTTGAGATATTTGAATGTCTCTATCATATCTCACCTTTCCTCCAGGGTGTACATATTTAGATCTTTAAGTCTATCCCATCTGCTTTTGAAGAAAGACCTCTGACCATTTTAGTAGCCACCCTCTGGACTGACTCCATTTTTTTGGAAGGTGCGGTCTCCTGAACCTACACAGGGGCAATATCACCTCCCTTTTTCTGCTGACCATTCCTCTCCCTATGCAGACAAAGCATCTTTCTGGCTGTCACTTTATCCTCCTGTTTGGCCACCTTAAGACCATTAAATTCCTGTTTTCCGTTCTATACAAAGTAGTACCACTGGGGAGGGGAGGGGATGAGAAATGATCTCCTCTGGCTCTGCCCTTCTGCCATGGGTTTGTTATGAAGACAGGGGGGGTTTGAAGCCGGGCCCTACCCAGAGCTCTCTGACACTCCCCCGCATGGCTCTAGCGGCCTTCCTGTAGGGTCCACATCTTGCAAACCTTTTCTCAGCTGAGGTTAGCAGCACAGCCCCTGATGGTCTGGTGCAATGTCCCCGAGCCCTGCCCGTAGCATGGGCAGACCCCGGGCCAGCTGCTCGCTTATTCTTAGGGAGAAAACAGATTTTTCAATCCCCAGATAAAGTAATTTCCATCTGAGAAAGACTCAGCCTCTCTTCCCTGCAGGCGCTTCAGCAGAAGCTGAAGGGGGGGGGGGGGGGGGTCCAGGAAGACGAGGAAATGAGCGCTAGGGGAGGAGCGGAGAGAGCCTCATCCGGGGCAGGGAGGTGCATGGGAAGCTTTTTGCTTTCTTTCAGGTGGGGGTTCCACTATATTTTGTCTTTGTCCTTTTTGATTCATTGAAGTGAGCGCTGACAAACCAGAACAAAGGTTTTATTGCATCATTTCGGCTGGGAAATGCTGGGGGGGACGATGTCTCCTGCAGGAGGGCAGCACGTTCCTTCCTTCTTCCTTCCCGTGCTCGGGCCTCGGCCTGCAAGCCCTGGCAGGCCTTTGCTGCTTTATGGAGCAGGGAGCAGCAGTTTCCTCGGGGGGGGGGGAGCCCCATCGGAGGAGGGCGGGGGAGGCACTCGGGCGTGCTGATCGGACCTGCCTGGATCAGCAGCAAGGGAAGGGGAGCGGAGCTGAAACTTATTCTGGCTGGCAGCACTGCCATGTGATAAATTAGAAGCCAAAGTGAGTTTGAAATGACTCCTCTCATTCACGTCCTGTATGAACACAGCACAGCTCAACTTCCAGTGATGCATTATCATGCTAATGTATTCTGGAAACCAGGCAGAGACTCATTTTCGCAGACAGAAAGTGGCACACACTTACTGAAAAGTATTTAAGGCTAATACTTGCAGAAGGGGCTTTGTGTGTAGCAAACGGGGACGTGAGCCGCAGTGGCTTCGGCAGCAGGGCCCCAGGGCTTCACAAGCCGCCTGGATAAGGGCAGGCTGGTGCTGGGCATCTTTCAAATTATTTATCAAAAACTAACCAGCCCTTAATTATCCAAAGGCAGCAGGACTCCCCTAATGTCTGCTTCACATCCACAAAGACTCCACGCCTTGGAAGGATCTCCCAGACTTCCTTACTATCAGGCCGATACAGTAGATTGGATGCGTGTTTTGGACGCGCTAGCTTTACCCCTTATTCAGTAAGGGGTAATAGCGCATCCAACCCCCCCGAATCTAATAGCACCCGCAACATGCAAATGCATGTTGATGGCCCTATTAGGTATTCCCGCGCGATTCAGAAAGCAAAATGTGCAGCCAAGCCACACATTTTACTTTCAGAAATTAGTGCCTACCCAAAGGTAGGCGCTAATTTCTGCTGGCACCAGGAGAGTGCACAGAAAAGCAGTAAAAACTGCTTTTCTGTGCACCCTCCGACTTAATATCATGGCGATATTAAGTTGGAGGTCCCGAAAGTTAAAAAAAAGTTTAAAAAAAAAAAAATTGAAATGGACTCGTGGGTTGAAAACCGGACGCTCAATTTTGCCGGCGTCCAGTTTCCGAACCCGAGGCTGTCAGCGGGCTCGAGAACCAACGCCAGCAAAATTGAGCATCGGCTGTCAAATGCGCTGACAGCCACCGCTCCTGTCCAAAAAGAGGCGCTAGGGATGCGCTAGTGTCCCTAGCGCCTCTTTTTACTGCCGGCCCTAATTTAAATATTTTAGTTTACTGAATCGCGCGCACAGGACACTGGCCTGTGCGCGCACCGGGAGAGCAGGCACTCGCCCGCACTCCCATGAACTTTACTGTATCGGCCTGTCAGTAACACTAAGAGCTCCTCTGCTATTCATTTATCCATTTATTGCTCACTGTTTTCAGTAATGTCCAAGGTAAAGGACAGCATAAACAGGGGCTTAAGTTCCCTACAAAAAGGAAGTGGGAGTGAGGGGGAGGGAGGCAGGACTGGGTGTGACCTGCATAATGGAGAAGGGCCAGGGCCAGGGCCGGGCATGAGCTCTCTCCTAAACGCTCGCTCACACCTTGCCAATATGCCCAGCGGAAGCACCAGAGCTAACAGGCTTTCACCTCCTGTCTCTTCCACCTTGGCCAGTCTCCTTCATGGCCTCCTCACTGTGCCAGCAAACTGCCCAAAAAATCAAGACCCTGTGCCCTCTCCCGGCTCAAGGTAAGCAGCTTTTACACCCTCTGGGGCCTGGGGACCAGAAATGATCCATGCCATCCCCAGCTCTACTCCTTTTCTGTAGGGGAGCTAGAACTGTTTTCCACCGCTGGCTCTATTTGGCCTGCTCAAGTGCCAGAAAAAATGTGGCAGAAGGCCATTCTGGGTTGTTCTGCCAGAAATGAGGCCACGGGTAACACAGAAATGGGCCGATACAGTAAAAGTCGTGGGAGAGCGGGCGCACAGGCCACTCTCCTGTGCGCGCGATTCTGTATTCAAATGAGGGCCCGCGGCAAAAAGAGGCGCTAGGGACACTAGCGCGTCCTTAGCACCTCTTTTTGGACAGGAGCGGCGGCTGTCAGTGGGTTTGACAGCCGACGCTCAATTTTGTCGGCGTCGGTTCTCGAGCCCGCTGACAGCCACGGGTTCGGAAACTGGACGCCAGCAAAATTGAGCGTCCGGTTTTCAACCCACTGAATAAGTGGTAAAGCTAGCGTGTCAAAAACGCGCGTCCAATCGCAGGTTAACAGTGCGCTCCGCCGGAGCGCACTGTACTATATTGGCCTGAAAGAGGTTGAATTAGCACAGGTTTGAAACTTGTGAGCTGTGCTGCTACTCCTCAAGGCTAGGACTGAAGTCTTGACTGACACTGCTGTTAATCCCAATCTCTTTTGCACTTATTTGCTCTGCACTGTTTGCTTCAGTATTAACCATTATGCTCCTGTTCCCTTATAGAACAGGAGGGAAGGGGTGGTTTAGGGAACAGACTTGCTGTTCTCTGCTGTCTGCTCCAGGCTAACCCCCTCTTCTCTTCCCTGCAGGCTGCCTGAAGGGGATGGGCTGGAGCAAAACACCCCTGCTGCTCTGCCTCTTAAGTCTGAAAAGAGGTGGTGGAACTACGCATAAGAGAAACAACCAAGGATTATAAGACATAATTTAAAAAGTAACAAAAAAACATAACATAGAATAATAATCATATTAAAAATTAAAATCATAACACAATACACTCAAGAATCATAAAATCAAATACCATTAACAGCATAATATAACACAGATCAAATAGGACATAACTCAGCAATATTATTAAGGTCCATAAGCCTGAATAAAAAGCGAAGTCTTCAAAACAAGGCTGGAAGAAAGGTGATCACTCCCCTGAGTGCCTGTGATCTCATGGGCTCCCTTCTCAGCCTATTCTATTACACTACAGGAATTCCTCTATATCCCTGTGACTACCTGCCTGGGCTCTGTTCCCCTCTTCCCCTATACCGTAACAGTACAGGAGTTCCTGCATGTACCTGCTCCCTTCTCATCCCTATACGGTAACAGTAGAGCAGTTCCTAGGAACATAATGGCAAAAGGCCTTTCCAGTCTGCCAGCCACACCACTACTCAGTTCTACGATCTCTACCTCAGAAATCCTGTGTTTATTCCATGAATATTCCTTGAATTTGGATACTGTCCTCGTCTCCACCACCTCTATGGGAAGGCTACTCCATGCATCCATTACCCTCTCTATAAAAAAAATATTCTCTTTGATTACTCCTGAGTCTCCCCCCTTTCACCTTCATCCCATGACCCCTCGCTCCACTGAAACAGCCTCACCTCCTGTGCATGGAAACCTGAGTGGTATTTAAATGTCTCTGTCGTATCTCCCCTATCTCATCTTTCCTCCAGGGTGTACATTTTCAGATCTATATAATCTCTCTCCATATGCTTTAGAATGAAGACCTCTGATCATGTTAGTAGCCGCCCTCTGGACTGACTCTAACTGGTTTATATCCTTTTGAAGAAGCGTTCTCCATGTCCCTGTCATCTCCTGGGCCCTGCTCCCCTCACTCCAATTCTGTAAAATGAAAGGAGTTCCTCCATGTTCCCCTAACCTTCTGGGCTCTGTTACCTTCTCAGCCTTATACTGTAGCGCTAGAGGAGTTCCCCGTTGTCCCTGGTGCTCAGCCCTGCACTGCAGTATCAGAAGACTCTCTCATATGGAGGCACAGCACTTCTATCAGCACAGATTAATTTTAATCACATTTCAATGCTGAATGAGGGGAGGATGCATTAGTACACAGGGGCGAGAAATTTCATTTGGTTTATTAAATTTCATTATGTCACCTTTCATATAATGTCAAAGCGATTTACAGTTAAAATATCAAAACATTAAAATATATCAATATCAAACCTTGAAACAGAGAGAACATCAAAGACAAAAAAACATCCCAATGCTAAGAAACAAACATCAAGACATATTAAAAGCACCATAAATATTCATCGCATAGCACAAAAACATGAAATGCTATTAAAAAGCAACCAATAAAAAAGATCCCAATCTCCCTGTAACCCGCTGGATCCTTCAGACTCTTCTCTCCCTGTTTCCTCTTATATACCTGAGAGCAGCCACAGGGCCTGCATCTCATATACTCCTCTCTCAGCCCGGGCCCATGCTTCCTCGCTGGGCATTGCCCCTCGTCTGAGAGCAGGGTGGCCATGAGCTTGGTGTAACACAAGGCAACAGCAGCAGTGAGAGGGTTCTCCCTACCCGCAGTCCCCCCACGCCTGATCTCTCGATCTCTCTCTCTCTCTCCTGGGAGCAGTTTTGCTGAGAAAGTGTCAGCAGTACAAACGGCAAAAGCGTGGTTTGGCGTGAGTGTGTAAAGCACTGTGCACGGATGATTATAACAGGAGGGATAAAACCGAGGGACGCGTCCGAAACATTGGACACGGCTTCTCGACCAGCCCGCCGGATGGTTGTTTTATTTCTTCCCTTTTCTTATAATTACATCTGGGGCCCAGGCTTCTTTCTCTGCTCCTGCCCCAAGTCTGCTGCTTTTAAAAAAGGTGTTTTAGTCCTGGAATGGAACGAGCAAGAGAACCATGAAAATGTCATAAACTGTGGAAGAACAAGTGCTCCAAAAAGCCCCAGGAGCCGCGTGTGGAAACGGCTGTGCAGACAGAGGATTCGGCTGAAGGCAGGGGCTGGAAGCCGAAAGGGGACTTTTCGAAGCTTGGAAGAAGGGTTGTAATAAACACTTCTGTCTGCGGGATGATTTATTTCTGCGCTGCCGGTGCAGGGAAACTCATCATGCTGCCCACAGCAGAGATAAAAGGGTGACCCGAGGATCAGAACACAAACCGAAAAGGGCCAGGCAGATGGATCCCAATGCACATCCTCTGCAGGGCCTGGAGCCAGCGCACTGGTCCACACTGCTAGACCCTGTAACAGGGACACGGGCAGGAAGAGCAGTGAATGCAGTGCTGGGGCAGAGTTTGAGAGCTGTTTCTGGATGTAACAGCAACCCAGAACTCTCAAAAGAAAATAACCCAGAAATTGCGTAAAACAGGTTGCACATACTCCAAGAATGAGGAGTAGCCTACAGGTGAAGGTAGCAGGCTGTGAGCCAAGGGAGTCAGCGTCCAAATCCTGCTGCTGCTCCTCCTTGTGACCTTGGAGAAGACACTTCACCCTTCACTTCCCCGGGTATAAGCTTACAGGCCAATGCTGAGCGGTGTGTTCAGCTGAACATACCTTTCTGCGTGCACTTCAACAGGCATTTCCTGCAGGCAAAACCTACTGCAGTGCCAGTGCAGCAAGGAGTGCTGTGTGCAGAAAGCACGCGATTCCAAATGGAAGTATTGCTTAGTGCCCTCACCTACAGGCCGATACAGTACAGTGCGCTCCGGTGGAGCGCACTGTTAGCCGGCATTTGGACGCGCATTTTCGACACGCTAGCTTTACCCCTTATTCAGTAATGGGTAATAGCGCGTCCAAAACGGCATCCAACCCCCCCGAACCTAATAGCGCCCGCAACATGCAAATGCATGTTGATGGCCCTATTAGTTATTCCCGCGCGATTCAGAAAGTAAAATGTGCAGCCAAGCCACACATTTTACTTTCAGAAATTAGTGCCTACCCAAAGGTAGGCATTAATTTCTCCGGGCAAATTTTTAAAAAGTTTTAAAAATAGAAAACTCTCTGGGTAAGTGCCGGCAGCTGCTGCCACTTAGCTGGATAACACCTGACTTATCCAGGTACACTGTGGCAGCGTGCACTTACCCACTTAGGTACTGACTGCAGCAGATAGCCATGCATCTGTCTGGTGGCTGCTTCCCGCTGCCAGATAGATGGATAAATCAGTATTTATCCGGGTAAGTAGCCGCGGCTGCGCCAAACGCACGTTTTACAGTTCTTACACATTTTTGTAACTCCCAATGCATTAGCCTGGCATTAGCTTACTGAATCAGGAGTTAAAAAAAAAATCTTGGCCTTAATGTGCGATTTTATTAGTGCCAGGATTATTGTATCGGCCTGATAGATTGTGAGCCCTCTGGGTACAGGGAAATACTTACATTACCTGATTATAAACTGCTTTGAAGTAGCAAAAAAGTAGAATATAAATAAAATATTTACTTACTGGATGTCTTCTGTACTTAGCATTTTCCCATAGCCACAAAATTGGAGAAAGCCCTTAGCACAGAAACCCTTATAGGCCAATGCAATAGGGATGCGCTAATAACAGGCGTCCAAACTGGGCGCCCCGTGATGCGATATATGCGAATGAACAGCGCAGTAAAAAGGACGCGTTAGAGGAAATTGTGCGTCCCCAGCGCGTCCTCGGCATCGGGTGCCCAGGAGAGGTGGCTGCGTGCACAGCCTTGGGTTAGGAAAACGGACGCTGGTAAATTGAGCATCCATTTTCCTAACCTGACCTCCATCAAGACTTTTTTTTTTCCCATGTTGCTGCTTTCTGTGGTTCCCCCTACTTAGTATGATGATGATGATGATGATGATATTCAGTCGTGGGAACCACAGAAAAGCCAATATTTCCTGCTTTTCTGTTGATGGCTTGGGGAGCCTCAAGACTTAACGCCATCTCTCTGAGGGGTAAAATGTGCGTGTTGGGTGCACGGTGATTTTATTTTTACATCGACATGGCATCGACATGTGGCGAGCGCTATTGGCTGCACACAGGTTTGGACGTGTGCTTTGGACGCGCTCATCTCATTACTGCACAGGGAGCTGACCCAGCTCGTCCAAAACTCACGTCCAACTGCCCTTCAAGCTGAGCGCTAGGCTGAGCGCACTATATTGTATTGGCCTATTAGGGAGAAGATTCAGTTATTGTGAGGAGAGATCTCCAAACCCCAAACAAATAAGCTTTCAGAGCTGCATCTGGGAAGACAGAGCGGTGAAACGGGGGTGGAGCGGGATAAGTAAGGCATTATTTCCCCTCGAATATGATGTTCCTGTACTGCTTTCGCTCACTCTGGATACAGCCCGGGCTGGGGGTGTGAATATATCCTGCAGCTCTGCCGTCCCAGAGAAAGGAGAGCTCGGAGAGGCTTCTGCAGAGTTTAGCAGGGCAGCAAAAGGCTTTGCACCAGATTTAGCAAGGAAAGGAATTTGCCGGGCGCAGTGAGGAAGCGCGGGCACGAAGCCACCCACCAGTCGTCATGCCAATCAAGTCTCTTGGATTTTGAAAGGAAGAGGAAATCTGGGGTGGAAATCACCCTGCAGTGTACAGCAGGAGCTGAGGGAAATAAAGCTCACCTGGATCACTTGAGAATTGTGCAAAAGGTATTTTTAGCAGAAACATCAGCCGAGGCTGTGGTGGAAGCCACTTATGAAGAAATGCCCTAAAGCAAATTGCATTTAGCTGGCCCTGCCTAAACTTTCTCCCGTGCCAGCAGAGGGCTCCCCAGGCAGCAGGTCAGGAAGAAGGAATTCTTTGAGGGGTGGAGCTTGTTTCTTTCTTTCTTTCCTGGCATTTGATAACCCACCTTTTGGAACCGGGCAGTTTTTCCAGATAGATGGTTATTTAATGGTTTTATTATTCCTATCTGCCACCCCCTGCATCAACGGCAGGGGATGGCAGGAAATTTGAATCAAACAGTTACCAACAAGGACCCTGAACTTGGTGGTCGGTGAAACAGATAAGTATGGGAAAACAAGTGTGGGAGCTTGCTGGGCAGACTGGATGGGCCGATTGGTCTTTTTCTGCCGTCTATGTTGTTTCTAAGCCAGAGACCTGGGCATTTTGATTGGCTCTAAGCTCTCTTTACGTCCCCATTGCACAATCTTTGGTGAGTGGCTCTTTCCATAAACTCCGCCTTTTACGCTCCATTAAACCACTCTTAAACCTCTCAGATTTTAAGCTGGTAACTCAAGCCTTGGACATGAACTCACTAGATTACTGTAATTCTCTCTATCTAGGCCTGCAAACCCCCCACAATTCATGTGCTACGACTTATCCAAATTTCAGCAGCCTGCCTGGTCTCTGACACTTCATCCAGATCAAGCTTTCCTCTCCCCCAAACCCCGCTGTGTCTCATGAATACTATGCTTCCCATGGGTCGTTATGGTCCAACCCTTCCTTTTCCGTTTCATTCAATGTCCAATGCCCCCAATCCAATCCTGTGCCCTACCAAATAGGGTCAGACAGGTACCCCGCCCCATTTCAGCCTTAACGCCAGGGATATCACTGATAGGGTCGGTCCAACTCCTGCACCGCAATGTTTACGCAGGCCCTCTCCTAATCCAGCTGCTGCTGCTGGCTTCCCACACTCTTCGGAACTTGGGTACTCTCCTTCCACCCAAAGCTCCTGTGGAGCAATGTTTCATATCTCAGGGGCAAAGCAAGACTGGTGCAAATCTGTTTAGCCGCTGCCAAAGCAGGAGTCACAAGTAACATCTGCTGTGGGGACCTTACAGCCCTAACTGGCTCATGGCGTGCCAACACCTTAGTAAGATATTTTTGAGCAGCCATGCCTGATCTGTCTGATGTTGACACCCCAGATCCTGCCATGCTTCTCTTCACTGGGCCTGGGGGTGAAGACTCTGTAGGAAGAACAAGGAGGGAAAGAAAAGGCAGATTCGTTGTTTGCATATAAACATGTTAATAGCTCACAACGCTGCAAAGTCAACTAGAGAAACCTAATTGAAAGGCAAATTAATTTGTGTTTGCATGTCGCATTTTTTTTTTCAGATGTTGGGTCTTTAAGTAATTTTCCAATTTGTTTTGCTAAACGTGTGAATTTAATTTCCATGGGGAGCTGGATCCCAGAAACTGATGCTTCATACTTTAAAAAAAAAATACTTTTCTTGAAACTAGTCTCTCTTCGTGGAGTATACAAAATATTCTGTGTGTGGCTATTTAGAGAGCAGGAACCTAAGTGAGGCTGCAAACTGACTCCATTTTTTTTTTTCAGGACAGGTTGATCCAGTGCTGGTTTTACCCCATTGCATGCAGGGAGATGTAGTCCTGCTTAGGAAAATCAGAGCCACAAGTTCATGCATGGAATAGGGTAAAATCAGGACTGGGATCAGCTTGTCCAGAAAAAATGGAGCTTGTGGCAAACGTAAACATGACTTCTGAAAAATTGGACAGACAGCATGGACCAACTGGTCTTTTTCTGCCATAATCTACTGTGATACTGTATTATTGTGTTGCTATACTGAGATGCACTGGCACAGGTGGGGGTGTGTGTGTGAAAGAATGGGACACTCACTCCTGCCATAGCAGGAGCGAGTGTCCCAGTGAGTAATAACATCGCCAGTCATCTTGGGATTCTTCACTTTTTTCAGCGGAGCTTCCTAGACCGCATTGACAGCGCGACAGTCCACCCTCGACAAACGAATCTTGCCACTACCACACGTATGTATTGTGTCCCATGATTTAGTGATCATGTTAAGTGAAATTTTTTTCAATAACTAAAGGATGTCTCTATTCATGCTCCCTACAGAGATATATAGTGTTCCACAAGTCTCTCTTGATAATATTCAGCCCTTGAAGAAGGAGCCTGCCTCCGAAACATCTAGATGTCGGCTGTACAAGATCGACTACAGAACAACATAAGATAAGTGATGTTAAAGGCTTCATTTTGGCCATCCTAAATGGAATAATTTGGAAGTGGACATTTAGTCACAAAGAGCTACATCAGACTGAGGTACCTAATGATTTTAAAGCCCAAATTCTAGGCTTACAGACACAATAGCTAAATTATTTATTAGCATTGTATGAAGGTACACTCGGACCTCAATTGACATTCCTCATATAACAGGTCTTATATTAGTTATAGCAGGGAATGCTGCAGGGCATTAATGCCATGCATTGGCAAAGCTTATGTGTGTGTGAGGGTCTCAGTTCTGGAATAGCAGGGGGTGTTTCAGGGCAGGAGTGAGGTGCATTGTCAGTTGTGTGTGTGAGGGTCTCGGTTCTGGATTAGCAGGGGGTGCTTCAGGGCAGGAGTGAGGTGCATTGTCATTTGTGTGTGTGAGGGTCTCGGTTCTGGATTAGCAGGGGGTGCTTCAGGGCAGGAGTGAGGTGCATTGTCATTTGTGGGTGTGAGGGTCTCAGTTCTGGATTAGCAGGGGGTGCTTCAGGGCAGGAGTGAGGTGCATTGTCATTTGTGGGTGTGAGGGTCTCGGTTCTGGATTAGCAGGGGGTGTTTCAGGGCAGGAGTGAGGTGCATTGTCAGTTGTGTGTGTGAGGGTCTCGGTTCTGGATTAGCAGGGGGTGCTTCAGGGCAGGAGTGAGTTGCATTGTCATTTGTGTGTGTGAGGGGCTCGGTTCTGGATTAGCAGGGGTTGCTTCAGGGCAGGAGTGAGGTGCATTGTCAGTTGTGTGTGTGAGGATCTCAGTTCTGGAATAGCAGGGGGTGCTTCAGGGCAGGAGTGAGGTGCATTGTCATTTGTGTGTGTGAGGGTCTCGGTTCTGGATTAGCAGGGGGTGCTTCAGGGCAGGAGTAAGGTGCATTGTCAGTTGTGTGTGTGAGGGTCTCAGTTCTGGATTAGCAGGGGGTGCTTCAGGGCAGGAGTGAGGTGCATTGTCATTTGTGTGTGTGAGGGTCTCGGTTCTGGATTAGCAGGGGGTGCTTCAGGGCAGGAGTGAGGTGCATTGTCAGTTGTGTGTGTGAGGGTCTCAGTTCTGGATTAGCAGGGGGTGCTTCAGGGCAGGAGTGAGGTGCATTGTCATTTGTGTGTGTGAGGGTCTCGGTTCTGGATTAGCTGGGGGTGCTTCAGGGCAGGAGTGAGGTGCATTGTCATTTGTGTGTGTGAGGGTCTCGGTTCTGGATTAGCAGGGGGTGCTTCAGGGCAGGAGTGAGGTGCATTGTCAGTTGTGTGTGTGAGGGTCTCAGTTCTGGAATAGCAGGGGGTGGGGCAGGGCAGTTGCATTGGCAGAGCTGTGTATGTGTGTGTAGAGGGGTAAGGGGGTCTTAGTCCTGGAATAGCAGGCACGCTACAAGGCAGAGCTGAGGTTCATTAGCAGAACTGTCTGTGAAGTGGGGTGTGGGAGTCCTCAGTTCTGAAAAAAAAATCCTGTGAAGTCTGCCAGACTCAAACAGAAACAATCCTGTCCACGAAAAGGCAACACTGCAAATATTACAGCGGGTGCTGGAGAACAACATTGCACCTCTGTTGGGAAAACAGAACAAATCAGACTGCAATAGAAAGTGCACACTAGCAGAATACCTCACGTTGGTCACACATAAAAAGTACAGACCTTCATCAAATACAAATGGCTGACTACAAATAAGAAATGTAGCGGCAAAAGGTGAAATGGAAACTCTTGGAAGCCAGACCCTGCACGCAGTACAAGACTGGAGAAAAAGAAGCCGACAAACATTTCTTCCTATGCTTAGGAAAATCCAGAGATAGAAGAGATGCACATTCCCAAAGCTGACACCTTCAAATCTTGAAATAGAAAATAAAATGCACTTCAGTTTTCTTTTTTTTTTTTTTATTTATACTTTATTCAGTTTCTTAATACATTTACAAAGAAAAAGAAAGGTAACATTTTGGAAAAAACAACATACTAAACTATTGAAAGCAATTATTATAAAAGAAATACACAATTGTGTTTTTACCAGTTTTAAGTCCACAATATGGGAAGTCATCATATAAAGAAAATATTACTAGAATATAAAGGGAAATTCACTCCTTGAATAGAAGAGCCTGTCTATTTTATACCAGTTGTATTACCCAATAAACTGTTAGGTTCCCCTCCTCCACTCTTATCCATAAGAAAAACATCTAAATGTGCAGGGTCAAAGAAGATAAACTTGTTTTTTTGATATATAATAATGCATTTGCATGGAAATTTGAGAAAGAAGGTGGTTCCAATTGAAACCACCCTCTGTCTCATTTCAAGAAATTGTTTTCTTCTTGACTAAGTAGCCCTTGAGACATCCGGAAAGGCCTAAACTATTTGGCCACAAAATTTAAAGCTTCTATTTTTAAAGTATTTCTGCATTACCAAATTTTTCTCCTGCTCCAAACCAAATGCCACAATCAATGTGGCTCTTGTTTGGATGTCGTCCTGCGACGCTTCAAGAAATGATGTCAAGTTAGGGCTTTGTGCAGCAAGTTGATCTATACCACCTTCTAATGTTCCCTCTATTCTCCTCATATTAGAAATATAATACATCTTGGAAATCGTTAGATCACCTAATATTCCCAAAATTTCTTTTACATATTTCTTAAAAAGTTCTTGTGCTGATATCAGCCTTGTGTAAGGAAAATTCAAGAAACGTATATTTTTACTCCTTAAACTATTTTCTAAGTTTTCAACTTGCTTGTATAACATTAAAGAGTCCTTAATAAAGGTGGCTCCGCTTGTCTGCAATGATGTAATTTGTGCTACTGAAGCAGCCCCTGTTTGTTCCAAACGTTCAATTCGTGTCCCATAGTCTTTCAGCGTTTCCTTTGTCTGGGCTGAGAAATTGGTGGACTGAGCCATTGATAGAGAGAGATTCTTCTCTATCTTGGTAACAGTTCTCCATACATCAAGGAGAGTAATATTTTCAGGGTCTGGATCTGGGGGTATTGGCAATTCAGTCATTTCTACAACTGGATTGTCTCTACTTTCCACAGTAACTACAGAGTCCTGAACTGATGGAACATTATTGCTCTCCTTGTTAGATCTTTCATCAGACAACTTGGGGGTAGTTACTCCATTACTAACCCCATTGCTGATTGGAGACATATTGGGTATCTGGTGTGGGGTGGGACTAGCTGTTGCTCCCGACGAGAAAGAAATATCAGAAATGACTTCCCTCGAAGTCTGACTCACCCTTCTCGCTAGATGAAAGTCCATGGGGCCCTTTACTTCCTTTGCCACTGGTGTAGACACCGCAGGCTTCATCTTCCGCTTCTTCCCCTTCAGATCGAGTTGTCTATAAAATCCGGCAGCAGATTTTTACCCAGGGGCGCGCCCCTTTGGCGCGCGGCTTCGGCAGCGCGCCGGTGGCTGCGCGCCGCTGCGACTCAATTTAAATAGTCGCAGGCTGTCTCGCCCAGATGACGTCGGGGAGGGAAGGCGGAAGTCTGATTCTTTCTCCCGGGCTCGGTCCCTTGCGCCCCTCTCTCTCAGGTAGCTCCTCCAGCACGGCTTCTGCTAACCTGAGGCTGCGACTCGATTTAAATAGTCGCAGGCTGTCTCGCCCAGATGACGTCGGGGAGGGAAGGCGGAAGTCTGATTCTTTCTCCCGGGCTCGGTCCCTTGCGCCCCTCTCTCTCAGATAGCTCCTCCAGCACGGCTTCCACTAACCTGAGGCTGCGACTCGATTTAAATAGTCGCAGGCTGTCTCGCCCAGATGACGTCGGGGAGGGAAGGCGGAAGTCTGATTCTTTCTCCCGGGCTCGGTCCCTTGCGCCCCTCTCTCTCAGGTAGCTCCTCCAACACGGCTTCCGCTAACCTGAGGCTGCGACTCGATTTAAATAGTCGCAGGCTGTCTCGCCCAGATGACGTCGGGGAGGGAAGGCGGAAGTCTGATTCTTTCTCCCGGGCTTGGTCCCTTGCGCCCCTCTCTCTCAGGTAGCTCCTCCAGCACGGCTTCCCGCACTTCAGTTTTCTAATCGGTTTGGCCCCGGCCTTCCTTTTCCACTTTCCTATCACAGAAACAGAGAATTTCCTGGCGTGTAGCCAGATGGACTCAGGACAAATGGGATGCTGAGTCCATCTGTCTACACTAAGGAAAACAAGATTACCAGGTAAGTAATCTCAACATTGTTTTCCCAGACCATAAAATCCAATGTCCTTATTGGTTGCTGCCTGAATCTAATTCCCCTTTCCCCCCTGCCCTTGCAGCAGAGAGCAATGATGGAGTTGCATCAGCAGTATGAAGGCTTCTTGGTTAAGGGTAATAACCGCCTCACCAGCAAGTTACCCTCATGCTCTCTTTATTTCATTCACATCCTCTAACCTTTAGGGATCCACAGCGTTGATCTTCTCCTTTTCCTTTTCCATTTTTTCTCTCTCCCCTTATCCTCTCAACTTTCTCCCCCTGCATCTTTCTCTTTCATTTTTTCTTCATTTTCCTCTTAGAATTCATCCCTTCTTCTGCCCCTCTCTCATTCTTCAGCCTTCAATCTTTCTTTCGTCTCTCACCTTCCTACCAGCCTTCCAATCTCCCACTCCTTTCACTCCTTCTCACCCCTCCCAGTCAGCCTACGGTCTCTCTTACTCCCTTCTCCCATTCTCACCCTCCTCTGCCTCTTATCCCCTCACTAGCCCCAGCTCCTTGTTTGTCTTGCCCCTTTCTTCTTTCTTTATTCCATACCCAGCCTCCCGTTTCCATACTCTAGCTCCCTCTTCACAGACCCATCCCATTTTCTCTTGTCGCTCACCTGCTTCCTCACCCTCCACTTCCCTCACACTGTAGCTCAGTCCCTCTCTGCCCTTCCTTTCCCTTCTCCTAGCCAGCCCTGCACATTTACCATTTCTAAGAGGGAGATATAAGGACAGTCCAGGATTTCTAACAACCTTTCCTGATGCATTCAGCACTGATTTTAATGAGTAGAATCAAGGACTACAAATCCCATGCTGCTCTGAAATATAAACTCAAAACCAGGACTGGCCAAAAATCACTTGGAATTGGGTAATTTTGCATCTCTGATATCTCCCAGCCCATGTACCACTTCCCCACACACTTATACCCCCCCTGAGTCCCCAGTCCCCCCTGAGTCCCCAATCCCCCCTCGGTCTCCACGGACCTGCTTTCCCCTCACCCAATCTCTGTTCTCCCTGTAATCTCCAAGTCATCATCCTCTCCCCTCTCCAATCCCTGAGTACCTGCTCTCCCAACCACAGCCAATCTGGAAATCTCCCCTATTTTCACATCCTCCCTCCCTGACCAGTTCCTCTCCAAATCTCCCCCCACACACACCATTCCCACACCTGAGCCCATGTTCTCCTACGTGAAGTCCCAGCGCTCTTCTCTTGCAGTTTTAAAGCTGCACCCATCTCCTGCTCCAGTTTTTGCTCTCCCCACCAGGCCCTGGTTTGCCCTTTATCACCTGGGCATTGAGAGCATGTGCTGGCACCGCCTCACGTCTTGTTGCAGCCTGCATGGTTCCCGACATCAACTTTGTACTGCATGTTGCTGTTTAACTATTGAACCCGTCATGTGACGGGAAATAAGGAGACACTGGCACATGGACTCAAAAAGGCCCAGGAGACAAGGGCCAAGCCAGGGCACAGACAGGAGCAGGGCATGGGGAGAAACAGGCAGGACAGGGGCAGGCTTAAAGCTGCAAGAGGAAAAAGGCAAGACTTGGTGCAGGAGCACCATATGCCCATGCTACTGAGCATCGAGGATAGCATGCACATTATTAATACCCTGTCTCCTGCAGGAATAGCCTCTAGGGGAGGCAGTAAGATGGATCCCGTGCTCTTCAGTAACAATCTCATTTTGGTTTGTATCTTCAGAGGGGCTATTCGTGTTAATCCGGTGTAGGAAAAATGACAACTTATAGAATAACCCAGCGATTCTCAGCTGGTGTGTCACTAAGCACTGGCAGGTGTGTCGTGGCTCCTGGTGTCCCACTGCCCCAGTTAGCTCCCAAGGGCCAATGGGAGACCTCCTCCCTTCTTCCTGCCCCCCCTGGGCCAATCGGAAGCCTCCTCCCTTCTTCCTGCCAGTGG
The DNA here is from genome assembly GCF_901001135.1 of Rhinatrema bivittatum. Classification (NCBI taxonomy): domain Eukaryota; kingdom Metazoa; phylum Chordata; class Amphibia; order Gymnophiona; family Rhinatrematidae; genus Rhinatrema; species Rhinatrema bivittatum. The sequence goes on along the minus strand of NC_042622.1, from coordinate 166,169,140 downwards.
GAGTAGGAAGAAGGGAGAAAGCCTCTGATTGGCCGGTGGGGCAGGAAGAAGGAGCATCCCATAGCCTGGGGGTGGGGGTGATTTGAGGGGGCCTGGGAGGAGTGGCAGTGTCCAGGCCAGTGATGGTGAAGGAGCCTGACCCTGCCAAAGCAAAATAACCCTTGCTGTAGTTACACGATGTTAGGTTCCATATTAGGAGCTACCACCCAGGAAAAAGATCTAGTCATCATAGCGGATAATACTTTGAAATCGTCGGCTCAGTGTGCTGCAGCAGTTAATTAAGCAAACAGAATGTTAGGAATTAGGAAGGGATTGGTTAATAAAACGGAAAATGTCATAATGCCTCTGTATCGCTCCATGGTGAGACCGCACCTTGAATACTGTGTACAATTCTGGTTGCCGCATCTCAGAAAAGATATAGTTGTGATGGAGAAGGTACAGAGAAGGGCAACCAAAATGATAAAGGGGAACAGCTCCCCTATGAGGAAAGACTAAAGAGGTTGGGACTGTTCAGCATGGAGAAGAGACGGCTGAGGGGGGATATGATAGAGGTCTTTAAGATCATGAGAGGTCTTGAATGAGTAGATGTGAATCGGTTATTTACACTTTCGGATAATAGAAGGACTAGGGGGCACTCCATGAAGTTAGCAAGTAGCACATTTAAGACTAATCGGAGAAAATTATTTTTCATTCAATGCACAATTAAGCTCTAGAATTTGTTGCCAGAGGATGTGGTTAGTGCAGTTAGTGTAGCTGGGTTTGAAAAGGTTTGGATAAGTTCTTGGAGGAGAAGACCATTAACCACTATTAATCAAGTTCACTTAGGAAATAGCCACTGCTATTAATTGCATCAGTAGCATGGGATCTTCTTAGTGTTTGGGTATTTGCCAGGTACTTGTAGCCTGGATTGGCCTCTGTGTGTGTGTGTGAGTGACTGGGTGTGGGCCCTAAGGAAGAGGACTGTGAGATCAGAGCTTCAGTAGCCCTTGCTGCTTCTGGTGAGTGCTTTTGGCCTGCAAGGGAAAGGAATAGGAGAGTTGATGGAGAGGGTAGGTAAAGATGGCTTTTTAAGTTTATTTTTTTTTGATTGACTACCATTTTAATTGTTGGGTATTATGTGATGTCTACTGTTTTGAAATATTTTATTGATATTTGGACAATTTAAAATTTTTATGAATTTTTAATTGTTGGATGTTATTCTTTTCATCAGCTGTTTGTAACACTTATTAGTATAGCTTTACAATTCTGTTTTGAAATGTTTTATTGGTATTTGGACAATTTTTAATAATTTTTATGGGTTTTTAATTGTTGGATGTTGTTCTGTTCCTCTGCTGTTTTGTAACATTTATTAGTATAGTTTTACATTTATTTCTGTGTTGGGATCTATAGCAGCTCGGCTTGTTCTGTTTTCCTAATAGGAGGTGTATTAGTGTTTAAGGCCTGGTTTAATATTTGTAGTGTTGCCTTTTCATAGATAGGGTTGTTACTGTTTGAGTGTGTTCCATACTACAGGTGTAACTTTGTGCGGATTAGTTTGTGTGCATTATTGCAGATCCTGGGACTATGTTAGGTGCTATATGTTAGGAACGTGGATCCTTGGACTGAGGGGGAGTTGGCGCTACCTATGGGGAGGAGCCCCACAGGACCCTACAGTCGGCTGGCAAGGCTAGAGCGAGGCCGAGACCCTGCTGGGGCTTCACCACTACCAGCCCTCGTTCCCCTCAGGGTGAGCCCTTGGGTACCGGGGCTGGCTGGACTTACGTGGGGTCTCGGGTCCATAGAGTCTCAAGGTCCTGGTATGGCATGGCGATGGCAGGCAGCAGACCATGTGATCCAGGTACAAGCGTGAATCAGGGCAGGCGGCGAGTCCTGTAGTCCGAGGCCAAGTGTGGGTCAGGGCAGGCAGCGAATCTCGTAGTCCGGTGTTAAGCATGGGTCAGGGCAGGCAGCGAATCTCATAGTCCAGGATCAAGCATGGGTCAAGGCAGGCAGCGAGTCTCGTAGTCCAGGATCAAGCATGGGTCAAGGCAGGCAGCGAGTCTCGTAGTCCAGGATCAAGAGTGGGTCACAAGTCCAAAGGGTCAGAACGCAGAAACAGGAACAGGAACCTCCAGGAACTGGAACGGGAGCCAAAGGAAGCCAAGGCAAGGTCTGGGTGCAGGCTTTGCCTTAATATAGGCCGGGGTCAGGAGGGAGGAGCCGTAGCGCCTGCTGAAGCGGTCCCTTTAAATGTAGTTTAGAGGCACCCGCCTAAGGCAGCCAAGAGGCAGAAGGGCCTGGACTGGCTTGGGTGCGCCGAGAAGGCAGTGTTAGCGGCGGAAGTCCGGCGCGGGGCCCACGTGGCAGGAAACGTCTACCGCGGCTCCCTACCGCTACCAGGGTCCCTGGACCGGCCGGGACATCGGCGCGAGAGCAGTAGGTGGAGGGAGCTGGCCGCAGCCTTCCGTGGCCGGTTCTCATAACACAGTATATATCTCTTTCCATTTCTCTAGGTTTGCACTGCATGCAGAGAGGCTTTTATTGGGTTTCCATTCCAGTTTCTGTCTCCATATTTATAATTTGTGGTCTTTCTGTACTATGTGAAGGTCAGTTCTGTGACTGTGACCGAGGTGAGGTATTTTACTAGCATGCAGGCATTTGTATCAATCGTATTTGTTGTGTTTTCTCAATAGGACATGCATTGGTGGTAAATTATTGTCTTTTCATAAGAAGGGCTATTGTGCCTGGTAGTAAAGGGAGTTTGTTTTGCTTTTACTGAGATGTCGTCAGAACCAGAATATCTTTTTTGTATGGTGAGTTGTACAGGGTAATGCCCTAGATATGCTCTGCACTTATTGCTGGGGATCGAGGGGGTTCCTGTGGCATGCAGAGTGCATGTTTACATTTAGCCCCGTGACGGTCACATGTTCAGTGTGTCACGCATGTGAGAACCATCTGTCAGGTGTGTCCCGGCCAAACAAAGGTTGAGAAGCACTGTGTATTGAGGCAGGAGCTTTTGAGGACAGAGTCCACTTTGTTAGTCCTGATGAAGAGAACCCTCCCCTTCACCTCCTGCCTTTCCCTCCTCTCCCTCTGGCAACTCCCCCTCAGGCGAGAGATGCAGATTTATTCCACTAAGCAGCCTTTGATGGACAAGGCATGTCCTGAGTGCGCTGAGCTTAGGAGGCAGGAAGACACAGAGCTTGAGAACAAGACGGTGACAGCTTCTGTCACTCTCCCCAAACCTGCCAGCAGACATTTGTTCTTCCAGTCCTCTCCTCCCATCACTGCTAACCGCAGCACTGTTCTGTTTGTCTGTGCTTCTCATCTCCCTCTCTGTCCATCTCTGTCCCATTCTCGCTCGCTCGCTCGCTCTCTGGGTCTACCTGTCAGAGCCATAACCAGGCTATTTGGCGCCTATAGCCAAGTGAAAAATGCAGGCTCACCCTGCAAACAAAACATGATGTCATGAGCTGGGAGCCTTTGTTAAATGTGTTGGGTGGGTTTTACATTCAAAACAGAAGGCTATTGTAACTTGTATGGCTGTGACCCTTAATCTCTTCCCAACTGATTAGTAAGCGCTGTCTGGTTAAGCAGTAGGGGTTGAAGAGGGAGGGTGTGCCTTTAAGCCGTGATGATGCCAGGCCTTTTTTTTGAATTATATTAAATTAATTAGATTCTAGATCTCGTTTAACAATAAATCAAACTTCCTTCCCTACCAGGCACACTGTGACATACCACAGCACACTCAGAAACTTTATAGCAAACCTGCCATACCATAGCAGCACTAACAGCCAGGACTCGAACAGCAACAGCCTTACGGCAGAGTTTATGGCCCCGTTAGTCAAAGACGGTGGCTCAGCAGGCTCCTCTCCCCACACGCCTGCTGACCCGCTCATCCACTTTCTAAACACTTTTACTGCTTCGTCTCTCACTGGATTTCTCTGTGTGCCAAAGCTTCTCCTTCACAATCTCTTTTACTTTTTATGAAGGCATTTACCGCACTTCAGAGGACACTGCCTGCCAGGCCCAGTTACTTTTCCAGGACACAGTGTCTGTATGTAGTCAGAAATAGAAAACCCTCCCTCCATCCCCTTTCCGCATACAACCCACCCTCTCTACAAATGTCATTCCTTTGAGTTGAGCTCACCTGACGTTTTGTGTGGATTTGGGGCTGGGGTTAACCCATCGACTTTCTCTCTGCCACTCCCCCTCCCACACATATTCTCTCTCTCTCTCTCTCTATATATATATATATTCTTCTTTCCAGGGATGATCTTAGTACTCTCCCTGCTGTGCCCCAAGCCCTACCCTAGGTCCTTGACCCCAGCACTCCCCCCCCCCCCCTCCCTAACCATAGGCACACAAGGCTTATGCAAGCAATCTCAGGAGGCAGAGAACAGCTCTTTGCTTCCTGCTCCAGTCCCTCCCCCATCTGGCAGACTGCAGGGGAGAGGCTGAAGCAGACAGAGCAGAGAGGAAATCTGCCACTCTCCTCTAACCCAGAACAGGCAGGGAGGAGGAGAGTTTGGAATGGATAGAGCAGAACAGAACAAAGAAAAGCTACTCTGCTCTCATATCCTGAACCCCCCCCCCCCCCCCAGGCTGCAGAAGGAGCAGCCTCGGGGTGCCCTTCTGGCAGTGGCATCCATGGCCCAGGCCATGCTGGTCATCAGGTAGCTATGGCGGTCAGTTTCATGCTGACCTCTGTTTCTCTCCCTGCTCTCCCTCCTCGGTGTATATTTTATTTTTCTCCTTGCTCCTACTCTGTACTTTCCATTCTTCCTTGGGGCTCCTGCTGCTTCTGGAGGGAATCCGCCATGCTTCAGCTCTCCTCCAGCCCAGAGCCTCTCAGGGATTTGCCTAAGAAAGATGTTTCATACTTCAGTGGACATGGGCATGCTATATAATTACTTAAGAGCATGGCTGTGAAGTTCTTGACGGTGGCATCAGTCAATCTAATTCCTTCTTCATGCCACCCTTGGAGCCTCTGATTTTTGCAGCAAGGACTCTCGTCTCAGCCACTGAAATTGCACAGGGCCCTTGTGTGCTGGGCCTGTCGTGCGCCCGGGGAGCAGGGATTCTGTCGTCTCCCTGGTCCGACCTCTTTTGAAGAAGCCCTGGGGCGGATGCTCCCCTAACAAAGATGATTATTATGGAGAGCCAGTCCTGGGTTGCCCTTTTCGCTCTGTTTCCTTCCTCTCGTCTCTCTGCCTCTGCTTCCCCCGGAGTTTAGGATTTCACTTGCAAATGAAGGTACTGGTGCTGTTTGCACACTAATAGCCCTTGCCTGCAGCACTCCTCTGCTTTCCCTCTCCCTTCCCATAGCTGAGAAATGTTGACGTTCCCTTGTGTGATTGCACAGAAGAATCAGCAAGAACAGTGCTGACTGAGTGTAGGCACTCAAGAAGTGTGACAGGGGCATGAGTGTAACATGGGAGGGGCAGATGGGGGGGGGAGGGGTTATGAAAGAGAATAAAGCTGGAAGCCTATAAGGGATGCAGTCCCCAGTGAGAAAACATCTGCTCTTAGTGTTGTGTGTGCGCTGAGTGGATGGACCTGCACCTTTTTCTCTTTCCTCTGCTCAGCACAGCCTTAGGAACTGATAATTTCGGGGGGGGGGGAGCAGTTTGCTCCTGCTCCTTTGGGCTTGCAGGGCTGGGGTTTGGCATCCTGAGCGCAGCCTCTCTGGGAGTTTTCGCCCCTTTCCATATCCCCCTCCCACCTGAGCTCGCCACCATAGCAGCAGCCCTGGGCCCTAAATCCGACCACTAGGGCTCGCTCCCCCCCCCCACCCCCAACCCTTCGGGAGCTGTGGCCGCTGTGCCCCTCCCCCCTCCCCAGTGCACCCAGCCACCAGCACTTGCCACCGAGGCCCCAGGCAGGCGCCAAACAGCCGTAAACACAGAGCAATCCACCAAGTCATTCTGCAAATTGGACAGAAGCTGATCATCTGGCAATGAAATAGAAGAACAATTAAAGTGAGTGGGAGGGAAAGCGAAAATGGTTTGCAATAAATCCTGTTCCTGCCGCCGCTGCCTCGCACGAGGGCCACTTCCCAGGTGAAGGCGCATTTCTCCGAAGCCTGCCCTGCCTTCCAGGGCACGCATATTTCTTTCCATTCATCACCTCCATAAAATATTTTGTAGCTGATGCTCTGAAGCCAGTGTCGTGATTTAAGTCAGGAAATGTTAGAGGAGTAACTCTACGTGCTCTGGGTGCAGATAAATCATCCTTGGTGCATTTAGATATAGCCCGCCGGGTTTCCAAGCACCTTCTGATTCACCGATGACCTGATTAGCTCTGCAGTGACAGAGGGAAGCCATAAGGACTAAATATGCCTCCATCAGCCCAGGCAATATTTGGTTTATGTGACAGCACATCTTCAGTCAGCTTCTGTGACAGGGCATCCTCGAGAAACGTGCAGCAGAATTAGAGAAGGGCGACCAAAATGATAAAGAGGATGGATCAATTCCCCTGTGAGGAAAGGCTAAAGAGGTTAGGACTTGTGATGTGACCCAATATGGCAAATCTTATGTACTTAGGTAATATTTGGTATATTTAAAGAGCTTTGCAAATCTCTGACAATCTTTTTATTTCCTACAGTCCTGGGGGAATGTAGGACTACACTGTGGGACAGTTCTGAGAAAGATCTGGTGGTGTAAGGGAGCGGAACAGTAACAGTAGATGACAGCATAAAAAAAACAAAAAACTTTGCCCCTTCCCTTGCCTCTGCCCTAAAGTTTGCAATACAGCAAATTCCCAGCCCTGTTCTTACCATGACAGCAGATAGGAAGCCCTGTGCCCAGCCAGTCTGCCAGTTCCAGCTCTAGTGCAGTGCCAGAGCTGGCAGTCAGTCAGTGCTGGGGAAGACATGGTGATGAGAGGGTGGGATAGTGCTGGGGGAGGAGGATGCGGTGATGTTGAGAGGGGAGGGCAGCATTGAATGGAATTTATGTGCAAACTTAGGGGGAATTGCTTTGCCTCCGTCTGCCAAGCTGAAACTTGCTGACAAAGTCATAACAATAAGCTTGTTCCTGCTTCCAAGTCTCCTTGGGACGCTCACACAGGAGGCCTGCCCACACAGGAGGTGGCTGCAGGCATGTCTGTAGTCCTTCTGGATTTGTGTTGGGCCAATTAAGTGAGATCCTGAAGGGTGGAGGATGAGGACCGGACTGGAAATCCAGCCAGCGCTCTTCTTTCGTGAAACTCTGTTGGCACTGGTGCCAAGGATGTGTTTGGGCAGCGTTTTCACTGCTGGTGCACCTGGATCAATGGTTTCGGGAGCGGCAATGGCCAAGCTCCTTGTCTCTGGAGCTCCTCCACGGGGTCAATACCCCTCTTGGCAGGTGGGCCTGCTGTGCTCATTGCAGGCCTGCCTGCTTTTTGGTTACCAGATCTTTCCTTTATTAGTAGCGTTTATTATTTTGGGGGTGGAGGGAATTAGAAAAGGCAGCTTAAGTGACAGCTGAGATGCAGTGCGCAGGCTTGCTGGGCCCTGGTCACTTAAAGGCCACAGACCCCTGAATAAGTTGCCTCGTGATTAAACCTGTGGGCAATGCTCCCTGCATACCTTGCAGACATATGCGCACCCCCAGGCTTTCGCTGCCGGCTCCCTCTGCCTGGATGAATGCACGGCCCCCGCCGGCAGTGAATGAATGCCCGTGCGATTTCGGCGCTCAAGGCAGTCACATGCCGTGACGTCACGCCTTGAGTGCCGAAATCGCATGGGCATTCATTCACTGCCAGCAGGGGCCGCGGCCGGGTGGGCGTGCATTCATCCAGGCAGAGGGAGCCGGCGGCGAAAGCCGGAGGCCGCTTTCGCCGCCGGCTCCCTCTGCCTGGATGAATGCACGCCCACCCGGCCGCGGCCTGGATCGAACACGCGCCCACCCGCCCGCCGGCTCCCACCGCCGCCTGGATCCAACGTGCGCGCGCCCGCCGGCTCCCGCTGCCGCCGCCGCCTGGATCCAATGCGCGCCCACCCGCCCGCTGGCTCCCACCGCCGCCTGGATCCAACGCGCGCCCACCCGCCCGCCGGCTCCCTCTGCCTGGATGAATGCACGCCCACCTGGCCGCGGCCTGGATCGAACACGCGCCCACCCGCCCGCCGGCTCCCACCGCCGCCTGGATCCAACGCGCGCCCACCCGCCCGCCGGCTCCCACCGCCGCCGCCGCCTGGATGAACGGGCGCCCATCCGTCGCCTCGATGACCGCACGCCTGGGGGATTCGGAAAGTGACAGGTATTTATACATATATATAAACAACTTACGCTGCAATGTTAATATGGAGGTCGTCCATGGTTTTTTACACTTTACTCCCTTTGGTTTTACCCCTATTTTTTACACTTTATTCCCGTTTTAATTTTCGCCCTGTGCCTTGCTTCGGGAGGGGGGGGAACCATCCACTTCCTGGTGCCTGTTATTTCAAATGCCATTTGAAATGACATTTGAAATGACAGGTACCAGCGCACCCAGGATACTGTATAGGCGCTGTACTCAGCGCCTATACAGTAAAATGGGTTGCGCGGGCCTAACGCTTGCCTAAGGCTTCGCAGCCGCAGCATGCATTTGCATGCAATTTGAAGAGAGTATCGAGCGGTAGGTGAAGAGAACTGTGCGTGCGGGGAACGAGGGTGCGCCCGGCACTGCCGCACTGTTTCTACCACGGCCTTAGAGTATCGATCTGTGTGTTGGCTCCACCCCGAAACGTCCCCGGAATGCCTGCAACTTCTCCGGCTATCCTTAACTCAGCTAAAGAGTTAGCTGGATAAATCGGAGAGGGGTCAGAACGGTGGGAAATTTTAAAACCTGCAGTCTGTCGGACTACGTGCAAAGCCATGCACGTGTCAGCAGGCTGGCACGCTTTACACCGCTGATTCACGCCTTGCGTGTATTGAACGCACTTTTTAACCTCATGGCAAGCTGATATTCAGCCAGAGAGGACGTGAGCAGCTGCGCTGGGAGCCATTTTCCCCCAGCCCGTTTCTGGCCTGGTGCCCAGCAGACAACAGATTGGCTGCTCTAGCTGCTATTTCTTCTCTTCCCCCTGTAGATTTCATGGCGTTTTCTCTGCCTCTCCCTCCTTCCCTCTCTCTGTTTCCATCAATCAGTTCTTTTTCCTGATTTATCTCACAATCAGTCTGTGTCTGTAACTGCATTGCCCCATGTCACAAATATAAAATTTAATGAGCACTTGAGAAGGTAATGCTTTTTCCTAGCCTCTGAAAGGCAGTATGTCACATGCATGAAAGGCCTGCCTGTATGGCGCTGCCCTTTCACCCTGATTAAGACCCTGAGATGAAGCATTTCCTTCTGCTGGTGGCTCCTGCACCTTTCTCCACGCGAGCTGCATTTCAGCTGTAAAGTGAGGGGGTCACCTCTCATTCTGCCTTTAATCAGTCAGCAGTGGCCTGGGCTTGTCCTTCCCTCCACATCCAGTACTCTTGCCTCTCCCGTTTTCTTTCCTGGAATTATTCTTTGGGTCTGTATTTGCATTTTAATTATTCATATGACAAAGGTAGGAGGGAGGATCTGTGGCACAGAGATGCTGCTGGAGTCCCATGGCATGCCAACGCTACTGATACCCCCCTCTAGGCCTCCCCATCCCCATGGCTCGCTGACACTGCTGAAAACTACCTTACCAAGCCTTCCCCGTGTCTCCATGGCATGCCAATACTGCTGATAACCCCCTACCCACCATATCTGCATGGCATGCCCACACTGCCAGTGTTCTCTGTGGCACCATGGCATGCTGACACTAATGATATCCCCTATAGACACCCCACCTTGTCTCCATGACACGCTGACACTGCTGATACCCCCTATAGATCCTCCATGGTCTCCATGGCATGCTGAGACTGCTGATACCCCCTATAGATCCCCCATGGTCTCCATGGCAAGCTGAGACTGCTGATACCCCCTATAGATCCCCCATGGTCTCCATGGCATGCTGACACTGTTGATACCCCCTATAGATCCCCCATGGTCTCCATGGCATGCTGAGTCTGCTGATACCCCCTATAGATCCCCCATGGTCTCCATGGCATGCTGACACTGTTGATACCCCCTATAGATCCCCCATGGTCTCCACAGCATGCTGAGACTGCTGATACCCCCTATAGATCCCCCATGGTCTCCATGACACGCTGACACTGTTGATACCCCCTATAGATCCCCCATGGTCTCCACGGCATGCTGAGACTGCTGATACCCCCTATAGATCCCCCATGGTCTCCATGGCATGCTGACACTGTTGATACCCCCTATAGATCCCCCATGGTCTCCATGGCATGCTGACACTGCTGATACCCCCTATAGATCCCCCATGGTCTCCATGGCATGCTGACACTGCTGATACCCCCTATAGATCCCCCATGGTCTCCATGGCATGCTGACACTGCTGATACCCCCTATAGATCCCCCATGGTCTCCATGGCACGCTGACACTGCTGATTGCTCATTGCTTCCTCAGTGTCACTGCTCCTGCCCCCTTCCGGTCACTGATGTAATAAATTACTGTGAGCACTACTCTGGCTCCTCAGGTACGTGGCACAAGGACGGTGTTTCTTCTTATGACATTTGTTGATGATAAAAGTTATAAACAGAATATTTGCAGGCAGAGCATTGACCACTGGCCACAATACATTGGAAAAGGAAAGAGTACTGTGCTCAGCTCAGAGAAAACCAGGAGGCCCTTCTGATAAATCACATTAGCAGAGGATGATTTTCAGCCCCCGATACGTTAGCGTGCGCAGGACATGGTACACACGTGACGTCAGCCGGCGCGTGAGGCAGGAGGTGGTGGTGCTCTTGATGAGTCTGACAGGGGCCTTGAGGGTGAGGCCTTCCAGGGTGAAAGGGGAGTCTGCTGAAGGGCTGGAGGGGGAGGAGTGGTGTTTCCTGTTGCAATAAGGACTTTAGGGTGTGGGGAAGGATGCTGGGATGCTGCGTGGGAGTTTCCTGGCAGGGAGAGGGTGTAATTTTGGAGCTGTCAAGCTCCTTGTTGCTTGTGCTAGGGCTAGGGGGATGAAATCCTTCAAGCTCACCGTCCTTTTTAATTTGGATGGTTAGCACAGGGGATGCTGCGTGCCCACTTCACCTTTAGGATTAATGAGCACGCTTTTCAGCAGGTGCACAGAAAGGTTTAGTGCATTGCTCACTGAGTGCTATTTTAATGTGCCCGCTAAAACTATTTGTTTATGTGCACAGACTCCCCCCTTACGGCCTGCAGATATGAAATTTAGAACAAGAGTTTCATGATCATCAGACTTCTCAGAGTCCCCATCCCTTCGCTCTTCCTGTGCCAGGAATGCGGGCTGCACCCGAGCTCTCGCAGCACGGAACTCCACAGGGTTTAAGCTGCTTTCCCGGGAAAAGAAACTTGCAGGCGAAAGCTCAGCTGGGACAGGATTCCTGATTCTGGCTCGTAAGGCTTGGCCTGCAATAATTCATCAGTAGCTTAAACTGCTGGGGGATTTAAGGTCCTTCATTACTCACCGGGATAAAATCGCAGCCTTGCCACAGCTCAGGAGATGGAGGATATTTATGCTTTCCTCCTGAGCTGCTTCTGCTTTACAGAAAAGAATTACTCAAAGGTCTGGTTTGCAACAGGGCAAGTCGAAGCCGATCACTCAGCAGAAGTCACTGTTAATACACTGCTGCGGTGAGGTTGCACTGGATCAGGAGGAGCAGTCTGCACCCCCAGGGCACAAGCACTGCTTAGTTCAGGGGTATTACTTATTTGGGGGTCATTTTTTTTTTTTTTGCAGCTAGACTTTCATGCTGATGGAGGGCAGAAGGGAAGCCGTCTCTGGGATTGGGCCTTTTAGTACCATTTAGGGGCCACCAGCAGCAAGGATTCCCTTTGTGGCTCCCTCCCACCTGTGAGATCGCTTTGATGCTTCTTCACGCAGGACTTAGACCAGAGGTGGGCAAACCATAGCCCACAAACCAGAGATTTTAATCTGAATCACGGCAGCAGATCCTGACAGCACTCCACGGAGCTGGGGTGACTGTATCTTACCTACTTCCCCAAGTTTTAACATAGTTCTAGCAGAGAAGGATCAGGTCAGACAAATCTGATTGACTTTTTTGATTGGGTGACTGGAGAATTAGATCACGGAAGAACACTTAATGTTCTTTGTCTGGATTTTAGCAAAGCTCTTGATATTGTCCCACATGGGGACAATGGGGAATGGGTCTTAGGTTGGTGAAATGAATCAGGATTTGGTTGACTGAAAGATGACAGAGAGCAGACATAAATGGAGCCTTCTCTGAGAAGGGGAGAGTGATCAGTGGAGTGTCTCAGGGGTGGTTCTAGGACCAGTTCTGTTCAATATCTTTGTGAGTGATAATGTGGAATGATTAGAAGGAAAAGTTTATTTTTGTGAATGATGCTAAGATCTGCAACAGAGTAGACATGCTTGAACATAAGAACTTAATATTTGCCATTCTGGGTCAGACCAAGGGTCCATCAAGCCCAGTATCCTGTTTCCAACAGTGGCCAATCCAGGTCACAAGGGCCTGGCAAGATCCCAAGTGGTAGATAATGTTGCATGTGCTGGCTGTGGCAGGCCCGCGGCCAGGCCCTCTTACCCTCTACTGCCAAATCCAGCGTCTGGCTCCACATCCCTCGTGGCGGTAGGCTGCCGGCTCCATCCTCGGGCCACCCCCGGCGCTCCTGACACTGCAACAAGCTCCTGTTCAGCACGTCCCTCCCTAGGCGTGCGCACATCACTGCTGCTTATGAAGGGCCCACAGCGGGAACCTGGCTGGGGCCCTGGATGATGACGTCGCTGAAGCTCCGGTATATAAGGCTGGGCTCAGCTCCTGTTAGTCGCCTTTGCAACAGGTCTCCATGCTGGTAGTGTACTTCATTGCCTCCTGGTGATTCCTCCGTGTTCCTGGTTCCTGTTCCCTTCGAGTTCCTGTTCCTGGTTGTCTCCTTCGTCTTGTGTTCCTGCTACCCAGCTTCCCTTATGGACTGATCTTCTTTTGGACATGACCTCTGCTTTGCCCAACTACGCTATTGATCTTCTCCTGGACCCGACCTCTACTTTGCCCGACTTTGCTATTGATCTTCTCCTGGACCCGACCTCTGCTTTGCCCGACTACGCCATTGATCTTCTCCTGGACCCGACTTCTGCTTTGCCCGATTACATCATTGATCTTCTCCTGGACCTGACCTCTGCTTTGCCCAACTACGCCATTGATCTTCTCCTGGACCCGACCTCTGCTTTGCCCAACTACGCCATTGATCTTCTCCTGGACCCGACCTCCGCTTTGCCTGACTACGCTACTGCTCATCTCCTAGTCCAGACCTCCGCTTTGCCTGACCACGCTATTGATCATCTCCTAGTCCAGACCTCCACTTTGCTTGACCACGCTATTGATCATCTCCTAGTCCAGACCTCCGCTTTGCCTGTCCATGCTATTGATCATCTCCGAGACCAGACCTCAGCCTTGTCTTGCCGCCAGCCCTGACTTCAGCTTGTTCAATGATGCCTCTTCAGTCTACGTCCTGGACTTGGCCTTTCAGGCTTCAGCCTGCTCTTGCTCGGGCGCCCCCTGTCAGACTTTGATTCCTATTGGCGCCCGGGTCTTCGGGATGCCACCTCATCCAGTACAGACTTTCTAGTTTAGCTGTTGCTGTCTCTGGGCTGACCACATCATCCTTCCTTCAATTACTTCATATGGAGGCCCACCAACTCCAGCCGGCCCTGGTACCCAAAGGCTCAACCTGCGGGGAACGAGGGCAGGTATTGGTGAAGCTCCAGCTGGCCTCCGTCAGTCAGCCCACTCCGCCTGCCGACGGTGGGGACCCATAGGATCCCTCCTATGGGTAGCATCAACCCCACCTCGGCCCAAGGGTCCACCTCCTACGCAACAGATAGATTCCAAGCTGCTTATCCCAGAGATAAGAAGTGGATTTCTGCAACTCTACCTTAATAATGGTTTATGGACTTTTCTTCCAGGAACTTGTCCAAACCATATTTAAATGCAGCTACATTAATAGTTTTCACCACATCCTCTGGCAACAAATTCTAGAGCTTAATTATGCACTGAGTAAAAAAAAAATGCTCTTATTAGTTTTAAATGTATTACCTAGTCGCTTCAATGTGTGTCCCCTAGTCTTTGTACTCTTTGAAAGAGTAAACAACAGATTAACATTTACTTATTCCATTCCAAGCATTATTTTATAGATCTATCATATCTCCCCTCAGCTGTCTCTTCTCTAAGCTGAATAGTCCTAACCTCTTTAGCCTTTCTGCATAGGGGAATTGTTCCATCCTCTTTATCATTTTGGTCACCCTTCTCTGTACCTTTTCTAATTCTGCTATATCTTTTTTGGGATGTGGTGACCAGAACTGCACACAGTACTCAAGATGAGGTCACACCATGGAGCGATACAGAGCATTATGACATTCTCTGTTTTATTCTCCATTCCTTTCCTAATAATCCCTAGCTTTCTATTTGCTTTCTTGGCTGCTGCTGCACACTGAGCAGAAGATTTCAATATATTATAAATGATCACACCTAGATCCTTTTCCTGAATGGTAACCACTAACTCCTAGTGGGGAACCTTGCATTGTGTAGCTATAATTTGGGTTACTCTTCCCTAAGTGCTTCATTTTGCACTTGCCAACATTAAATATCAATTTCCATTTGTATGCCCAATCTCCCAGTTTTGCATTGTCCTCTTTCATTTTCTCACAATCCTCTTGTGATTTAACAACTTTAAATAAGTCGTCAAATTCCACCACCTCACTTGTTGTTCCCAGTTCCAGGTTGTTTATAACTATATTAAAAGGCAGTGGTCCCAGAACAGATCCCTGGGGCACTCCACTACTCACCTTTCTCTATTGGGAAAATTTATCATTTAGCCCTATTCTCAGTTTTCTTTTACCAGTACTCAGTCCACAATAGGACACTGCCCCATCCCATGACTTTTTAATTTCCTAAGAAGTCTCTTATGAGGGAATTTGTCAAATGCTTTCTGAAAATCCAGATACACTAGCTCAACTGACTCACCTTTATCCACATGTTTATTTATGCCCTCAAAAAATGTACCAAATTAGTGAGCCAAGACTTCATTAGTCTTCAAATTGGTTTTATGCCAATAAAAGATAAAAATGGAAAAAAAAATTGGTGAGGCTAAATCTATATTGGCTTTGTCCCATTAACCTATTTCTGTCTATATGTTCAGCAATTTGGTTCTTTATGATACTTTCTACCATTTTGCCTGGCATGGACAACAGACTCACTGGTCTGTAGTTTCCTGGATCACCCTTAATCCCTTTTAAAAAAATTAGCATTACATTTGCAACCCTCCAATCTTCAGGTATCATAGACGATGTTAATGATAGTTTACAAATTTCCAATAGCAGGTCCACAATTTCATTTCTCAGTTCTTTCAGCACTCTGGGGTGTATACCATCTGGTCCAGGTGATTTGCTACTCTTTCGTTTGTCAGTTTGCCCTAGTACATCTTCTAGGTTCACTGAGATTTGCTTCATTTCCTCTGAATCATCAGCTCTGAATATAATTTCTGGCATGGGTATATCTCTAAAGTACAACCAAAAGACACCACTCTCTTCCATGCAATTAGCTGTGAGGTTAAGTGTAAAGTTTTTATTAAAATATAATAATCCTCCTTCCCTCTAATTCAAAGAACTATATTCTTTCAGACGCAAATGGGATGACCTTCATATTAGGCATCATCAGTATGTGCTATCACACTCATACTCAGCCTTATATATAATCATTGGTACTGAGGGAGGAGGAATAGCCTAGTGGTTAGAGCAGTGGGCAATGAACCAGGAGACCAGCATTCAAGTCCTGCTGTTGTTCCTTGTGACCTTGGGCAAGTCACTTTACCCTCCATTGCCTCAGATACAAACTTAGGGGTAGATTTTCAGACGAGCGCGAATAGCCTACTTTTGTTTGCGCTCCAGGCGCAAACAAAAGTACGCTGGATTTTAGTAGATACGCGCGTAGTCGCGCGTATCGGCTAAAATCCTGGATCAGCGCGCGCAAGGCTATCGATTTCGTATAGCCTGCGCGCGCCGAGCCGCGCAGCCTACCCCCGTTCCCTCCTAGGCCGCTCCGAAATCGGAGCGGCCTAGAAGGGAACTTTCCTTTGCCCTCCCCTCACCTTCCCCTCCCTTCCCCTACCTAACCCACCCGCCCGGCCCTGTCTAAACCCCCATCCTACCTTTGTCAGGGGATTTACGCCTCCCAGAGGGAGGCGTAAATCCCCGCGCGCGAGCGGGACTCCTGCGCGCCGGGCCGCAACCTGGGGGCGGGTACGGAGGGCGCGGCCACGCCCCCGGGCCGTAGCCACGCCCCCGTACCCGCCCCCAAAACGCTGCCGACACGCCCCCGAAACGCCGCGACGACCGGGCCCGCCCCCGACACGCCCCCCTCCGAGAACCCCGGGACTTACACGAGTCCCGGGGCTCTGCGCGCGCCGGGAGGCCTATGTAAAATAGGCTTCCCGGCGCGCAGGGCCCTGCTCGCGTAAATCCGCCCGGTTTTGGGCGGATTTACGCGAGCAGGGCTCTGAAAATCCGCCCCTTAGATTGTAAGCCCTCTGGGGATAGGAAAATACTTACAGTACTTGAATGTAAACCAATGTGATATCTCAGATCAAATGTCAGTATATAAAAAATAAATAATGGAAGTTAATTGTATATTCATATATATTTTTTTTAGATTTTTCATTTCCAATTCAAATATTCAAACTCTGTTGTTCAATTGAATCAAATGAAAGAGAACTTATCTTAAATTTTTGTTGCTTGACAAACTCCAAGAAACACCATGAAATTAAATGCCCACTGTAGATCCAAATGCCCAAAACTTTTCCCTGAAGAAGAACTATTAAAGTTCGAAGCGTGGTCTCATGTTGGGCATTTGGATCTGCAGTGGGCATTTGATTTCAAGGCGTTTCTTGGTGTTTGTCAAGCAACAAAAATTTAAGATAAGTTCTCTTTCATTTGGTTCAATTGAACAATGGAGTTCAGATAGTTTAATTGCAAATGAAAAATCTAAAAAAAAATATATGATTGTACAATGAACTGCCATCATAGTATGACCAATGATTATATATAAGGCTCAGTATGAGTGTGATAGCATGTACCGATGATGCCTAGTATGAAAGTCATCCCATTTGCATCTGGGAGAATATAGTTTTTTTGACTGAGGGGTGGATTTATCAAAATGTGGTAAGTACCACATGCGATAGCAAAAGGGGCATGTTTTATGCTAATATAGCATTTATTGCAATTTGCACGAAGAGCTAAATTAGCACAAATTGCAATACCATTTTCAGATTCTGCAATAAGTGCCAGACCTGTTGTATTTCCTTCATTCAACCACCAGGAGACCATTGTTAATGGAGAGAGAGAGAGAGAGAGAGAGAGAGAGAGAGAGAGAGAGAGAGAGAGAGAGAGAGAGAGAGAGACTGACCATAATGTCATGGCCCATAGGTAGGTATTTGTATCCCTATGGTAGGCCCACCTAGTAACTCGAGGTGGGGTTTAGGTAAGAGTGTAGGGGGTTAGGGGCCACTTTGACATTCTACGTGACACCTACGAACAGAACAGTGGTCTCTTGTGAAGATTTGATGGCCTTCGGAGTGAGGAAACTCACTCCAAGATGAGATTTGGGCAAGGTTCTCTCAACCTAGCTTGAGGGACTCTGTACCTGGGAAATTTAGCCTTCTTTCCATCTTTTCTAATGAGTGGAATACATCTGGTCTGGGCTTCCAAGATGGTATTTTTAAACAACGTCCATGCCTGAACTAAACTCTTAAATTTTGCAGCTGCTCCTTTCAGGTTTTCCCTAATCATTTTCCTCATTTTATCATAGTCACCTTTTTGAAAGTAAAATGCTTTTGCAGTAGATTTCTTTAGTGCGCTCCCTCCAGTTATTAAGTCAAATTTGATAATGTTGTGATCTCTATTACCAAGTGGCTCCAACACTGTTACCTCTCGCACCAAATCTTGTGTTCCACTAAGGACTTGGTCTAAAATAGTTTTCCCTCTTGTTGGTTCTTGTACCAGCTGCTCCATGAAGCAGTCATTTATTTCATCTAGGAACTTTACCTCTCTAGAATATCCTGATGTAACATTCACCCAATCAGTACTGGGGTAATTGAAATCACCTATTATTACTGTGCTGCAGATTGTTACGTAATGGGTGTTTTTGTGTGCCCTTGGGCCTCAACCCGACCCCAGACGGATCCAGGACCGAACCGAGGGTTGACGGCATGTTCCAGCATGGCTGATGGTCTTACCCTCTGCCAGGCCTGCAAGCTCCCAAGGCCAACAACATGATGATGTTGGAATGTGAATGGTCCTCCGACCATTCCGAGCCCTTTCGGACCTCCCGCTTAGATCGGCATGGAGCAGCAAGCCTGACCTGAGGATGAGGGCAGACGGGCCTTGACATGAAGACATGACACCAAGGTTGATGCTACGGCATCGCAGTCAAAGACATGACACCAAGGCTAAGGCGGTCGGCATCAGAGACGAGGGCTGGAACAAGAGATGACACCAAAGTAGTTGAGGACGTGACACCAAGGCTGATGCGAAGACATCACGGACCAATGGTCGATGCGACGGCATCCCAGACCAGGGTTGATGCGACAACATCAGGAACAAGACGTTGACATGACACCAAGACTGATGCAGCGGCATCCAGGACGAGACGAGGATCTTGACGAAGTACAAACGAGACGATAGATTGGGCGGAAGGACATTGGCACTGTCTCTCAGGGCGCCCTGCTCAGCCCGCCCGTGGGGCTGGTCGCGGACCACCCTGTCCCACTGCGCGCCCTACACAGCCCGAGGAGGCTGGTCATGGACCATGTTGAGAACGAGACAAGCACAGGGAAGAGTCCAGCCGAGGCAGAACTTTGACGATGGAGCCATAAGTCATCCGAAGCACCAACACGGCTGGCAGGACGAGACTGCTCCGGAGCACAGGACACCAGTCCACCTGCAGGCCACTCCAACCCGGGAAAGACGTCGTCCGAGGGAGAAGGCAGACAGGACCAGAAGGGTCAGGAGCGCTGACTACACAGGAGCAAGACACCAAGGAACTTGGGACATCAGGAAGCAGAAGATCAGACGAGACACCAGGACACCTGGACGGGGACCTCAGGCACGAAGACTTGACTTGACTAAACATGACATGAAGACGAAACAAAGAGGAGCTCCACGAAGACCTGACGGAGCTCTGGCAGGCAGGAGCCTCCAGAGTGAAGTAACTCCAATGCAAGGCGAAGACTGAAGTGACGGAGCAGCCCTTTATAGGGCTGGAGCAGGAAGTCCAATCAAAGGTGGGGCCAGGCACACTTCCTGTGTCTGGCCCTTTAAATCCTGTAGAGAGGCGCGTGCCAGCGCCTAAGGAAGGAAGCAGGAAGCTGGCTGTGCAGGACCGTGGACAGCGGCCTGCACAGTTTCGACATCGTAAACGCAGGGCTGGCCTGGAAGGCAGGCCCCGAAGACGGCGGCAGCTCCAGCCGCTGCAGGAGGGCCCCAGGGGCGGCTCCAGCCGCTAATCCAGGCCGGGGCTGCCGCCTCCTGGCCGCGAAGATAATAATGATGGTGGCGGCGGCTCCGAGCCGCGAAGAGGATGCTGAAAGTCCACGGCTCCGGCCGCGGTGAAGAAGGCAAAAGTGGGCGGCCACTGGGCCACGTGGTGAACTCGAGTCTGCGGCTCCGGCTGCGCTAAAGGCCCGACTCTGGCGGCACCAGCCGCGTCGGGCAAAAGAAAGCAGCATGGGAGAAGGTGAGTGCAGCCTGCTCGCAGGGGTTAGATCCGTGGGCAGGGTTCCATAACACAGATTTTGTTAGCTTCCCTAATTTCTTTTAGCAATTCATTGTCTGTTTGTTCATCTGGGCCAGGTGGACAGTATTTCACCCCCACTGCTATTTTATTCCCCATTTCACCTGGAATTTCTATCCGTAAAGATTTAACATTGCATTTTATTTCCTGCAGAACTTTTATCCTGTTTGACTCAATGTTCTCATTTATATATAGCACCACCCCTCTACCAATTTAATTCATCCTAACATTTTGATATAATTTGTACCCTAGTATCACAGTGTCACACTGGTTATCCTCCTTTCATTAGGTCTCTGAGATGCCAATTACATCTACCTCTTCATCCAGTGCTATACACTCTAACTCTCCCATCTTATTTTTTAGACTTCTAGCATTTGTATATAGACATTTCAAAGTATGTTTTTTGCTTGTATTAACAACCTGCTTATCAGTTGATAGGTAGTTTGGAATCTTTCTGCTCTGTCTGCTCTTTACTTAAAGGAACCTGAGTTGCTTTATCATTTACTGCAACCTCTCTATCGGGATGCCCTAACATCCCTGTTTGTTACTATCCTTCAAAGATACATCATTCCAAACCATGCACTTCTGAGTGACTACTGACTTTCCCCCAACATCTAGTTTAAAAGCTGCACTATCTCCTTTTTATATTTAAATCTGTTTTATTGGCTTAATAAAAGCAAGCAAAACAGACATTAGAAAAAAATACAACTCGGGAACACTGGGGTACTCTGACCAGTGCCCCAATAATACAAAACCCCCAACACCCCAAAGCTGCACCCCCCCTCCCCCTGGAAGGTTAATGCCAGCAACCTGGTTCCACTCTGGTTAAGGTGAAGCCCATCCTTTCGGAAAAAGCCCCCCCTTCCCCAAAATGAAACCCAGTTCCTAACAAGCCTAAAACCCTCTTCCTTGTACTATTGTCTCATTCATGCATTGAGACTCCAGAGCTCTGCCTGCCTCTGGAATGGGGAGAACTTCTGGGAATGCTACCCTGGAGGTTCTGGATTTCAGCTTCCTACCTAAAACCCTAAATTGGGCTTCCAGAACCTCCCTCCTGCACTTTCCTATGTCACTGCTACCTACATGCACCAAGCAGCCGGCTCCTCCCCAGCACTATCTAATATCCTATCTATGTGATGCATGAGGTCTGCCACCTTCACACCAGGCAGGCAAGATATCATGCGATCCTCACGTCCAGCAGCCACCCAGCTCGCAACCTTTCTAATAATTGAATCACCAACTACAATGGCCGCCGTAACCCTTCCCTCCTGGCCACGTGCCCCCTGGAGCCCTATTCTTGGTGCAAGAGGATCCCACATTACCTTGAGGGCAGGCCCTAGTTACAAGATTGCTTCCTGCCTCATCAAGGTGCTGCTCTCCTTCCAGGTGACCTTTCTACTCCAAGTCAGCAGAGAGAGAATGAAAGTGATCTAAGGAAGCTTGAGGAGTGGCTGAAGGTTTGGCAGCTGGGATTCACTGTCAAGAAGTGCAGAGTCATGCAGGTGGAGTGGAGAAATCCAAAGGAGCTGTACATGATGGGGAGGTGGAAGACTGATGTGCATGGATTGGGAGAGAAACCTCGGGGTGATAGTTTTGGATGAGCTGAAGGCGGCAAAGCAATGTGACAAGGCACTGACATAGCCAGTAAGATAAAGGAGGTGGTGATGCCCCTGTACAGGTCCTTTTTGAGGCCTCACCTGGAGTACTGTGTTCAGTTCTGGAGCCCTTTTCTCAAGAGGGACAGAGACAGGATGGAGGCGGTCCAGAGAAGGGTGACCAAAATGGCACGGGGCCTGCACCAAAAGAGTTACAAGATTAAAGGCCCTAAATATGTATACCCTGGAGAGGAGGCGAGACAGGGGGATATGGTACAGAGCTTTAAATATCTGAAAGGTATTAAATAATGCACAGGACCCAAACCTTTTCTGATGGAAAGGAAACTGTAGAACAAGAGGTCATAATATGAAGCTCCAAGGGGGTCAAATCGGGACCAACGTCAGGAAGTATTTCCTCATGGAAAGGGTGGTGGATGCATGGAAGGTCCTGATAAACGCAGAGGATTCCTAGTGGCTCAAAGATGGAGAAGAAGAAAAGGGTAACAGGTGCTGACTGGAGCAACCACACAGAGCAAGAATTACTCTAAGAATTTTAAAAAAACCTTGCTGGGCAGACTGGATGGAGCACTTGGGTCTTTTTCTGCTGACATTCACCGCGTTACTCTGTTACTAAGTGGCTGCAGACAGGGGGAGCCATCATGCACCCTCTCCCTTGCACCCCTGTCTATAGGCAGCAGCTTGCCACAGCCTCCACCTCTCACCCTCCACGCCCTGCATCCCTCTCCCTTTGCCTCCTGTCCTTCCCCCCCTCTCCCAGCATCACCCCAATCTCTAATCCTCTCCTTCTCCAGCCCACCACCCACCCAGCTTCCTCTCTGTTTCCACCCCCCACATCTACCCAGCATCCATCCCCCTTCTCTCCAGTGATGCTGTGCCTTCAAAGTGGGGTTTCTGGAGGGGGGGGGGGGGTTGCTGCCTCCCAAACCTTTGCTGCCCGAGGGAAGAACTGACCCTGCCCCCATCCCAGGGCTCCTCAGCTTTCCAGGGGGGACTTTTACTGGTCCCTGGCCCAGCTACATGGTGTCGCCAAAATACCACCTTCAGGCGAAAAAATGCTCTTCTGGGTTATTATAGTTTTTTAAGATTATATGTTTAAATGTTTTATGATAATGATGTTTCATTTTCTTTTTATCATTTGTGATTATTATTTTGATAGGTTTTAAATTCATGTTGTAAATCGCTTTGGAAGTCTTGTCTGGAAAGCGAGTAATAAATGCTTTTAAATAAATAAACAGATAAATACCCCTGGATTAGTCATGGCCTGGTTCCCCGGTCTTCTCTTACATGCACAGAATGGGGGGGAAAAAGGGTCTTGGTGAATGAGCCCCTTAGCCTCTCCTAGACAGGGAGAGAGAATGGGAGAGGAAGGGCTAGAAAGAGAGGAAGAAATGGAGATAGTGTAAGATATACTATTCTATGTAATGGCAGTTCTATGTAATGGCAGTTCTATGTAATGGCAGTGCCTAAAGTTCTGTTTAATGACACTGTCAAAAAGTTTTAGTTTACTGGAAACCGATACGATGTGCAAACGGCTATCGGTATATAAAATCATTTAAATAAATAAATAAATAAATAAATATAATTCTGGTGAAAAGGGAATCCCTTAAATTTATAACTTTAACATTATATAGCGGTGAAATGCTCAGCCTTGAAAAGGAATGACTAAGCATGGGCTAGGTCCTTTCAGGAAGAGAGTGAGAAGCAAAAGGACAAAGCAGAAATCCTACAGCCAGGAAGAGAAGTCACCAAGACTACTGGAGCCAAACATCAGTTATGTTAGTGGCAGCAGCCGGGTACTTCTGAAAATCCGGGGATGGCTGCATTCATTCCAGCAGTCCCCAGCCAGACTGCTAGAAACACCCCCCCACGCTGGGCAATTCTCCTTGCAAAGAACGTTATCCTGTTGAACTGGAAGTCCGAGGATGCTCCTTCCTTAGGCCAGTGGAGAGCTTTGCTGCAACAGACTGCACAGCTGGAACTTCTAAGGCTACGCAAGGACTTAATATCAACCTCCAGGGTGATTTTGCCTTGAGGGAAAAACCGTTCTCTGCCTGTTGATGGCATATCCTGGGACAGGATCATGAAGGATGACACATTGCTTTACTAGCGTTTGTTTCTAGCAAGTCCAGTTTTTCTTTCTCTATATCTCTTTATATTGTGGGTCGCTCTCGGTGGGTCTGTGTGTTGGTGTGGTGGTTTGTGTGGGTTATGAATGTGTATGGCTGTGGGTGTGTGTGTGTGTGGGTTTTTGGCTTGTAGGGGTTTCACAGTTTAAAAGAAAATTTGGGGTCATCTTGCTTTTCTTGTACCAATCAGCGTGCTGTGGTTGCCATTTCACGACGCTGTTTATTGTCTATCTGCAGTTGACTCAATAAAAATGAATTTATAAAAAAAAAAAGAATTTCCCCCACATACATAAGCCTGTACATGCAGTTAGACAGGGAAATGCATGTCACAGACATAGAGATTCTCACCCACTCTTTGCCCCACCACAGGACAGGTACAGCACAGGCAGCAGCAGCGCAAGCTTCTCTCTCTCACACACACACACACACACACACATAAAAGCATATACATGAAATGACAGAAACACACACATGCCAATGCAATATTGTGTACTGAGCCTGGCGCACAGGTTAACAGGCACTTGGACGTGCATACATAACACCCCCCCCCCCATGCAATAAGGAGATCAGCACAACCAAAACTCACGTCCAAACTCACACGTAGCTAATAGTGCTCATTGTGTGTAAATTCCATGTGGATGAGGCTATTAGCTGTTACCTAGCAATGCAAAAAATCATACTTTTTAACCCATCAAATTTTAAGCCTACCCAGAGCAGGTGTAAAGTCTTCCTGTGCGGCAAGGGCTCAACTCAAAAACAAAAAAACTGTTTTTCTGTGGTTCCTCCTCCTTAGGATCATCGCAATACTAAATAGGAAG
This sequence comes from Rhinatrema bivittatum, assembly GCF_901001135.1. Classification (NCBI taxonomy): domain Eukaryota; kingdom Metazoa; phylum Chordata; class Amphibia; order Gymnophiona; family Rhinatrematidae; genus Rhinatrema; species Rhinatrema bivittatum. The sequence goes on along the minus strand of NC_042622.1, from coordinate 166,144,747 downwards.
AACCACAGAAAGCAGCACCATGCAAGAAAAAGTCTTGACGTAAAATAAAATGTTGGGGGTGCCCTATATACCTGCTCAGGGCCGTATTGTGCCAGTAAATTAGCTGCTTCCGGATAAAATGGACGCTCATAAATTGAGCCTCCGTTTTGGTAACCTGCACACACAAGACACTTAATATTAGTTTATTCACTGCTTCACTTACTGCCAGTGAAAAGGACCAAACAGGAACATCCCTGCCAGGGGGTGAAGGAGCTCCGGCCAGGCTGTTGTGGATGCACAGCCACTTTCCTGGGTGCCCAATACAGAGAGCTAAGGATGCAGACATTATCCATTTTGTGTACCTTTTAGCATATCAGCTCATTTGCGTATTGCATTGAGTGCTCAGAAGAGGTGGCTGTGAGCGTGTTAAAAAAATGTGTGTTCACTTTGGACACTCATTTTTTTATGCACATGATAATGCATCGGTCTGTTTGTCACTTGTACATTCTCTCTCTCTCTCACACACATACACACACATACACACACACTACCCCACCACAGGACAGATACAGCACAGGCAGCAGCAGTACAAGCTTCTCTCTTTCTCACCCCCTCCCCCCCCCCCCCCCACACACACACACCAGCACAGGACGGGTACAGCACAGGTAGCAGCAGTGCAAGCTTCTCTCTTTCTCACCCCCCCCCCCACACACACACACACCAGCACAGGACGGGTACAGCACAGGTAGCAGCAGTGCAAGCTTTACACACACATAAGCATGTACATGCAATCAGACAGGGAAATGCATGTCACAGACATGGAGAGATTCATACACACATGTGGATGGTGCAGTTAGTGTACCTGGGTTTAAAAAAGGTTTGGATAAGTTCTTTGAGGAGAAGTCTATTAACTGCTATTAATCAAACTGACTTAGGGAATAGCCACTCCTATTACTGGCATTAGAAGCATGGGATCTACTTAATGTTTTGGATACTTGCCAGGTACTTGTAGCCTGTATTGGCCACTGTTGGAAACAGGATGCTGGACTTGATGGACCCTTGGTCTGACCCATTATGGCAATTTCTTATGTTCTTATAAGCATAAGTAATGCATGCAATGAGAGAAACACACGTCACACACATGGTCACTTGTTCACTCACACATACACGCACAGCCCCAGCACAGGACAGCTACAGCACAGGCAGCAGCTGTGCAAGTTTCCCTCAAACACACATGGGCCAGACTGCCAGGTAGAAATGCACATTGCAGAGCCATAGCTATGGCCAATATGGCCTTGGCCATAGGCGCCAGCCACTATGGAGCACCACTCACAATGTGGCTTGCAAGTTGCCTTCCCTTCTCCCAAAAAAATCTTGATCTTCAAGAGCTCTGCCGCAGCCGGGAGAAGATTAACTGCTCTTCCTGCTCATGGTGTCCCTACTCCACTTTGCGACATCTTTGGATAGGAAGGCGGGAAATCCACCAGAACAAAAATATAATCGCTGCTGCTCTGCTGAGGTGGCCTGCACAGGCCACGCTTCAGTCTGCAATCAGTCGTGTGCTTCTCCCATCCGACACTCAGCAGCAGAAGGAGCAGCGTGGCCCGTGGAGTCAACAGAAGAATTAAGTTTTCCACTCTTCCCCCAAAGTCAGAAGCAAGAGGAGCAGCATGGCCCGCCGGCCAAAAGATGCAGCTTCAATCAGGAGCAGGAGCAGCAGCGGGACTGGTGAGCCCTGGGACTGGAGGTTGCTGCTGTTCCTTGTGCTTCCAGAGGGGGACAATGAGAATGAGAGGTCTGTGTGCATGTGTGATTGAGCATTTGTGTGTGCGATTGAATATGGCATACAGCATGTGTGTGTGAATGAACATAGCAGAGAGCATATGTGTGTGTGCACATGTGATTAAGCACGGCAGAGAGCAAGTGCATGTGCCTGTGATTGAGCATGGCATAGAGCAAGAGTGTGCGTGTGTGTGTGCACGCGTGTGCATGTTATTAAGCACAGCAGAGAGCGAGTGCATTTGTGTGCATGAGATTGAGCAAGACAGAGATCGAGTGCATGTGTATGTGTGGGTACGTGCATGAAATTGAGTGGAGCAGAAAGAGAGCACTCACACATCTGTGTTTGTGTGTGAGATTAAGTGCATCAGAGAGTATGTGTATGTGAGAATGAGCATAGTAGAGACTGAGTGTGTGTGTGCGTGAGATTAAGCATGAGAGACAGGAGAAAGTTTAGGTGCAACAACCCATTACTTTCCCCCTGTTAATCCATGACAATATCAAGGCATCCGGAAATCAAGTTCCCAGGTATGGAAAGCAGAGAATTGTTTTTAATCCTTACATTTTTTAATTATTGAGTGTTATTTGATGTGTCTGCTGTTTTGAAATCTTTTATTGACATTTGGAAAAGCTTTATGAGTTTTTAATTATTGGATGACCTATTCCTCAGCTGTTTTAAAATATGTATTCTTTTTATTAGTATGGTTTTACTATTATGATTGATGTTTTATATTTCTTGATTTTGTTTGTTTTATGATGAATGGTGATTTTTCTGTTTATCCATTGTTGCACTGCATACAGAGTCTGGCTTGTTGTGATTTCCAGTTCAGTTTTTGTCTGCATTTTTCTATTTATATTTTATGGTCTCTTTATTCTATATTTGAGAGTCTCTTGTTCTGCATGTATGACCGAGGTGAGGGATTCTTCTAGCTTGTTGTTTCTATGTAGGGATCTGTAGTAGCTTGGCTTGTTCTGTTTTCCTAATAGAAGCTGCATTGGTGTTCCAGGATCTGGTCTAATATTTTGCAATGTTGTGTTTCCCCAGGTAGTGTTGTTACATCTTGAGTGCTGTTTCGATATGGTAGGTTTACTGTATTGTAAGTGTAATTCATTTTGCTCATAGCGTTCTCAGGGCCAAGCCCATAGCCAACATATGTTATGATAGGTTTAATACTATATGGGTTCCAAGAGTCTTTTTTGCAGGTTTGGCATCACAGCAGAGAGTATAAATATAATATACATGTTGTAAGTGATATTTTTGCCTTGGAAGACTGTACTTTGAATGTTCTTTTTCATGTATTCTAAATGCATAATTTTTAATTGTGTTTTGGGAGGGTGTGGCTGGTGTGGAGCGCAAGGGGGAGGCTGGAACCAGCAAGCACCATGCTGGGATTTAATTGTGAAATTCCCACATGTGCTTTATGATAGCAGGTGCAGTCTGTGAATGTGCAAGGACTCATGGTTCTGGCTGGCCCCCAGATTTTCAAAGAGAAACTTGGTTGGCAGTTTCCCAGGCTCTTACATTAGGTACATTGGATATGTCTGCTGACATTGAATCTTCTGATCTATCCATAAGACACAGATACAATTATTTTCCAATGCTCATTATTCCGCCGTTGGAAACCCAACTCATTTAAATATGGTGAATAATATTTGATGCATGGATGTATAAATATTTGTGTTTGTCTTGTTTGTGAATCTTTTGATAGATAAGAGTTGGATTCTGCATGCAGTTTTGTATTCCATCTAGAATTGTATACAGAGAGGGCTCTACATTTTTGTAAATAAAACTCATGGTGCCAGGATCCCCATTCTGGATCCAGTTGAGCTGGAAACCCAAAGGAGCAGGAGGAAACTACTGGGCAAAATTAAAAATAGAAATGATAGCCCCAATTACACATGAACATATCAGTTGAGTGGGATCCTCTGTTTTGGTCTCCTTTCTACCTGTTAGATGAGGGACGGGGTGGGTGGGACTGGGGGTATCTATTAGATAAATGAGGTTTGACCGACGTGCCACAAATACGCAGTAGAGAGCAGCTCTACTGCGCATGTGCGGGCGAACACGTCGGTCAGAGCAGAGCGTCAGCTCTTTGAAAACATGACGGTGACGAGGAGCTGCGGCGGCAAGGAGCGGTGGCAGCGGTGTGCGCGAGGGAGGGAGGGACCTCCCCCGGAGATCTTCCGTTTGTGCCATCCGAAGGGGTTGTGAATGAGCTGAGAGAGGGGGAGTGACTGAGGGGAGGGAGGAGGGAGTGACTGAGGGGAGGGGGAGAGAGGAGGGGGGAGGGAGGAGGGAGTGACTGAGGGGAGGAGGGAGTGACTGAGGGAAGGGGGGAGAAGAGAGGGAGGGAGAATAGAGGGGGAGGGGAGAATGAGGGGGAGGGGGAAGGAAATGGACCGAAAATTTTTTTTTAATGTAGCCCATTGTTACGGGCTTAACGGCTAGTGGTATTATAATATGTAAATATCCTGTAGTGTACTTGTATCATGTAGGGTGTATCAGAAACAAATGCACCCTGCTGTTTTTCTTGTATTGTTAAAGACCTTTGAACGAATAAAACAAATTTGAAGCAGAAATGAAAGCCCCCTTACGCTTTGTGGTGGTGCATGTTGTGTTCATGGTGAGGGCGCACTTTTTCACTTGGCCGGAGGTGCGAAATGCCCTGGCTATGGCTCTGGCACATTGAATCGTGTCCTCGTAGTCAGGCAGGTGCAGACACAGACTTTATATTAACGTCTCTGGCAAGCTGCACCCCGAGAGCAAGGCCTGTAGTGTGCTGAGTCCCTATTAGAGGACACATCCGTGTGACGAATGCTGGCTCGGCTGAGCTCAGGGGTGACTACATGGGAAGCGCGCTCTGAGACGGATTGCAAAGGTCGTCCTTTAATGAGCCTGGAAATTAAAGGCAGCTCTAGAAGTGTCTTTATTTCTTGGGGGAAGTGTATTTTTTTTCTCAGCGCTTGACAGCTAATTACAAGAATTAATTTATTTTGGCTTATGCAGTTTAAAGGACATTATTTACTGGTTAATTGTTGTTATTACAAAATGTGAAATATCACTTTTTATTCGGTGACTTCCTGACTGCTAATCGCTCTGGTTATTTATGGCGGTGAAGGTAACTCTTAATCAGATGCAGGACAAAGCAAAGGTTTGCGGTTGGAATAATTTGACTGAATTAGCGCCTCATAAAGTTTCCGACCCTACACCCTCAGATTCTCTTACTGAAATTAATTTGTGCAAAACAAAAAAAAAAAACATTCAGATGAATAATGAGATATGAGCAGTGAGCTGTTTTATGAAGAATGCAAGAGGATAACTGTCTTACAGTGAATGAGACCCCACCCCTCTGTCCACCGAGAGAAATCGGGGATCCCCTCCCCTCTGTCCCCAGAGAGAAAGCAGGGACAGACTCCTCCCCCCTATCTCCAGAGAAGGAAATTAGGTAAGGCTCCTCCACTCTGTCTCAGGGAGGATTAGAGACAGACTTCTCCCCTCTGTGCAGCAGAGATAGATATTATCAGGGCTGATGGAAAGGCTAGGCAGCTCCAGTGCCACAGTTTTGGGGGCGGTGTGGCAATGTCCTGGAAGAAGAAATGGGGTGGAGCAGCATCAGCCTGTGCAGCCAAAGAAAGGAGAAGGAACAAGAAGAACTGGCAGAGCAGCATGGGATAGAAGCAGCTTCAGGCTCCCCCACCATCTGCTAATTCACAAGAATAGGAATCAAAGGTTCCCAGGTATGGAAAGCAGAGCATTTTTTTATATCCTTATTAGTTAATTATTGGGTGTTATTTGAGGTGTCTGCTGTTTTGAAATATTTATTTTTTTCTATTAGTATGGTTTTACTATTATGCTTGATGTTTTTATATTTCTTGATTTTATTGTTTTGATGTTTTATGTGGAGTAGTGATATTTCAGATATTTATTTTTCCATTGTTCTATTGCATACAGACTCTGGCTTGTTGGGATAAACAGATAAGCATGGGTGTAGCTTGCTTATTGCGGTGGTTAATATCCCTAACTAATTAAGCTATTTCACTTAGATGCAGTTCCAACACTGCTCTCTACATTAATGGCGGGGGTGGAAGGGAAATAGAATGAAAAAGGTTACTAAGAGCCAAGAGAAACATAAGTATGTGAGAAAAAAAAAGTGTGAAAGCTTGTGGGCAGACTGGATGGGCCATTTGGTCTTCTTCTGCTGTCATTTCTATGTTTCTATCTTGTCTATATGTTTCCATTTATACTTTATGATCTTTTTCTTCTGTATTTGTGTGTCCTGCATGTGTAACTGGGGTGAGGGATTCTGCTAGTGTGTAGTTTCTGTGTAAGCATCTAAGGCAGCCTGGATTGTTCTGTTATTCTAGTAGGAGGTGTACTGGTATTTTAGTGCTGCCTTTTCATAGGTAGGGTTGTTGCTGTTTGAGTGCTGGCAGTTAGTGCTGTTTTGCTAGGGGAGGTTTACTATATTGTAATTGTAATTCAGTCTGCTCATGGCTTTCTGAAAGCCAAGCCCACACCCAGCACATTTTACAATAGACCTAATAATTTTTTGGGATCCAAGTGATGTTTTTTGTGGTTCATGTAAATATAATATTCATGTATTAAGTGATATTTTTACCTCAGAAGACTGTGCTTTCAGTGTCATTTTCATGAATATTCTATTCTAAATGCACAATTCTGAATTGTGTGTGGGGAGGAAGGGTGGGGCTGTAAGGTTCATCTAAGGCCCCTAATACCCTTGCACCATCCCCCAGAGAGAGTGAAATCCGGGACAGATCCTTCCCCTCTACCCTCCAGAGACGGAAATCAAGGACAGACTCTTCTCCTCTGACCCCCAGAGACAGGGAATTCAGGGACCGTCCCATCCCCTCCTTCTCCAGAGCAAGCAAAATCACAGACAGACTCCTTGTGGTGTACTAAAGGGGGGGTGCGGGGATGTGATCCACCCTGGGTAACAGCCAGGAGGGGGATGCTAGCCAGGAAGGGGAGGCCACAAGCAGAGCCCATCCCTCTTGTGGCAGAAGAAGAGGGAGGCTTCCGGGCCATGAGTGGTGTAAGCACTGGGCGGCCGCCTACAGTGGTACGGGTCTGCAGCCGGCAACTGCATAGCCTTTTGTTCTTCCAAACACCCCCCCCCCCCCCGCGGTCCAGAAGTGGCGGGTTGGCACGGGCGGGAAGAAAGAAAGGTCATGCAGTCGTGGCCCGAAACAGAAGATCAGAGTGTGTCCCGGGTTGCAGCAACAGTGCTCCCCCCGCCCCCCCCCACTGCAAGTGCAGGAAGCAGAACCACACCAGCCCCCGCGCGGCCTCAGGAAAAATGAAGAGACCCCCATCTGTGTGGGGGCTGAAGGAGGAAGCTGCTGCTGTGCTTTGATGGGGAGTGGGGTAGGAAATGAGAGAGAGTGTGTTTGTGTCTGTGTGTGTGTCTGTCTGGGAGAGTCTGTGTATGTCTGTGTGTGTGTTTGTGTCTGTCTGGGAGAGTCTATGTGTGTATGTGTCTGTCTGGGAGAGTCTATGTCTGTGTGTGTGTGTCTGGGAGAGTCTGTGTATGTCTGTGTGTGTGTATGTGTCTGTCTGGGAGAGTCTATGTCTGTGTGTGTGTGTGTGTGTGTGTGTGTGTCTGGGAGAGTCTGTGTATGTCTGTGTGTGTCTTCTGTCTGGGAGAGTCTGTGTATGTCTGTGTGTGTGTGTGTCTGTCTGGGAGAGTCTATGTCTGGGAGAGTCTGTGTATGTGTGTGTGTGTGTGTCTATCTGGGAGAGTCTGTGTATGTCTGGGAGAGTCTGTGTATGTCTGTGTGTGTCTATCTGGGAGAGTCTGTGTATGTCTGTGTGTGTCTTCTGTCTGGGAGAGTCTATGTCTGGGAGAGTCTGTGTATGTGTGTGTGTGTGTCTATCTGGGAGAGTCTGTGTATGTCTGTGTGTGTCTTCTGTCAGGGAGAGTCTATGTCTGGGAGAGTCTGTGTATGTCTGTGTGTGTCTTCTGTCAGGGAGAGTCTATGTCTGGGAGAGTCTGTGTATGTGTGTGTGTGTGTCTATCTGGGAGAGTCTGTGTATGTCTGTGTGTGTCTTCTGTCTGGGAGAGTCTGTGTATGTGTGTGTGTGTCTATCTGGGAGAGTCTGTGTATGTCTGTGTGTCTGTGTGTGTGTGTGTGTGTGTATGGGAGTGAGGGAGGGTACATGTTTGTGTGTGAGAGAGAGAGCCTGTGTGAAGGGGTGTGTAAAAGTGTATGCAAAAGAGAGATGTAGCCTGTGTGGAGAGGGGAACCGAAGATCATGGGGGGGGGGGGGGGGGGGAAGGGGGGGTGGAGAAGTGACACGGGGGTAGATGGGGAAGTGAATCGAATCTGAGGGGAAAGGGAGATAGAGAAGTGAATCTTGGGGGGGGGGGGGGGTGCCAAAGAAAATATCTACCCTGGGTACCAAATTCTTTAGATACCCACTGCAGACCCTTCCCCTTCTACTCCCCTGAAGGAGAGAATTATGAACAGATCAGTCCCCTCCCGTCCTCCAGAGAGGGAAATCAGGCACAGACCCCTTCCCTCCCTCTGTCCAGGACTTATCACCTTTAGAATGTGCATTAGGTTTTCTTAAGAAATTAATCTTTAGTTCTGGAGAAAGGAGCCGTTCTCACCAAAATATACCATGATGTCACATTGCCTTGCTTCCTCCTTGCCTTTCTGTTCCTCTGAGAATCGGTTGGGTTGCTGGGATAATCCTGAAAGCAGTCAGTGTGAGCCGCTCCAAAGTGAGGCTTTTCTGCTGCTCAGAGGGGTCACTTTTAATGATTGCTGTGTGCCTGGGATCATTACCGCATCATTCTCTGCCTTTCGCTGGCGGAATTAAAACCATTTGAAAGTGTCTCGGGGTGAGAATCGTGCCCCTCACCGTGCGGCTGGGTACAGGCGAGCTGTGGCAGAGAGGCATGCTCTGCACATTGCTGCCCTTTCCTGCCAGCGACCCTGGCTCTGAGATGCTGTAAGCTCAGCCAGATGAGCTCGGGTCTTAAATCTTTGCTGCAGCGTCACAAAAAAAAAAAAAAAAAAGCAGGATTCTGAGGGATGACCTGCCGGTGACATGGGACGTGTGAGCAGCCTGAGTTTCCTCATCTAAGTTATCGCTGCAGTAGCTGACATCTAACAGGATGAGGGACCAGTGTCACAGAGTTGCCAATTCTTTCAGGCCCTGAGCTTCTACAATTAAGCCTACTGGTTCTGAGCACAAGGGTCGAAAAAAAAAAAAAAAAGATGCAACTCGGTATTTATTGAGTTCTGGTAACCAAAGCTACAGGAAGGTGTCCCAGGGCACACCGTGCGATGTCTGACCACTGACCTCTGCTGCTGAAGATTGAGCCTCTCCATCCTGCCACTGCCTCTGTCACTCTCACCTCACTTGCTGACATCTTGCTTGGTTTAAGACCCCTGGCTATAAAAACACAAGAAGGTAAACTGAAGTATACTGTTTCCCCCCACCCACCTTTTAACAATATAGATACCGGGAGGAAAAATAAACAGATTTATAAAGGTGGGAGGGATAGCGCAGCCTGGTGTGGGAATTAACGGAACAAGAGCTGAAGGCCAGAGAAAATTTCAGTTTCCAAACCCCGCTGAGCAGATATCTATAATTGTCTTACCTGGGACCACAGCTACCAGCTCTGCGGGAGTGGTGCTTGAGAGCCCCCAGTTCTGAGCAGGCTCCCTCGGTGTGTATGTACGGGTGCAGTCCCAGCCTGTGCAGGTGCCGCTGGGATAGCGGTGCTGGGCTGAGCAGTGGCTGAGGTTCCGGGCTTGTCCCCAGGCTCTGGGAGATCCTCAGGCTGGTGTGGCCTGCCCCAGGGAACTGTGTGAATGTGAGACAGGGCTGTTTCCTTACGGTCCGCATCGCAGCTCCGTAACAACCCCTTCCAGTTCAGCGGTGGAACTTCAAGAGGGACATTGTGAATGGCCTTATCCGCAGGAAGCCCGGCCGACACACGTTCAGACCGAGCAGAGGTGCTATTGGGGGCAGAGTTGGGCAGAGCTTTGCAGTTGCACGCAGACTTCTGAATTCTTAAAGTGCGCAGGGAAATTTCCTGTGCACAAGCTAACAGTTTTCAAAGCAAACGGATGCACCGATGTTCTCTTTTGAACCTGCTGTAACTTATGCGTGTATTTGCTGATTTCCCGACGCGGGCTGTTACAAAACTGCCCCCAAGCAGGCCGATGCAATACCGTGCGCTCAGGTTAGCTCACAGGTTAACCCGCAGATGGGGATCAGCGCGTCCAAAAAGCACATCCAAACCAGTGCCTAGCTAATAGCGCTCATCACATGTAAATGCCATGTGGATGAGGCTATTCGCTAGTACCCCCTTATGTAAAAAATAACTGTGTGCCCAATGGACACATTTTAACCCTCAAAACATAACGCCGGCACCGGAGCTGGAATTGTCTTGAGGAGCCCCAAAAGTTTAACAGAAAAGCAGAAAATACTGCTTTTCTGTGGTTCCTCCGACTTAATATCCATGTTTTTACTCTCCCTGTTTTAATGTAACTTCTCATTTCTACTTATACGTTAATTGGTTTCCCCATGTTCTAATGTAAACCGGTACGATAAGACCTGGTCTTGAGTGTCGGTATAGTAAAAGAAGTTAAATAAATAAATAAATAAATAAATATCGTTGCAATATTAAATTAGAAGAATCACAGAAAATAGCAATGTGGAAACTTTTTTTTTTTTTTTAAATGTCTTGAGGGTGGGTCAGGTTAGGAAAATGGACGCTCATCAGATTAGGAAAATGGATGTTAAATTTATGAGCGTCCATTTACCTAACCCACGCATAGTCACTTTTCCTCTCGCCGTCTTTATATCCCGCCTTTCTGAAGCTGTTTTTAAATCTTAGGCCTGATTGTCTGCTTTTAGCCTCATTAACTAGCTTTCTTTTTCACCATTATCTTACTTTATGACATGCCCCAAGTCTCTTGTCCTGTATGTTTGTCTTATTAGATTGTAAGCTCTATTGAGCGGGGACTGCCTTTTTTTTTTTGTGCGTTTGTACTGCGCTGCTTATGTCGCGTAGCGCTTCAGAAATGTTAAGTAGTAGGGGATGGGGCCTCTGATTCACAGCAAGGGTCATAGGCTGGCTCCATGTTCTCAGGACAGGTGGATGCAGTCCGAGCTTTACCAACGCCACATATAAGGGCATAAGTGAGTTAAAACCTGGCTGGGATTAGCCGGTGCTGACACTGAGGCTGTCTGCACTCTATGCAGCCGTTAGTGTCACCGCAGCAGACTCCGGGGCCTGCTACTCAGTGCAGTTAATTTACCCAGTGTACAGCTCGACCTTGATTCATCACCAGATGGAATTAACGTTAAATCCCAAGATAACAGCAGAGGAGAGAGCTATTTTCTCAGCTCTAAGAACTCCCTTCATTGTAAGAAGGAACAGAAAAATTTCCCCTAATGAAATGTAGTGTTTATTTATTAAAAAGATGAGCTACTGTCTGTACGAGTGGTGACAGGCTGCGGCTGAGCTGGAAGTCCCTGCAGCAGTGGGAGTTGGAGGGCTGTAGCCTCTCGGTTTGTTGGAGTCAGAAACAGCCTGGTTTCTTGTGCTCAGCCATGGAGGCCACGGCCGTAACAAACATTTCCAGTAAAAAAGTAACTGGCAGGAATGAGCTTGGGGCTGAAAATGGGGGCATCTACATCCCAGGCTGGAGCCCACCTATATACCAGCTTGCCCCGGTGATGGCCCCCAGTTCTCCTACCTTCTGAGAGCTGGCAGAGCTGTGCTGGTGAAGTTCAGAAAGCTTCCAGGAACTCAGATACAGCGTGCAACGTCTGTGCTGCTGGAAGGCTGGAGCCTAACCTCTAACCTCTGTACACTAACCTTAATCCAAATTATAACCTCTACAAACTAATCCTAGCACAGACCCTAACCATTGCCCTAACCCTACCCTACTCTTAACCGGGCTCCCAAACCTACCCCAACTCTAACGCCATCTCTATCCTACTCTCACCCAAACCCCTGCTTCTACCCCTACCCTTAACCCAACCTCTACTTTTGTCCCCCTTTTGTTCCTAACCTAGAACTTCTATCCAATAACTCTACCTCAAACCTTAACTCAATTCCTATACCTTAACCTTAATCCTAATCTACCCTAACCCCAACCTTTAACCTTAGAACATAAGAAATGCCATGATGTGGCAGAGCAAGGTCCGTCGAGCCCAGCATCCTGACAGCGCCAGCGCTTCCAAGAGGCAAACTATGGGGATGCCTAGAGCACCAACCCTTAGGGGGCGCCAAAACCACCAGCATGACCCCTATGCCAACCAAATAGAGGCCAGAGGGAGGAGTTCATCCCGCCTGTGGCCGAAGAGCGCTGTGGGTGAAGCCCATCCTGTCAAGGCCGAACAGAGGAGGAGAGAGGGCCACGGGTGGAGCCTGTTCCATGTGCAGCAGAATATGATGGGGAGAGGCCTGGAGCAAAAGAACAACAGATGAGGGTTGAAGGAGGAAGAGACTGCTGCTGTGCATGTATTTGTGGGGAAGGGGGGGGGAGAGAGTGAAATAGCATGTATATGTGTGTGTGTGTGATTGAGAGCATGTGTGGAGAGAGTGTGTTTGTGTGAGTCATTGAAAGCATGTATGTGTGTGTGAAAGATCATGTGTCTGTGGGTGAGAGAGAGGAGGAAGTTTGTGGGCAGCAGCACTGCTCCAGCCATCCCTAATCCATGACCATCTCAAGGCATCTGGAAATCAAAAGTTCCCAGGTATGAAGAACAGGATAATTAGTTTTATCCTTATTAGTTTCAATTATTACTTTGGCTGTTGATTGATGTGTCTAATGTATTGAAATATTTTAGTGGTATTTGGAAAATTGTTATGGGTTTTTAATTTTTGGATGCTATTCTATTTGAAGCTGTTTTGAAATATTTCTTGATTTTATTGTTTGATATTTTCTGAGTAATGTTGATGTTTCTGGTTTTCCATTGTAGCGCTATATACGCAGTCTGGCTTCTTGTGGTTTCCAGTTCACTTTTTTGTGTGCACATTTCTATTTATATCTTATGGTCTCTTTATTCTGTATTTAGTGAGGATCTGTCCGTGTTCTGTACATGTGACCGAGGTGAGGTATTCTGCTAGTGTGTTTCTGTGAAGGAGTCTACAGCAGCCTGGCTTGTTCTCTTTTCTTAATAGGATATGTAGTGGTATTTTAAGGTCTGTCGTAATAGTTGCAGAGTTGCCTTTTCATAGGTAGGATTGTTACTGTTTGAGATTTAGTGCTATTTTGGTATGGGAGGTTTGCTACATTTACTACTCTTGGCTTTCTGAGGGCCAAGCCCACACCCAACATGCGTTACCATAGGTCTGATACCATATGGGGTCCAGTTTCTTCTTTATGGGGTTTTTGGTTAGCAGCACAGCAGTACAGGTAAATGGAATATACACGCCTTTGTAAGAAATATTTCAACTTTGTAATTTTTCATGTAAAATCTGTTAAATGCAATTTTTTTTAAAAATTGTGTGTGTGTTTGGAGTGCAACCGATAAAGGGGGGGGTGGAGATGGGGTGGGGGGGAGCACCAAGCTGAATGGTTCACCTAGGGAGCCTAACACCCTTGCACTGGCCCTCCAACAGTGGCCACTCCAGCAGATCCCATAAAGTCAATCTAGTTCTTGTTGCTTGCTCTCAGAGATAACCATAGCTTTCTTTTATCTACCTGGACTTTTCCTGCAGGAACTTGTCCTAACCTCTTTTAAACCCTGCTATGCTATTCACCTTCATCGCATCCTCTGGTAACAGATTCCACAGCCTGATGGTGCGCGGAGTGAAAAGGCACTTTCTACCATCTGATTTGAATCTGCGGTTTTATGGAGTGTCCCCCTTGTTTAAGTATTATTTGAAAAGGTAAAAATAGCTGTCCTTTATTTAACCTGTTGCACCCCGCTCATGATTTTATAAACCTCTCACATCCCCTCTCTCTGCCCTTCTCCAAGCTGAAGAGCCCTAACCTGCTTAACCTCTCTCTTTATCATTTTCACCGCCCTTCCCCTCCGCTCTGTCTTTCTAGAGATGAGGTAACCAGACGGCACACAATGCTCAAGGTGTGGCCGCACCACGGCTCAATACTGAGGCAATAGGATATTCTCACTTTTATTCTCCACTCCTTTTTGCATCGTTCCCTACATTTTATTTGCTTTTTTTTTTTTTATTGCTATCGCATACTGAACTAAGCATTAACCTTACCCTTAACCATTATATCTACTTTGTAAGTTACTGTGAGCTTTGCATACTGGGGTACACATTAGTCGGTCAGTACTCAGTTGAAGGAGATGTCCGTGTATGATTTCAGTTCTTCCATTGTGCTATATGTTGCAGGGATAGTCGTGTGTGTGTGTGTGTGTGTGTGTGTATACAATATGTGCATCTGAGTGTGTATTTGTGTCTCTGTGTGCGTCTGTATAGCTGTTGTGTGCAAGGTGACCTTAAAGGGAGTGGAGCTGAGACTGCTGGAACAGGCCCCTGGAGGGTGGGGGAGGGGTCTCTGGTTTTCATTGCTTCTGCATGGGCTGTGGTTACTCCTGGCCCTCCAGCGCTCTGGAAGGGAGAGAGATGGTTGGGGCATAATTACCACAATGACATGGGATACTGCAACGTGGGGGGTGGGGGGGAGTCCTAATTCCCTACCCACTAAGGACAACCCTGGTGGTATGTATATGGCTGTAGTGTGTGTGAGTGCATGTGTGATTCTCTGTGGCTGTGGTGTGCGAGCGCACGTGTGTATCTGTATGACTGTAGAATGTCTATGTACATCTATGTACATCTATATAAGCTGTAGAGCAGGTAAAAGTGTGTGTGTGTGTATGTGTGTGTGTGTGTGTGTGTGTGTGTCTGCATGCCTCTAGAGTGAGTGTGTGTGTCCATAATATACAGAGAGGAAAATGATGATCTTGAGTGGAAGAGCTGTTAAGGAATTGAAGTTCCTAGCAGCTCTGAGATTTTCTCTGGGTCAGAGGCAGTGCTTCAGTGCTGTCAGCACGCAGTAGTCTTTGCTGGGATGTAATGATGGCAGACATGGAATGATCAGAGGCATGGCCCCCTCCTTCTGATCTCTGCAGCCTTCCCTCTCTCATTCTCACTGTTAGCATAATTGGAGCTCCAACACAAGAAAAAGACAAAATGGTCCAGGGAGCTTAGCTAGAAATCTTTGCACTGTAAAAAACAAACCCCTTTCCCCAGCACAGACACACACACAGCCCTATAAAGTGCCAGGGCTCACTGCGTATGTGTGTGTGGGAATGTGTGTGCTTACTTGTTTGTGTGCCTGTGTACTGTAGTTTTACACTGTACTGGGAAACATATTTTTGGAAGGGAGATTTGAGGATACAGCTGCTAAAGAGGCAAAAACTAATAATAAAATATTTTTCAAGTACCAATAAATCAAAAGAAAGAAGCTGCAAAAGAATCAGTTGGATGATTAGATGATAGGAGATAAAATTGGGGGATAAGGCCATAGCAGAAAAATTAAATTAATTCATTTCTTTGGTCTTCAGTGCAAAGGATGTTCAGGAGATACCCATACCAAAATCATTCTTTGTAGGAGGTGAATCAGAGGAACTGAAACAAATAACTGTAAATCGAAACTGAAACAAATCACTGTAAATTGGGAAGAGGTATTAGAGAAAATTGACAAACTAAATAGTAGCAAATCACCAGGACTGGATGGTATTCATTCCAGTATTCTGAAGAAACTCAAATATGAAATGCAGACTTGCTACTGGTAATCTGTAATTTATAAGTCAAATCTGCTACTGAACTTGAGGATTGGAAAGTGGTCAATGTAATGCCAATTTTTAAAAAGGGTTCTAGGGATGATTCAGGAAACTACAGCCCAGACAACCTGGTGTCCATACCAGGTAAATGGTAGAAGCTATTGTTGAGAACAAAATTACTGTGGGCATATGGATAAACATGGTTTAATGGGAAAGAGACAGCATGGATTTAACAAAGGGAAACCATGATTTACTAAACTATTAGTGTGGGAAAACAGGGGTTTGATGTGCACTGATTTCTGGTTTTGCCTTAGGCCTTGTGTTTTTCCACACAGACAGCTCTTTACCTCTGTGTTGGCCTACAGGTGGTATTTGACCCCTGCAATGTAGCTCAAACAGAGACTTGGGATGCTGGCTTGGCTCAGAATGAAGTTTAGATAGCAAATTTATCTCAGTAACCTTAAGGAAGCTGTAAGATAATAACGTCCTGCAATGCCATTGACCAGAAAACTATTACTAATCAGAAGGCATTGGTCAGAGAGCTGATGATAATACTGTGAGGTCCATATTCAAAAGCCATTTAGATGGATAACTCACAAGTTATCCATCTAAATGGCAAATGTGGCATATTCAGCCACTGCAGAGCAGCGCTGGGAGTGGGGCAGAGGGTCCCTTGTTTCCGGCAAGAAGGTATCAGGGACTGGGGAGGGTCAGGTAAGAAGGGGGGAGTTGCACCAGTCAGCATCTTGCAGGTGGGTGTGAGGGAAGGGAAGGGAAGGGGGAGGTTGAAATGTCAATTTTTAAAAAATCAGGACAGGGGGCTTCTGGGCCATTAAAAGATTTTGGGTGGTGAGGAGACAACGGCTCAAGAGGAGCTTTGTAAGATATTTTTTGGGGGGGAAGGAGGGGATTGGCCTGCTGGCCCTTTATTTTCTAGCCTTTGATTTCTGATGACAGCACTACTACCCAGATATCTCAGGGTGACCGGAAATCAAAATTTCCCTGATATGGAGAGCATGAATTTGTTTTTATTCTTTGTAGTTTTAAATTGCTGGTGTTTATGTCTGCTGTTTTGAAATATTTTATTGGTGTTTAGGACATTTTTAAAAAATTGTATGTGAGTTTTTAATTATTCAATCTTTTATTTATCAGCTGTTTTTGAAATATCATTATTTCTATGTTTTACTATTATGATTATGTATGTATTTTATTTCTTGATTTTATTCTTTGATGTTTGAGGAATAGTGATGTTTCTGTTTTTTTCATTGTTGCACTGCATAGAGAGTCTGGCTTCTTGCGGTTTCCAGTTCAGGTTTTGTTGGTATATTTCTGTTTCTAATTTGTCATCCTTTATTAAGGGTCAGCTTGTGTTCTGTTTGTGTGATTGTGGCGAAGGATTCTGCTATCATTTTATGAATCCTCCGCCCGGGGTCTCCCCTCGAGCAGGCACTCACCCCATGCTGCTTCCAGGCCCAGCCCTGCTTCAGCATGTGGAGTCGTCAGAGCTGGCCGCTGTCCGTGGTCCTGCACAGCTCTTCCTGCTTCCCTTAGGCACAGGCGCCGGCCTCTTCACTGAATTTAAAGCGCCAGCCACAGGAAGTGTGGCTGACCCCACCTAGGGAGTGGACTTCCTGCTTCAGCCCTATAAAGGGCTGCTCCGTCAGTCAGTCTTTGCCTTGCATCGGAGTTGCTTCACTCTGGAGGCTCCTGCCTGCCAGAGCTCCGTCAGGTCTTCTTCGTCTTCTCCATGGAGTTCTTGTTGTCACGCCATGTCAAGTTATGTCTTCGTTGCCTGAGGTCCCTGTCCAGGTGTCCTGGTGTCTCGCTTTGATCCTCCGTTTCCTGATGTTCCAGGTTCCTTGATGTCCTGCTCCTGTGTCTTCGTCTTCAGCGCTCTTGAGCCTTCTGGTACCTGTTAGGCCGGGGATCCCTCGGATGATGTCTTGCCCGAGCGTGGACTAGCCTACAGGTGGACATGTGTCCTGTGCTCCTGAGCCGTCATGTCCTGCCAGCCGTTGGTGGAGCTTCGGATGACATTGGCTCCGTTGTTGGAGTTCTCCTTCAACTGGATCCTTCCCTGCACTTGTCCCACTCCCAGCGTGGTCCGTGACCAGCCTCCTCGGGCTGTGTAGGGCGCGCAGTGGGACAGGTTGGTCCATGACTCAGTCCCGCAGGTGGGCTGAGTAGGGCGCCCCAAGAGACAGTGCCAATGTCCTTCCGCCCAGCTTCTCGTCTCGTCTGGACTTCGTCAGTTCCTCGTCTCATCCTGGATGCCGTTGCATCACTCTTGGTATCATGTCTTGTTCCTGATGTCGTCGCATCGACCCAGGTCCGGGATGCCGTCGCATCGACCACTGGTCCGTGATGTCTTCGCATCAGCTTTGGTGTCAAGTCTTTGTCTGCGATGCCGTTGCATCGATCCTGGTGTCATGTCTTCGTCCGCGATGCCGTTGCATCGATCCTGCTGTCATGTCTTCGTGTCAAGGCCCATCTGCCCTCGACCTCAGGCCAGGCCTGCTGCTCCATGCTGTTTCATGCAGCAGGTCCAAAAGGGCTCGGAATGGTCTGAGGACCATTCAACTTCCAACATCATCCTGTTGTTGGCCTTGGGAGCTTGCAGGCCTGGCGGAGGGTAAGACCATCTGCCATGGTGGATCACGCCGTCAACCCTCGGTTCAGTCCTGGATCCGTCTGGGGTCGGGCTGAGGCCCAAGGGCACACTAAAACAACCCTACTCAACAATCATGTAGTTTCTGTTTAGGGATCTATAGCACATTTTGTTTTTCCCACAGGAGATATCTGATGTTCTAGGGCCTATAGTAATATTTTCAGGGTGGTCCTTTCAAAGGTAAGGTTGTTCCTGTGTGAGTTCTAGGTGTGAGTGCTGTTATGATATGGCAGGTTTGTTGTAAATGTTCTGAGTTTTGTGGTGCATCTCATTGTGCCTGGTAGTGGAGAGAGTTTTTGTTGTCAAAATCTAGAGTCTAATTAGTTTAATATAATCAGAAATTCTATAATTCAGTAGAAGAGAAAAAGGCCTGACATTATGGATTAAAGGCACCCTCCTTTTTCAACACCCACTGCTTAACAAGCAGAGATCATTTTTGTATTGGTATAAGTTGCAGGTGGGTTGTGGGTTTTATGGTTATTATTGTGTACCACTTAGAGAGATTTTTTTAGTAACAAGGATATGTCAAATTGAATATTTAACTAAATACTGTAACTAATCAGTTGAGGAAAGGGTAAGGGCCACATCCATACAGATTAAGGGTAAGTTTGGGGATCAAGATCACACTTATGTGTTATGGTTAAGTGGTGTTTGGGTGGATTCTTGGGTACTGTGGCAGATGACCACACCCAGGGGGAGGAGCCCCATGAGGCGCCACAGTACTGGGCTAAACACAGACGCACAAACACAGAGTTTAGTTCTTTTATTAAACAGCTTGAAGTGTACCACCAGAGGTGGCAGTAGTGAGGTAGTCTGGAAGTAGCAGTCTTAAGACCCTCGGCGGAGGGGACCCTTCTCACCCCATTGGTATAGGGGAATTCCGGTGCAGGTTTCCCAGCAAGGCAGCACTGTGGATGAGATAGACTGAGGGTTAGATTACTCACTAGATGGTTGTTGTTGGTATGCGATTCCACCAGGTTGAAGAAGTTAGGTAGTGGCACCGAGGCAGGGAGAGCAGGCCCTCGAGGAGCGAGTACTGATCCCTGTAAGGCACCTGAAATAAAGCAGAGGGCCCTCGAGGAGCAGGTACCCAGGTTAGCAATACCCCGAAGGGCAGAGAGGGAGCTTCCAACGGCAGCACGGAAGCAGCAGCGTAGCTTAGAACTGGCCAAAATCAATCCTTTGCTAACTCAATGAGCTAGCAACTTAGTACAGGCTATATACCCGGATGGCATGGCGTCAGTAGAGGGGAACGCCCCCGAGGTTCGCGCCAATGCTGGAATAAAGACGTGGGTAGCATGCGCGCGCGCACCCTAGTAAGCCCTTGGGAGGAGCATGGCGGGAGGCAGCACCATAGCCATTCCGGGGACACCGGAGAGTCGGCTTGTAGACGCGGCAGCAGCCATTTTCCCTAGGGTTGCGGGAGGAGCCGTGAACAAGGTGAGGCAAATGGGGTGAAGCTGTCTAGCACCGACGGACACAACAGTACCCCCCTTCAAAGGGCGTCCTCCAGGCTTCCTACCTGGTCTTGGTTTCTGAGGATGCATCTTATGGAAATCTTGTAGCATCTCTTTATCCAGTATATTAGCCAAAGGTGTCCGTGAGTTATCTTCAGGTCCATAACCCTCCCATGACAGGAGGTATTCCCATACTCTGCCTCTTTTTCTTACGTCAAGGACAGCATCTATCTTGTACTCAATGTCATCTTCTGCATCTATTGGTGTAGTTTCAGGTGTCTTGTTAGAGAACTCACTAAGGATTAATGGCTTCAATAGTGAGACGTGGAACGCATTATGAATCTTCAATGTAGGTGGTAGCTTCAGACTATAGGTGAGATTGCCAAGTCATTGGAGAATAGGAAATGGTCCAACGAAGCATGGAGCGAAGCGAGCTGAAGGTAATTTAAGTCTTAAGTGCTTAGTGGATAGCCAGACTTTGTCACCAGGCTGAAAATCAGGAGCCTTGCAGTGGTGAGCATCATATCCTTTCTTAGCTCAAAGTCCTGCTTTGAGAAGCATCTCTTTGGTCTGAGTCCAGAGTTGTTGAATTTCTTTGTTAGTAGATTGAGCTGCCGGGGACGACATGGACAGTGGAAGTGGCAGTGGTGGCAATGGTAGTCATCTGTAAACCACTTCGAATGGTGTTGATCCAGTGGATGTTGCTGGATGAGAGTTGATGGCGAATTCAGCCCAGGGCAACAGTTCTGCCCAATCATTCTGGTGAGTGTTCATGTAGGCACGAATGAACTGCTTGAGTGTCCTGTTTATCCTCTCTTTTTGTCCGTTAGATTGAGGATGGTATGCTGAGGTGAAGTCGAGAGAAATGTCAAACTTCTTGCACAATGCCTTCCAGAATTTAGCTGTGAATTGAACTCCGCGATCGGAGACTATGTGCTTGGGCATGCTGTGTAGGCGGAAGATGTGCAGATTGAAGAGCTTGGCTAGCTCCATAGCTGTGGGTAACCCAGGGAGAGCCACAAAGTGAGCCATCTTTGAGAACCAATTGACAGTTACCCAAATCGTGTTGTTTCCTCCTGAGAGGGGTAAGTCCACCACAAAGTGTGTGGCAATGTGTGTCCATGGCTTGTCTGGTACTGGTAAGGGTTGGAGTAGACCCCAAGGATGACCGGGTGGCGTCTTTTGTCTGGCACAATTTGCACAGGAAGCAACGTAGGAGAAAGTGTCTTCTTTCATGGTGGGCCACCAGTAAAACTTTTGTAGTTTAGACAGAGTTCTGCGTTGACCAGGGTGTCCAGCCAGCTTAGAGTCATGAGCCCATGCTAACAGCTTTTTCCTGAGGTTTTTGGGTACGATGGTTTTACCTTCAGGTACTGAATGAGTAGCTGCCAAAATGACTCTCTTCAGGTCAATGATGTGTTGTGGTTCCTCTGGGGTATCCTCAGAGAGGAATGAGTGAGTTAAGGAATCTGCTCTGATGTTTTTATCTCCAGGGCGGTACTTTAGCACAAAGTCGAATCTGTTGAAAAACAGTGACCATCTCGCTTGCCTATGGTTTAGGCGCTGTGCGTGGCAGAGGTATTCTAAATTCTTATGGTCTGTGAAGACTGTGACTTGATGTTGCGCTCCTTCGAGCCAAGGGCGCCACTCCTCAAATGCCATCTTTATTACCAGGAGCTCTTTATCTCCTATTCCATAATTTTTCTCTGCAGGAGAGAAGTGATGAGAGAAGAATGAGCATGGATGGTAAAGCCTTGGAATTCCCGGCTTGGCTTAGCACGGCCCCTACGCCAACTTCTGAGGCATCGACCTCCACGATGAAGGGCTTAGTGGGATCCTGGTGTTGGAGACACAGCTTGCTTGAGAAGGCGTCTTTTAGTTTCTGGAATGCAGATATAGCCTCCGTAGACCAATTAGCAACATTGTCACTTTTCTTCGTTATAGCTGTAAGCGGAAAAGTGAGCGAGGAGTAGTTCTTGATGAAAGAACTATAATAGTTCGTGAACCCTAAAAAAATGTCTGAGAGCCTTCAGACCCATGGGTTGAGCCCAATTCTTTATGCTCTCCAGCTTCTGTGGATCCATTTTGAACCCATGGTTGGAAACAATATAGCCTAGGAAAGGCACTGATTCTTTGTGAAATTTGCACTTAGACAACTTAGCGTATAGATGATTCTCATGGAGTCTTTGCAGCACTCTTTTGACATCCTCCAGATGAGTGGTCATATTTTGAGAGAATATCAAGATGTCATCTAAGTAAATGACGACACATTTGTAGAGGAGATCTCTGAAAATGTCGTTCATTAAATTTTGAAAGACAGCCGGGGCGTTGCACAGGCCAAAGGGCATCACTAAATATTCAAAGTGACCATCCCAGGTGTTGAAGGCCATCTTCCATTCATCGCCTGAGCGAATGCGAAGTAGGTTGTAGACTCCTTTAAGATCAAGCTTGGAGAAGATCTTGGCTCCTTGTAGTCTGTCAAATAGCTCTGAGATGAGAGGTAGCGGGTAACGGTCTTTCACAGTTATCTCATTGAGACCTCTGTAATCTATACATGGACGTAAAGTTCCATCCTTCTTCCCCACAAAAAAGAAGCCTACACCAGCCGGAGACTTGGAAGGTCTTATGAAGCCTTTTTGAAGGTTTTTCTGAATATATTCCGACATGGCTTTATTCTCTGCCACAGAGAGAGAGTACACCCATCCCTTGGGAGTTCCGTGTTCGGCTTCAGATTAATAGCGCAGTCATAGGATCTGTGAGGCGGGAGTATGTCTGCAGCTTCTTTAGAAAAAGCATCTTGGAACGATGCATATTGAGGAGGCAACCCTGGCATCACTGGGGTAGTTGGCATGCAGGGAATAGGAGCGACCTCCATCAGGCATTTACCATGACAGTCTGGGCCCCATCGTGACAGCTCCAGCGTAGCCCAATTGAACTGTGGCATATGCTGCTGCAGCCATGGTAACCCCAGCACTATAGGGTGCATGGCCTTCTCTAAAACAAAGAAGGAGATAGTTTCAGAATGGAGAACACCAGTCCGCAGACATACTGGTTCAGTGAGCTGGGTTACTTCACCCAGTAAGGGCTCTCCATGAATTGAAGATAGGAGTAGCGGAGACTTCATAGTGGTAGTGGGAATCCGCAAGTGCTCCACTAATCGTTGAAGAATGAAATTACCTCCTGCCCCTGAGTCCACTAGGGCAAGAGTCTGATACTCCAAGGGTCCGCAGATTAAGGATACAGGAAGAGAAAGCGGAGGAGAGGGGGCAGTAAGACCTAAGAAGAGTCCTCCCGCAGGACTTAGGTCTGCCAGTTTTCTGGACATTTAGGGCATGTTTGAGCAGCAAGGCCAGCTTGTCCACAGTACATGCACAGCCCCAGTTTCTTCCCTGTTCTCTCTTTAGCTGTCAGATGGCTGCAGCCTAATTGCATTGGTTCTTCTTCACCAGCAACTGGAACTGGAGGAATAGGCCTGGGTGTGGACTTAACTCGAGTTTCACCCTGGGAGTCTTGGTTTCTTGAACCTTGTCACGAAGTCGGCGATCAATCCTAGTTGCCAACTTCACTAGTTCAGCCGAGGTCTCAGGCATTTCACGAGCAGCAAGCTCGTCTTTCAGATGAGAGTTCAGTCCTTCAAAGAAGAGGGTCCTCAGGCATTTAGGGTCCCAATGTAATTCAGATGCCAGTGTCTTGAATTCGATAGCGAAGTCAGCCAAAGGTTTATTACCTTGCTTCAGGTGAACCAAAGAAGATCCTGCAGTGGTATACCGGGCAGGGTCATCAAAAACAGACTTGAATAGCTCACGGAATCCTTCAATGTAATGTAGAATAGGATCCTCGCGTTCCCACAGTGAAGAGGCCCAAGTCAACGTTCTTCCATCCAGATAAGACAAGATATAGGTGGTCTTGGCATAAGCTGTGGGGAAATGGCTAGGTTGCAGGGAGAAGTGCATGCAACACTGATTAATAAAACCTCTGTATCTCCAAACCTCCCCTGAGAAGTGTGGAGGAGCAGATAGAGGTACAATAGTCTTGACCATCTCTTCTGGCTGTGTAGCTTCTTTACCTGAGGTGGTGGGTAAATTCATCTGTGTGTACAGCAAGCTGAATGCAGTAGTCAAACTCTCCAGCGCACTCTGTGGTTCGGAGATTCACTGGGGCAGGCCTGGAATGGCCTGCAATGCGGTGAGCTGAGCCAAATCCATGGAGTTAGCAATCTGTTATGGTTAAACGGTGTTTGGGTGGATTCTTGGGTACTGTGGCAGATGACCACGCCCATGGAGAGGAGCCCCGTGAGGCGCCATAGTACTGGGCTAAATGCAGATGCACAAACATAGAGTTTAGTTCTTTTATTAAACAGCTTGTAGTGTACCACCAGAGGTGGCAGTAGTGAGGTAGTCTGGAAGTAGCAGTCTTAAGACCCTCGGCGGAGGGGACCCTTCTCACCCCATTGGTATAGGGGAATTCCAGTGTAGGTTTCCCAGCAAGGTAGCACTGTGGATGAGATAGACTGAGGGTTAGATTACTCACTAGATGGTTGCTGTTGGTATGCGATTCCACCAGGTTGAAGAAGTTAGGTAGTGGCACCGAGGCAGGGAGAGCAGGCCATCGAGGAGCAAGTACCTGATCCCTGTAAGGCACCTGAAATAAAGCAGAGAGCCCCCGAGGAGCGGGTACCCAGGTTAGCAATACCCCGAAGGGCAGAGAGAGAACTTCCAGTGACAGCACGGAAGCGGCAGAGTAGCTTAGAACCTGCCGAAACCAATCCTTTGCTAACTCAACGAGCTAGCAACTTAGTACAGGCAATATACCCGGATGGTGTGACGTCAGTAGAGGGGAACGCCCCCGAGGTTTGCACCAATGCTGGAATAAAGACGTGGGTGGCGTGTGCAAGCTCACCCTAGTAGGCACTTGGGAGGAGCATGGCGGGAGGCAGCACCATAGCCGTTCCGGGGATGCCAGAGAGGTCGGCTTGTAGACGCAGCAGCAGCCATTTTCCCTAGGGATGCAGGAGGAGCCGTGAACAAGGTGAGGCAAACGGGGTGAAGTCGTCTAGCACTGACGGATGCAACATTATGTCTACTTATAGATTAGAAATAATAGCGTTGTGCTTTAAGTTAAAAAAAAAAAGGAGAGTCTCCAGGTTCATGTTGTGTACAGGGAGAGGGAACACCTTTTACTTGGCCGTAGCTGCTAAATTGCCTGGCCCTGGTTCTGGCCAGGGGGCCTGCTGTGCTCAATGCCATGGATCCTTGGTTTGCAATGACTGTGCAGAAGGGGATTTCATGACTTTACCTGGCTTGGCTGCAGGATTTTATAAACTGGGTCAATGCCTTGGAATGATCTGAGCGGCTCTAATGCTATTCAGATTCACAGATATATAGGGTCCGGGGCGGGAGCCATCAGCTTCACAAGAATGGTTAGAACACATAAGGCCTGGGAGATGGATGGCAGAGCTTCCCCACAGCCAGTCGGGGTTTAAGGCTATTTGCAAGGAATATGCATGAAGAAAATTTGCAAATACTGGGTCTCTGACCTATGCAAATGTTTTCTGGTACATTTTCATTGAGCACATCCTGAAAATCCTTGTGACACTAACAGGACACCGTTTCCTTTCTTAATTTTCCGAATTTGTCCCCTTTGTTGGGCTCTTGCTGTTTTTCTGTGTGTTCCCGGTGTCACTGAACCGCCTGTGGATAAACATCTGCAGAAAATATTAGTAGGCTTGTTTTGGAGACAACTAATTGATTTCAAGGCTCACAGAGCTGTGTTTGCCCCTTCCTAGCCAGGAGATTATGAACTAAATAGAAGACTTGTCGCCTACCTCAGGGTGCTTATCTCTAATGAGTTAAGAACCAAAAGAGCTTTTGAAAGGCTCCAAACAAGCAAAGCAACCCAGAGCCTATTTTGTTCGGAGTTCCATGTTTGACAGGCACAGAATTTTAATTCTTGCCAGACAGCGATACAAGCAGATTAAGGGATGAGAAAGAACAGGGGTTTAGTGTCAGTGCGGACCAGCAACTCCTGAGAATCTTCAGTTCAGCGGAAAATCGCACTGGAGGAGTGGAGCAGGCTCTGTCCAGCTTTTTCTATAATGATGCATTTTGTGTTAGTGAATCCAGCCAGATTGATGGGACTGGATTGCAGGTCTTGGACACACTCCACAAAGATTTCATATCAATCTTCTTCTTCTCCTTGCACAATCAGTATTTACTCACAGCTCACTAGCTTTGGAGAGAGGGTTAGACTATATTTTGAAAGCCCAGCAATCTGACATATTAAATAAAGAATGCAAACATATTTCCTACAAAAATCCCTGTGCGAAAGTGCATTTTCAATTGTCAGTGAGGTTAATGGGGAGCAACAATACAGGTTCTCCCACTCACTCTCCCCTCCCCACCGCCCCCCACCCCGCCCCACAGAACATGCAGAGCAGGTCAGCAGCAGTGCAACTTTACCTCCCCACCACAGACAGGCACAGTGCAATCCACACACAGACACACACAGACACACACACCCCTTCCTATCACAGACAGGTACAGTGCAAGCCTCACACACACACACACACACACACCTTCCTTATCACAGACAGGTACAGTGCAAGCCTCACACACACACACACAACTTCCTTATCACAGACAGGTACAGTGCAAGCCTCACACACACACACCACACACATACCCCTTCCTTATCACAGACAGATACAGTGCAAGCCTCACACGTGCACACACACGCACACACTCACACACACACACACCCCTTCCTTATTACAGACAGGTACAGTGCAAGCCTCACAACACACACACACACACACACACACAAAAACACACCTTCCTTATCACAGACAGGTACAATGCAAGCCTCACACACACACACACACACACACACCTCTTCCTTATCACAGACAGGTACAGTGCAAGCCACACACACACACACACACACACACACACTTTCCTTCTCATGGAAAGGTACAGTGCAAGCACACGCATGCACCACAAAACAAATATAACAAGAGGGCACTTGAACTGTGATTAGACCATCCTGAAATAGGTTGGCTCTACCCTACTTATGATCTGCTGTTGGAACACTATGAGATAAATCATAAGTTCAGACATTGGCTGAGGAGACAAAAGAGCGTATCTACCAATCAGTGAGATTATGATTGAACACCGTCACATCCGAGTCCTCCCTAAATGGACCAATATCCTGGCACTGCAGAGTCTCAGGTGTCCTGGGATAGCCTGACATCCAGCCACTGAGTAGAGCTGCTTGTCTTGGGACCAGAGCATGAATGGAAAGGACTTGCCTTTGTACCTTCCCACCCCACATGTTTTTGGGGGACCTGGTACTGAATTTGTAACAAAAAATACCTTCAGTCTAACTGGACCTGGTATGATAAGGGTATCCCCCAAGCTAAGAAATGCTATAGTTCACTCTGTGCTATCAGTACCAGTGACATAATGTTACAGCCCAGCAGGAAGAATGACTAGAAGATGAGCACTGATGGGTGCTTGTAAGGGGTCCTGAAATGTAGGAGAATGTAAACCTACACACAGAGAATGAGATTCCAATAATTGCAAAAATACCTCTGTGAATCACTGCAGTAATATGCTTTAACTATTTTACACTTCAGAGAAACAGTAAAACGGGATCTTCATTCGTATGGGCTGTGTGCTCACCCAATGGAAAGACGTCTCTTTTCACTGCCCTGTATATATAATCATTGGTCCTTAAACTCTTTGCAATGTCATCTTAATTTATTTTTTTTTTTTATGCAAGTAAAAACTTACTGTCCATTGTATAACAACGTTGATTCCTCAACTTAGCTTCAGTGATGGAAAAATCCCAACACGGTGCATGTTTTGGAGTAGTAATTTCCTTGATCAGAAGGACACAGAAACATTAACTTAGAGTGTGTCCCCCTGATGCAGGAAGTTACAGCTCTGAAACATGGACCATGTCAGGAAAGCTATGTATACTAATGCCCATAGAATGGGAAATAAAGTCCATGAGACGTAGTAAATTGAAAATAACGACTGCGATATAGTTATACTCGGCTACAATCTATTCCGCAAGGACAGAGAGGAGGAATGGTGCGCTCTCTCTCTCTCTCTCTCTCTCTCTCTCTCTCTCTCTCTCTCTCTCTCTCTCTCTATATATATATATATATATATATATATTGTGAATACGGGGCTAGTGGACCCTTGGGCTGGCCTACAGGAGACTTGGGAAGGATTTCACTGGTCTCGACTGAACAGGCCGGGAGGCAGACTCCTGGCGGGCAGGTAGACACGGCTTCACCCTGGAAGCTGGTACTCCCCCGGGAGGAGCCCTTGGGAGTCCAGCCGCTGGGACTTAGGAGATTCACCCTGGAAGTCGGAGCCCCCCCGGGAGGAGCCCGTAGGGGCCCGACCGCTGGGACTTAGGCGAGGCGGTCGATAGAGAGGAAGCAGACAAGTATCAGGCTTGGCTGAGGCAGGCAGGAATCCGGCAAGGGTTGTAGACAGGCTGGAGCCCGGCTTGGGCTGAAGACAGGCAGGAGCTCGGTTTGGGCTGTAGGCAAGCAGGAACCCGATTTGGGCTGTAGGCAGGCAGGAACCTGGCTTGGGCTGGCTGGCAGGATCCCAGCTTGGGCTGTAGACAGGCAGGAACCGGCACAGACTGTGTAGGCAGGCGGGAACCGGCAGGCAGGCAGGCAGGCAGGAATGGAGTAGCCAGGACGCTGGCTGACTCCAGAGCTCAAGGCAACGGGGGACCGAAGGAACCCTGTTGCAAGGCCCTGATCGGGTGTCCGCGGTGGCCCTAAGTAGGCCGCGGCGTCTGACGTCAGACTAGGGGCGGAGCCACCCTCAGGCGGGAAACTGTCTAGATAAGCGCGGGGCATCCACGCGCGCACCTAGAGGCAGGCCAGCAATGGCGTCTCCCCCGCGGGGGCACCCAGATCCCGACTCTGCTTCGTTCTCAGCCGGCAGGAGCCCTCGAGGTAAGGACCGGGACGTGAGCTTCACGGACCGGACCGCAACAATATATATATATATATATATATATATATATATATATATATATAATCTACCTTATAAATGGGCTCTGACCGACGGCCCGCAAATGCGCAGTAGAGAGCAGCTCTACCGCGCATGTGCGGGCGAGCACGTCGGTCAGAGCTGTGTGTGCCCGAAAAAAAAAAATGGCGGTGGGGCCGCAGGAGCGGCGGCGGCCGCGAAGCAGGAGTGGGAGGAGCAGTAGCGGCGGCAGCAGCGACGAAAAAATGGCGGTGGGGCCGCAGGAGCGGCGGTGAAAAGCAAGAGCGGCAGCGGCCGCGAAGCAGGAGTGGGAGGAGCAGGAGCGGGAGGAGAAGCAGCGGCGCCGTGCGCGAGTGACAGCCCCCCGAGATCTGCCGGCAGGAGCGGGAGGAGAAGTAGCGGCGCCGCGCACGCGGGAGGGACACCCCCCCCCCCCCGAGATCTGCCGGTTGTGGATGATCTTAAAGGGGAGGGGATTGAGAGAGGGGGAGTGACTGAGGAGAGGGAGGGGAAGGTGAGAGAGAGGGAGGGAGGTGAGAGGGAGGGAAGGTGAGAGAGAGAGAGGGGGAGGTGAGAGAGAGAGAGGGGAGGTGTGAGAGAGGGGGAGGGAGGTGTGAGAGAGGGGGAGGGAGGTGTGAGAGAGAGGGGGAGGGAGGTGTGAGAGAGAGGGGGGAGAGAGGGAGGGAGGTGAGAGGGAGGGAGAGGGAGGGAGGGAGGTGAGAAAGGGAGGGGGTGAGAGGGAGAGGGAGGGAGGGAAGGTGAGGGGGGGAGGGAGGAGAGGAGAGGGAGAGGGAAGTGAGAGGGAGGGGGGAGAGAGTGAAGGAGGAGGGAGAATGAGGGGGAGGGAGTGGGAAGGAAACGGACCGAGCCCGTTGTTACGGGCTTAACGGTAGTATATATATATATATATAAAATAATAATACATCAACAGAACAGCAGTGCTTTTGAGGTAAGGAGGAGGCACTGGGTTAATTTGGAAAGAGAGACTGGAACATCCATTTATACTGGTGTGATACTACAGGCAGAAGACATGAATAGAGATTTAATGAAAGATATTCACAAAATTGCTTTGAAATGGGAGGACTATTGCTAAGTGATTTCAATCTGCCAGATGTTGATTAGGACATCCCAGCTGTAGTGTCACCCGGAGGCAGAGAGATCCTGGATTATCTGTAAGGAGATCTGTTCCATCAACTGGTAAGAGAACCCACACAGGCCCTGGTGCTTACCAGTAGGGACAGTGTTTCCTTTTTTGTTTTAACTTGTCATTTATTGAATTTAAATTAACTAGCAAAAGTAGTTTCTTGTACAGAACATGCTTAGAGATAAATTATAAGAAATGTAAACATGACAAAAAAACCCCCCTCTAATACATGCAAAGGTCCGCTATAGAGAGGAACTCGCAGTATTGGAAGGAAATTACAAACAAGATAAATAATAAATGGCCAAAGAAACCTTGAGTAGTCACCTACAAATGTATCTTACTCCCACCGAAGAGGAGTGCCTAAGGGCCAAGGGCAAAGATGATGGCATCAGACTCTATCAACAAGAAATAAAACTGACCAGCTGGGAAGGATTCATAAAACTCCATTTCAGGCCGTTCAACTTAACCACACATTAAGCCAAAATAATTCACCCAATTGCAACACCCTAGATCTCAACACAATAAACATCTTCCTCCTAGCTTGCATTTTGCCACATCTTGCAAAATTAATAATTTCCAAATTAAAAAAAAGGATTAGACCAATTACTTAGTAACATAGTAACATAATATTGTTGGCAGAAAAAGTCCAAATGGTCCATCCAGAAACTGCAGCTCCGTGCAGGTTACCCCCATGCATCTGTTACAAAAAAAATAATTTTAAAACAAAATCCCTGCCAGAGCCTACCAAAAAGGTAGCTACCAATATGGAGGGACCAACTTTTTCACATGATGAATTTTCAAGAAAGTCTGTTAAATTCAAAATATCCATTGGTTCTCGTAGTGAAGAAACCTGACATGGGGTTCTCTTTGCTGATGGTAAATAGTAAAGCCTCAGAAATAGGAGGTAAAACATTTTCAGGACAGTAATTCTGGTGTGCTTCCGTGCTAGAGCAGATAACAGTTCATTCAAAGGCGAGGGTCCTGGACTTCAGGAAAACTAAGGGCCTCATTAACGCAGCATTTTCCCCATAGACCCAGAACAGGAGAAAGGTTTTAGTAAATCTGGCCCAGAGTTCGTTAAAACAGGGGAGAACCTCAAGGACTCCTTAACTGGATGAGAAACTCTAGGGGCTGTGGGCAAAACTATAAGGGGAACTAATCATTTTGTTAGGAATGTAAATGAAGGGAAGAGGAAAAAGGCCCTTGTGGTTTTCTATAGACGTAGCTGAAGAGGAAAAGGAGAAAAGGTTAGTGTTCATTAACTACAAGAGATCTCAGAAAGAAGAAGACAGGTAACAGTATCTGGAAAGTCAAAAGAGAAAAGATGCAAATAGAAGAAAAAATAAATATAGTAAAACAAGGGACTAGACTTTTTTGATATGTTAATGATAGGAGGAGATGCAAAAGTGGGATCGTGAGATTCAGAGGTGACGGGGAGGAATATGTACAGGCTGATAAGGAAAAAAAACTATACTATTTAACAAATATTTCTGTTTGGTGTTCACACAGGAAGAGCCAGGAGTAGGACCATAGAAAATGGACTCAGTTACAGATTAAGGGGCGGATTTTCAGAGCCCTGCTCGCCTAAATCCGCCCAAATCCGGGCGGATTTAGGCGAGCAGGGCCCTGCGTGCCGGTGAGCCTATTTTACATAGGCTCACCGGCGCGCGCAGAGCCCCGGGACTCGCGTAAGTCCCGGGGTTCTCCGAGGGGGGCGTGTTGGGGGGCGTGTCGGGGGCGGGCCCGGTTGTCGCGGCGTTTAGGGGGAATGTCGGCGGCATTTTGGGGGCGGGTACGGGGGCGTGGCTACGGCCGGGGGCGTGGCCACTCCCTCCGTACCCGCCCCCAGGTCGCGTCCCGGCGCGCAAGAGGCCCGCTGGCGCGCAGGCCTCTTGTGCCCCGACAAAGGTAAGGGGGGGGGCTTAGACAGGGCCAGGTGGGTGGGTTAGGTAGGGGAAGGGAGGGGAAGGTGAGGGGAGGGCAAAAGGAAGTTCCCTCCGAGGCCGCTCCGATTTCAGAGCGGCCTCGGAGGGAACGGGGGTAGGCTGCGCGGCTCGGTGCGCACCGGCTATACAAAATCAATAGCCTTGCGCGCGCCGATCCAGGTTTTTAGCAGATACGCGCGGCTACGCGCGTATCTACTAAAATCCAGCTTACTTTTGCTTGCGCCTGATGCGCCAGCAAAAGTAGGCCAATTCACGCTATTTGAAAATCTACCCCTAAATGATGGTACGTAAAGACGCAAATAGTCCATCCAGTTTTCCCAGTAAAATGTTTAGGGCTGTAAGTGTAGCTCCATCCAGGTTACCTCATCGCCTTCTGGTTAGGGTTGCAACTGCTGCTCCATGCACGTTACTCACTTGCCTTCTGTTTAGGGTTATAACTTCAATTCCATGCCAGATACACCCATGCCTTCTGTTTAGGGCTGTAACTTCAATTCCATGCAGGATACACCCATGCCTTCTGTTTAGGGCTGTAACCATAGCTCCATGCAGCTTACCCTCTCACCTTCTGTTTAGGGTTGTAACTGCAGCTCCATGCACGTTACCTCATCGCCTTCTGGTTAGGGTTGCAACTTCAATTCCATGCCAGATACACCCATGCCTTCTGTTTAGGCCTGTAACTGTAGCTCCATGCAGGTTACCCTCCATGCCTTGTTAGGGTTGTTACTGCAGTTCCTTGCAGGTTACTCCCTCTCCTTCAGTTTAGGGTTGTAACTGCTTCTCCATGCAGGTTACTCCCTTGCCTTCTGTTTAGGGTTGAAACTGCAACTCCATGCAGGTTACTCACTTCCCTACTGTTTAAGATTGTAACTGCAGCTCCATGCAGGCTATTCCCATGCCTACTGTTTAGGGTTGTAACTGCAGTTCTACGCAGGTTACCTCCTCACCTTCTGTTTAGGGTTGTAACTGCAGCTCCATGCAGGCTATTCCCATGCCTACTGTTTAGGGTTGTAACTGCAGTTCTACGCAGGTTACCTCCTCACCTTCTTGTTAGGGTTGTTACTGCAGCTCCATGCAGGCTATTCCCATGCCTACTGTTTAGGGTTGTAGCTGCTCCTCCATGCAGGTTACTCCCTTGCCGTCTGTTTAGGGTTGTAACTGCAGTCCCATGCAGGTTACCCCTCTCCTTCAGTTTAGGGTTGTAACTGCAGCTCCATGCAGGTTATCACCATGCAGAAATGTAAAAAGAATTGGAAGTCAAGTAAACCTCAAACAATATTCAGAAAACTGTGTTTGTGAGGAGCTTGCTACATTAAAAGCAGTTAAAGTAATGGGGCCAGTGGGATATATCCAAGGGTATTAAAGGAACAGAGGAATTCTGGCAGCTCCGCTGGCTGACCTTTTCAAAGCTTCTTTAAATTCTGAAGTACTTCCAGAGGATGTGGTTTCTCTAAACAAAAGCAGAAGTAAGGAGGAGACTGGAAACTACTTGATGTCTAGTCTGTGCTCTGTGGTGAGTACATTAATAGGGTTACTGCTAAAACAGAAGATAATGCAGAATCTGGAATCCAATGGGTTATAAGTTCCAAGGAAACATGGCTTTACCAGATAAATCTAATCAATTTAATTGACAAAAGAATTGGATCTGGGGAGAGCATTAGATTTAGTATACTATCAGGTAAAATTTCAAACAAGTTATAGCAATTTTCAAAGCCGACTTACATGGGTAAAGCACATTTAGCCATGTAAAACCCAATATTAAGTATATAAATGTTTGTAAAAATCAGAACCTTAGGTTTCAGTAAGGACTTTGACACTGTTCTGCATAGGCGACTTGTAAATAAAGTAAGCATCCTTGGTATGGGCCCCAGAGTGACTGACTGAGTTAGAAACAGATTGAATGGAAGGTGACAAATTATAGTGGTAAATAGTTCACTCCAAGGAGATGTGTGTTACTAGTGGTGAGTTGCAGGGTTTGCTCCTTGGAGCGGTTCTTTTCAACATTTCCATAAGTGATATTGTGGAAGGCTATCCAGAAAGGTTTGTCTTTTTATAGATAATACCAAAATCTGCAACAGAGGGGTTAGACACCTGGGAAGGTGTACAAAACATGACAAGGGATCTAGCAAAGCCTGAGGACTGGTCTAGAGATTGGCAACTAAGATTCAATGCTAAAAAAAAGCAGTGTCACGTATTTAGGCTGCAAAAACCCAAGGGAGTGGTACAATATAGGAGTGAAAGTCTTCTATGTATGAAAGAAAAACAGGTGACCATATCTGATGATATTAAGGTAGCCAATCAGATTGATAAAATGATGGCAAAAGCTAGAAAGATGCTTGGCTGGATAGGGAGAGGAATGGTGAGCAGAAAAAGGGAGGTGATATTGCCCATGTAAGTCCCTGGTGAGACCTCACTGGGAATACTGTGTACAATTCTGGAGACCGCACCTTCAAAAGAATATAAACAGGATGGAGTCGGTCCAGAGAGTCAGTGGTCATTCAGGCCGATACAGAACGGTGCGCTCAGGCCGAGCGCGCCGTTAGCCCCTGTTTTGACGTGCATTTTCGACGCGCTATTATTACCCCTTATACAGTAAGGGGTAGTAGCGTGTGGAAAACGCGCGGCCAACCCCCCCCGAAACTAATAGCACGCATCACATGCAAATGCATATTGATGATGAGCCTATTAGTTAGTCATGCTCGATACAGAAAGTAAAATGTGCAGCCAAGCTGCACATTTTCGGGTAGATTTTCAAAGGGGTACGCGCGTAGGATTCGCGCGTACCCCCCGAAAACCTACCCCAAACCCCCCCTGCGTGCGTCGAGCCTATTTTGCATACGCGCATATCTTATAAAATCTAGCGTACTTTTGTTTGCGCCTGGTGCAATTTTATAAAATCTGGCCCTTTGCTCTCAGAAATTAACTCCTGCCAAAGGCCCTAATTTAAATACAGAATTGCGCGCCCAGGAAAGGGGCCTGGGCGTGTGTTGGGAGAGCAGGCGCTCGCCTTGGAGCGCCGGCTCTCCCGCGCATTTAACTAAATTGGCCTGATGGTTATTAAGCATTTGGGGATAGACAAACATTTATACATTTGTACCCTAGAGGAAAAGCGAGATAGGGGATGGCTCTAGAATGATGGGTAAAAGGAGATAGGCTCAGGAATAATCTTATTTATTTAATTAACAGTTTTTATAATCCACTACCTCCATCCAATGTTCGACTCACGGAAATATTTCTTTATAGAGAGGGTAGTGAATGCATGGAATGGGTTCCCAGTGGAGGTGGTGGCAAAAAGGACAGTGTCTGAATTCAGGAAAACATGGGACAAGCAGAGGGGATCTCTGAGGGAGGGGTAAGGATTGTAAAGTTTTAAAGGCTTGGTTTAACAGGTTAAAGCTACAGAGGTGGGAAATTAGTATAGAGGCCAACATGAGAATGAATGCATATTATTATTACCATTAAAAGAAAGACAAATTCATCAAAAAGAAGTTCACATACACTGACATGCATAATGTGATCTAGAAAGAAAAGCAACAAAGAGACATCAAAGTGTTTTGAATTCAACGGTAGATCTAACTCGGAGTTAAATTATACATTTGGCCTGCACCTAAACCTGGAATACCACATCCTCCAACCTTGCATCCTGCAGTCCTCACCCACATCCTCCAGCCCTGCAGCCACATCCTCCAGTCCTAAAGCCTTCTAGAGCCTCTACCCCTGTAACCGCACCCTTAAGCTCTGTAACCACACCCTCCAGGTTTACACCCCTATCCTCCACTTCCACATCCTTCCAGACCCTCTACCCCTGTAATCGCTCCCTTCAGCCCTACAGCTACATACTCCAGGCCTACCCCCAAATCCTCCAGTCCTACATCCACCTCCCCCAACCCTACATCTTCCAACCTTACATCCTCCAACCTTACATCCACTTCCTCCAACTCTGCATCCTCCAGTCCTACATCCACTTCTTCCAGCCCTGCACTCACACCCTCCAGTCCTACATCCTTCCAGACCCTCTACCCCTGTAATTGCTCCCTTCAGCCCTACAGCTACATACTCCAGTCCTACCCCCAAATCCTCCAGTACTACATCCACCTCCCCCAACCCTACATCCTCCAACCTTACATCCACTTCCTCCAACCCTGCATCCTCCAGTCCTACATCCACTTCTTCCAGCCCTGCATCCCCCAGCCCTGCAGCCACATCCTCCAGTCCTACACTCACACCTTCCAGTCCTACATCCTTCAGACCCTCTACCCCTGCACTCACCAGTCCTGCAACAACACCCGCTAGTCCTACACCTTCCAGCTGCACACTCAGACCCTCTACCTTTGCACCCACTCTTCCAGCTCTGTACCCATGCCTTTCAACCTTGCATGGGCCTCAGTGCTGGCATGGCAGGGGAGTTCATTATTCATTATACAGCTCCTGCCTATACTAGATCTGCTTCTGGCCAGTACTTAATGCCTCACCCTAATGAGCATCAAAATTCTCCAAATGAAGCTAAAGAAATAAGTCTCAGATTTCTATTAATTGTATCCAGAGGAGTTTCATTATTAGAATGTGCCTCCTGTCTATTCATTTGGGCTTTGCTTTGCTGAAAACACTGACCCCTGATTAAAGAGGGCTCTTAATGTGTGCACTATATGTAGACAATTGTTATTGCATCTGTGTTCTGATGACTCTGCTCTTTATAGAGGTGCACTGGGGATTCTAGAATTAATGGCGCTATTACAAACTGAGTCCACAAATGGATCAACTAATCAAGTTGTTTTAAATGAAAAGAAAACAAATCTAGTATTTAGATGTGACGTTATAATTAGAGGTTCTAGCCAAGCATTTTTTCAGCATTTCAGTACTGTAAGGCAGTCCTAATTCATTTATTATTACCATATAATCAGGTCTTTAGGATCTCTGGATTTTGTGCATTTTATCAAAATTTGAATAGAGATAGTCCATGTGGATCTTTATTTGTTCGGACCCAGATAGGGTGGCACTGTCTATGGGAGGGAAGTAAGTGATGTAGAAGGCTGTCTGCAACACTCTGTAAGGCCAGTGAGTGATTCCATATTGAGTATTACCAGATCTTCTACATGATGACCCATGAAATATGCTGCCTTGGATTTTGCACCCTGCTTAATTCCAGGGACTTCTTATCCTTTCTTTCAAGAGAATCTCCTTTCATTTTCCCTCAGTGGTGGGAAAATTAACGGAGACTCTTCTGAAGCAAAGGACAGTGAACTATCTAGAATCTAGTGGATTGCAGGATCCACTAATCACCTTTCTTTCTTCAGAGTGACTTCGGTTTACCACTACCCTCTGTTGCCTGTCACTCAACCAGTTTCTAATCCACTCCATAGCTTTGGGGGCTAACCTTTTGACTATTCAGGTTATTTACAAACCTCCTGAATGGGACAATATCAAATGTTGAAAGCCAAGCAAACCATGTTCGGCACATGATCAGTTCTGACTTAGATAAGGAGTAATATTCTACAAGTAACCAAGCTTCTATGACTGGCAACTGGGCTACATCCTTACAGCAGGGATGACCTTTCGAGGGTGCGGGGCCCCAGAGCGAATCAACTGCAGCAAGGCCCTGGAACACTGGCTGACTGGAAATTAAAGTGTTGGCAATGGAGTACCATAGCAGTGTGATATGATATGGCGTGTGGACAGGAATACCTGGGCAAATTGAATGGGCCAGTTGTCTTTTTCCGCTATCATCCGCAATGTTTCCATGTTAAACATGGAATGACTGTCGATGTTTGTTTGAAATCCAGTTGCTAGTGTGTAACTGAATGAGTAAATGGATTGGTACAAAGATTCAGAGCCTTTCTCCTGAACTCTTTGGTTTGGCTGTAGATTCTTAGCTTGGTGGCTAAAAGTAGTTACTATCTGAATACCATCTAATGACCCGTGTAAAGTGAGTTAGTAGCTTGAACTGAGTTGACAGTTGCATAAGTAGAGTTCCCATCACACATGGTGTTCACTGGTGCCATCCTTGCAAGTCTGCACTGAGGCCAAAGTCTGAATATATGTGGAGTCTGAATGCCACCCATTCCCTAGAGATGGCCTTCATTGGCAGATTTGGAATACATT
Organism: Rhinatrema bivittatum; assembly: GCF_901001135.1. Lineage (NCBI taxonomy): Eukaryota > Metazoa > Chordata > Amphibia > Gymnophiona > Rhinatrematidae > Rhinatrema > Rhinatrema bivittatum. Next base: position 166,106,908 of record NC_042622.1, on the reverse strand, counting down.
GATGGAGCAGCGATTGATGTTCTAGCAAGAGATTCCATATCTGCTTATGTATGTGTTGCATACTGGGGGAGGGTGCCTGTATATGTGTGTGATAGGGAAAAGGCAGTGTTATGACCCCGCCCCCATCCAATCCATCAGCTTTCCTTCACAGCCTTGCTCTAGACTCTGAACCTCTACAATAAGATGTAACTTCAACAGTCAGAATTTGTTTTAATGTAATCCATTTCCAAAAGTGAACCCTCTTCCTGCCACAACCACAGATATTTGAGGCCTGTAATCCCCGCTGTGTGTATTCTCTCCCCATGTCAGAGTCTGAATTCCTTTTTTGAAGTCTGTATCCACTTGTCCTTGAATCTACATAACAGTGATCCTCAGCTTCCAGAACTCAGCTATTCCCATTCAATTATAATCAGACTTATGGTAATATGCTCACATCAGAGGTGACTGAGTCTTTGAGTGAATAACAAGGCATGAATGGAATTAAATTGTTTAATCTCTATATGCTAGACAGCATTATATTTACAATTAATTTATCATAAGACAATGTCTAAAAATAAAATCGAGAAACAATGAATGCAAATTACAACAAAACAGTGTTGATACTCTAAATTGGTTAGAGAATAGATTACAGATCGGCCATTGGGAGGTGAGGGCTTAGAAAGCTTACCCAGGAGAGCCTCCTGTCCTGCTTCATGCATCTCTTCCAAACACAACCCAAAGCCCCTTGCACAGGCTTTAACAGCTATGCTGGATCTTCCTATAACACAAAAATAAATGTTCTGCTAAAATATGATGCTCTGACTGCATCTCTTAATGGAAGTATAAAGTGACCATCATATAATGTCTCTGGGTGCAAACTGCTTATTGGTGAAGCCTTTAAAGCACTTTAAAGCACTAGGACCGATTTAATCATCGGTCACTTATACTAAGTCCATATGTTCTCCTGGCTAAAGCATGAGTACCTCAGAGTAATGCACCATTAATAAAAGTGTGATGTGCACCTATCTCCAAGACTGGCAGTCTTTGGTGATCCTGAAGACTGTCCTCCAACACTGCAGGGTTTCGGAGCGTGCAACTCCTTCTTCAGGGAGCTTCAGGAGAGTAATGCTGCCTATGAGTAAAGGTTACTCTGGTGCAGTCAGCTTGCCTGTAGGTGCTGTGCAGAAGAGAATGGAAATGTAAACGAGCCTGTTAATAATGCATAAACGCTTTCAATTTAATATATGGCTTGAGATTGGAAGAGAGACTTACAAAGTTACTCAAGTATGGTCAGCTGTGCGCGCTGGTCATGAAAGTTATTCTCGCTACAACAACAGTTGTGAAAGATTCTTGAGATCATTTAAAGTCATTTGAAAAAAACTTATTGCCAAAGAGTGAACTTCTTGACAAGACTTACATATGCCGAGCTGCGTGCCGCCTGCTTAGATTTCTCTTATCCACGGCTGACAGCTTTGCCACTTCAAAAACGCCATATTTAAAGGAAATCCATGCTGTCGTGTGGTTGACAGCAGGAAATGACGTGTACCGAGACATATCCGAATATGGAGAATACCATATAAGGAAAATGACGTTGATGATCTTGCGGCCATTTTACTGAAGGACCTTATATGGAAAATGACGTCAACAAACTCTGAGGAGAATCCTGCCGCCATTTTTTTGTAACATGCTGTCAATAGAATGGCTTTCGTGGATGACAGGCACAAGTAGACAAAGGATGTTGGTAAATAACCGGCCATTATTGGAATTATCGAATGGAGTAGAAAATGATGTTATAAAATAAATGGTGTCATGAAGACGGCAGCCATCTTTAACCAGGAATGCTCAAATAAGAGAATACCATTCGACTTTCTCGTTTAATCCTAGAGGTTCTGTGGATCGTAGGTGGAAGATCCATTGATTTTCCTTAAGATTTAGAAGAGATGTTCTGTCACCCCCTCTCCAATGAGGGGGTACGTGTTCAAGAATGGCCCAAGTGAATTTGTCAAATTTATGTCCATGTTGAATACAATGGGGTATCATGGGTGCCTTAATGTCTTGATTATTAATTCTGCTACAGTGTTCAATAAGGCGTGTACGGATCTTACGCTTTGTGCGGCCCATGTAAGTTTTTTTGCAAGGACATAATAAGGCATAAACAACGAATTCTGTGTTGCAGTCAACTGTGTGTTTCCTTATGATTTTAACACCAGAGGAAGGGTCTTGCCAATCTGAACCAACATGTGCTGTGATGCAAAAAGAACAGTGACCACAAGGAATTTGTCCCACTTGACTCTGTGGAAAGCTAATAGAGGAAGCCGCTCTAACTACTCGTTGTTTAATGTTTTGACCTCTTGAGTAAGCGAACATAGGTTGGTCGCGGAACTCAGAATGTGGACTCAGAATGTGCCTGTATTTGAGGATGGCGTCTTTAATGTATGGAGTCAAATTGGTGTGCTGTAGTACACAAATCAAACTAGGAGCTGCTTCCTTGTACCGATATTGAAATAACTGGTCTCTGTCTGAATGAGTGGCTCTTTTGTATGCTCGTCGGTTGATCTTTCTGGGATATCATCTTTCAAGAAATCTCTCTTGCAAAATATTAGCTTGATGGTGAAACTCATCTAGGTCTGAACAAATCCTGTGGATACTGAAAAATTGGCTTGTAGGTAAGCCCTCTTTAAAATGGCGCGGATGGTGACTATCAAATCTAAGATAGTTATTCCTATCCGTTGGTTTTCTAAAAAGTGTGGTGGTAATGCCATTTGTATTTTTATGAATCTGGATATCAAGAAATGATAATCGTGAATGGTCATAAGTAAGAGTGAATCTTAAGTGTGGATTGCCTTGGTTGAGCCACTAATGAAATAATAGCAATTGTTCTTCTGTGTGTGTCCAGATGAAAAATACATGTGCTTTACACATTGGCAAAATAGAGAGAAAAGAAAAAGAGCAGATACAAAAACGAGGCAGGATAAATCTTAACCCGCCCTATCTGTTTATGACATGGGATATGGCACCAATTAAGTTATCAAATCCAAAGAAAGAAGCAGCAAAATCCCACACCAAATTCAAGTGGTAATTTGTAAATCTTTCATGCTGCTCACATTTTGAACAATCTGTGTATAAGATGGTATTTTAATTTTTAGAATTTTTGAAAATTTTAAAAATGTTTCAAATGCATAGATTCAGAAATTTCAATGATATCTTTTAGTGTAGCAATGACGTTCAGACATTTTGGGCTTTATGGCTAGTAAGGAGCATTCCTGGCAGTGGAGTCAAACGTGTTCATAAATGCAACTTTTTACAGCCATGTGTACACACATACAGAGACAACCTGCAAATTTTCAAAACTGACTTACGTGCAGAAATGTGCTTTGAAACTTCAGGCTAAAAATCGTGAGTACAAAGTAACCACAGACTTTAGCTCTGTACACAGGCTGTTCTAACATTATCCTCCATGGGCAGGCTGCAGCTGGGAAACAATAGGGCTGTGTAACTGGAGGAATCCCAGCCCAGTCATTTGTTTCGGTAACCAAGAAAAGATTACATTTTTATTACAAATCAGAGTTATAGTGCTTCTAGACCTACTCAGTGCTATCTCTGGTTCTTGATAAAAGTTCACTATCCATAGCTCAGGAGCAGTTGGGTCTGGGATCACCATCTGCTTCTCACTGTCAAGCTCTGCTTTTCGATGTTTCAGATGATCATCACCCTGAGTGTTGTGACGGAGGGTGGACCCTTGCGCCGAGGTGAGGTTGATGCTACAGGTCCCCACCATTGGCAGGTGGAATGGGCTGAAGGACGGAGGCCTGCTGGTGCTTCACCAATACGAGCTCTCGTTCCCCATGAGTTGAGCCTTTGGGTACCAGGGCTGGCTGGGCTTAGGTAGGCCTCCGTGTGATGTCGTCAATGGGTGGGGATCGAAGAGTCAGCCCAGATGCAGCAACAGGGATAAGAAGAAGTCTGTACTGGACGAGGCGGAGTCCTGGAGACCCGGGCGCCAATTGGAACAAAGTCAGACAGGGGGCGCTCGAGCAAGAACAGGCCGAAGCCTGAATAGGCCAAATTCAGGATGTAGACAAGTGGAGTGTCATAGGCAAGCTGGAGTCAGGGCTGGCGGCAATCAGAGGCAGTGGCAAGACAGGCTGAGGTCTGGACGAGGAGGGAGTCAAAGATGTAATCAGGCAATGCAGAGGTCTGGGCTTGGAGAGAGGCAACGGCATAGTCAGGGAATGCAGAGGTTCAGGCTTAGAGAGAGGCAACGGCGTAGTCAGGCAATGCAGAGGTTCAGGCTTGGAGAGAGGCAACGGCGTAGTCAGGCAATGCAGAGGTTCAGGCTTGGAGAGAGGCAACGGCATAGTCAGGCAAAGCAAGGGTCGTGTCCGTGAAGGCAGTCCAAGGTAGAGGAGAATCAGGAGTGCAGGAACAGGAGACATGGAGGAGCAGGAACCAGGAGTGCAGGGAGGATCAGCGTGAAGACCTGTTGCAACGGCAATCCTAGGGAGCAGAGCCCGGCCTTAAGTACCGGAGCTCCGCTGATGTCATCATCCGGGGCCACGGCCTAGCTCCCGCCGCGGGCCCTTCTTAAGGCACAGTGAAGTGCATGCACCTAGGGAGAGGCCCGACGTGGAGCAGGAGCAGGGGGATGCACAGCTGAGCTGGAGGCACCGGGGGGCAGCCTGAGGACAGAGCCGGTGGCCCACTGCCGCCAGGGGCAAGGGACTAGGCACTGGATTAGACTGAAGGAGGTGAGGGGGCTGGGCTGCGGGTCTGCTGTGGCCGGCACGCATAACACTGAGTCTCAAAGCCCTTGAAAGAAGATGTGCTTATTGGTAGTTGTGCACATAAGAGGAAAAACAGGGTTTGGCCTGGTGGCCCAGTGACAGTGCTGTGCACTGCAGGGAACCTGGCTGAAGTTCCTGAGTCAGGTCTTCTGAATCCCCAGGCTGGTTGGGATTGAGGATGCCCTGGATGCAGTTTTCACAGCTCCTTGTGGGGAGGGGGATGTTGAAGAGAAAGAGTTATAGTGATGGCTGGATTCAGGGACTGGAATTGCAGGGTTCTGGAGGAATGCTGGAGCATGCAGTCCCAGGGAGGGCTGGATCTGCAATGACTGGACTGGGTGAACTGGGAGGGTATATACAATACAGAAGAAATTCCTGGGTAGCTGTAATTGACGGATCATAGTGCAGATCCAAGGGGGGAGGGGGGTTTGCATCAAGTTGGAAGCCCAAAGTAGCAGAAGAAAACCAACAGATGATCCCTCCCCTCCTCTCCCCCTCACAAAAAAAAAAAAAAAAAAGTAAAGCAACTGAGAAACAAAAGCAAGCAGGAAATATCCTTAGCTGCTGATTTAAAATAACTGTGTCACTTAGGGCAAAATAATGCATTTGCAGCTGAACAGGAATTTAAAAAAAATCTTTTCCACCATCCTTTCCAAAAAAAAAAAAAAAAGGAGGCCTGGAAAATTCAGATCAGCGCTCCAGTTAAGGGATGGTATCCCAGCTGTAAGAACTGGCTTTCCTAAGCGTGGGCTGGTAGCAATCGGTTATCTCTTAGGCCTTGCCTGTAGCATATTCACAGAGGTGATTGATTTCATGTTTGAGCAAAGCAGACATTAAAAAATGGGAGCTTTAAATTCCTATGTACCCCAAGCCATAGAAAGAAACCTTAATGTAAGGTTACTATAATCTAAAGCTGTGTTTTAAGGCTTCACTCATTATTTTAGGATTAATGCTGGGTATTACATGTTGAAATGATTGCAGAACCAGTTTACATCTTGGTAGAAGAGGGACAATTAGGCCTGAGTTTACCCAGCAGTCGGAGATGGATAATAGGATAAGCAGACTTCAAATAGACTATGGAGGAAACTGATAAATGCAAACGGACATCCCAGAGCCATGCAGGGAGGGAAATGAACTCATTGTTTTTCAGTCAGTAAACACCACACTCTCTTTCTTGAATTTTGTTTGCACTGGGACATAATTTAAGGTTTCTTCATTTATTATAGCCAATGAAGCTTGGGACAAATCTGCACATCAATTGTTTATTTTATTTAAAATCAATATATAGTTATAAATGAGACCCCTTCATTAGGAATTAAAACCTGTGCAAAGCAAAGTGCCAAGGAGATAAAAGTAATAGGAATATAATGGTATAGAAGGCTCAATTTGGTTTTAAAATGCACATCTTTCAGTAGTGTGCTGCATTAAACATTTATAGAGATACTGAGGATCAAAGTTGCCTATTTAGCATTGAAAATACTTCATAGGTATATAAAGAGGTATATTCAAAAACACAAAGTAGATAATTCTTTCCTATATGGGGCATGCTTTAAATTGGCTTCTTTCCTGTCCTATCTTGCTAGTGATAAAAATTAGTTTATAAAAATGCAACTTTTGCTTACTGTGTGCATTTGCTCTGTGACTTCAATTTTACTGATTAAAATCATTGGATCCTACACAGTAAAAAAAGGAATGGGATGCTAAGAACATAAGAATTTGCCTTACTGGGTCAGACCAAGGGTCCATCAAGCTCAGCATCCTCTTTACAACAATGGCCAATCCAGGTTACAAGTGCCTGGCAAGTACCCAAACACTAAGAAGATCCCATGCTACTGATGCCAGTAATAGCAGTGGCTATTCCCTGAGTCAACTTGATTAATAGCAGTTTATGGACTTCTCCTCCAGGAACTTATCCAAACCCTTTTCTAAACCCAGCTACACTGACTGCCTTAACCACATCCTCTGGCAATGAATTCCAGAGTTTAATTATGTGTTGAGTGAAAAAGAATTTTCCCTGAATTGTTTTAAATGTGCTACTTGCTAACTTCATGGCCTGCCCTAGTCCTTATATTATCTGGAAAAGTAAATAACAGATTCACATTTACCGGTTCTAATCTTCGCATGATTTTATAGACTTCTAAGATATCCCTTCAGCCGTCTCTTCTCCAAGCTGAACAGCGCTAACCTCTTTAGCCTTTCCTCATGGGGGAGCTGTTCCATCCCCTTTATCATTTTGGTCGCCCTTCTCTGTACCTTCTCAGTGCTTCAATATCTTTTTTGAAAGCTCTTGCCCTGGTACGATCCGTCAGTAGGACTGAAGTGTTCTTGACTGATGTCATCAGCACATCCTGCACACCCTGTTCTATGTTCTTTCCATAGTGACTGCGTGCAGGAAAATGATCCTGGCAGCTGTGACCCAGAAGCCATGCAGCAACCCAGGCATATTCAATCTGAAGAGCCAATCTTTACAGTGAGACTTTTATCACCAGAAGGCGTCTTTCAGTGCTAGGGAAAGATCTGGAAAGCCCTCTTGTCCAATTTATTTTAATCCCAAGGCAAATGGGCTGTCTGTGACCATAAAATGGTACTCGCTGTGGGTTTTTTTTTTGTCTGTATTTGTAGTAAAGCACAAAGACGGCTTTTTCTTCCCACTGCTGAGAATTTATTACAAGAACTACCCTTGATTAGAGCACTTTTCTGCTGCACTTGGAAAGTATATGTAGCAGATGTGTCATATCAGGAACTGAAATTTTAAAATAAATGACAAGAACCATAAGTGTCCCTAATGCTAGTAAATTGGTGGTAAGAACTATGTCTTGAAGCTATTCATTGTACTGGGGCTGAAACAGCTATTCCTGCAGACAGGAGACCTCACCGGTGCTTAATACTCTGGGAGCTAGAAACTTCCCTTGGTTGAAACCGCCCTCGACCAATTCAGGACATCGGGCGCTGTCTGTGGTGCTGAACATATTACAGCCGGCGGAATATCCGTGAAGCAGGTCGTCTGAGCTTGCCCGAGTCCCCCACTTTAGTTTCATGTTTAAAGGCCGATTTATTGTAGAATTTAGATTTTAAGCTTATTTGATATAAACTGGATCCTTCGAAATTACTCACCAGTATATCTTTAACCAATATATGTGGGTTTGCGAACGTAATTATGCATCCAAAGGAGCACCGAATCCTAGTACTGTAGAGGAGAGAATAGAAACGACTTCAGGGGTAGGATTAATATTGTATTTCACAGAAAACAGCATAACCTTTCTCACTTCAGTGAAATGTCTGAGAATCAGCTCCAAGCAGTTTCTCTTTCTTAATTTCCAGCCCCAGCTTGCCTGCAAGGAATTCTTTTTTTCGTCAATTTCATGCAGCTCTCTAAATCTCAGTAGGGAATTTTGAATTAGTATTTGGAAAAAAAGGAAGCAAAACGAGCAGATTTTGGAAACCATGTTGCTTGTACTTCTAGTCTATTTTTTTAAATATGAAATAAATATCTTGCTTCACAAGTGGCGCGGTCACACTGTATTGTATCTAATCTTTCTTTATAACATGTCATTTCTATTCAATGAATTAGGTGCCCTATGTAATAAGTAAACCATGTTCTAACCCTTTTCACCGCCTTACAGTCAAGGCTGTCATTCTGATATACAGCTCCCAGCACTTAGGCATGAATAATAGGTTGGACGAGAAGCTGTGGACCGTTCAATTAAACAAATAGAGCCAGAATTATTAGAACTCCGCCTTGAAACACTGCGGTATAAAGAAGTCCTTGATGATCTGTCGCTTTTCTAATTGGGCCTGGACCACCAAAAAAGGCTTAGATCACAGTTTAAAAAACAGGGCTCCGAAATAGCGGGCAAAAATGAATCTTGTTATAGGGATTTTTTTTTCATGTAAGATGAGTGAGAAATTATTCGTTTAAATACCACTGCCACTAGCTTTTATAATATAATGATAATTAAGCTTTTCTCCGAGCACAGTTTGGTACTGATGCAGCTGCCTGGAGCTGTGGCATTTATTGAATGTAAAGCACGCATTTATTGTCCTCGGCAGCTCAAAAACCATCATCATTATGCATGAATCTGAAATACTGAACAAATATATGAACTGAATAGAAGAGTGGAGTCTGTCCAGCGAAATCTGTCTGTGCTTCAGTAGAAGATGGAAAGCAATTTGCTATGATGAGCCAGCCTAGCCTGCTCAGCCTTCATCACAGCCCCAAGGTGCCACTTTCTCCACACACGCTGTATGCCCCTTAGAAACAATAGTTCAAGCCACCGTTTGTCAAGATGCTTATAGGTTTCCAAAACCCCAATGAGTGAATTATGCAGGAATTGTTAATTGAGGAAGTGGTGGGTAAGGAAACAGAAAAGAAGAGCCCGGATATTGCTTCTACGTTTTTGTTTTTTTTTATTGGGGGAGGGGATGAAGAGGCATAGGTTACTACATGCTGGAAGTGGATGGATGGATAGGAGAGGATTATAAATTAATGTACAGCTAAAATTGTTACTAAGGAAAGCAAGCGATAGTGGTTAGAGCAAAGAATAACCAGTAAAGAGAACTTCTGGGACCCTTGTAGGCAAACTCTGCTTGCCAACGGTGTGTGTGACCGTGGAAAAGTCATTTTGGGCCTGCTCACTAAGACTTTTCTCCTATTCTGTGTCTATGGGAGGAAAGTTTAGTGTGCGCCCCAGTCCTAATTCTACCTCTGACACGCTTTGAATGATCTTGGACACTCACATCATCTCTTCATGCTTCACTTTACCCAGTCGAAATTGGGTCCTAATGATAATAATACCAACCTTGTTCCTTTTTCTCAGATAGATCAAGCGTCAAAACTAATATGGCTTCTTTCCACCCCAGAGGTGGCAGTATGTATATTATAGTATATTTATTATAATATACATCAATATAGGCCTTTCATTCAACAGTTCTAGTACTTTTGAAATAATTATAACTCTAAAGCTTGGAAGAAAAGCGAATAGTAACACTGAGGATGAAGCTGGCCAGGGGAGCCAGCACGTTCGGGAAATCACGGAGGTTGCTTATTCTAAGATTTACGGTAGGAGCCTGCTCTCTCGCTCTCCCTCTCTCCCCTCCTCCCGCTGCTGTTCCCGGCGCTGACGCCAGGCGCTGTCCGCGGTGCTGAACGTCCAGAGGCGGCAGTCTCCATACGGAGCATTCAGATGGGAGCCTCTCTCCACCCCGGCTGACTGCCAGCACCAGCCAGCCCCCTCAAAGCACAGTCAACACAAGCGCTTCTCCGGCTCCTTTGTGGCGATTGCCTTCCTTGCCCACCGCAACTCTCTTTTTTCAGGCTCCGGTTGCCCGAGGTTCACTCCCCTGGCGCGCTCACTACGTCTTCATTTCTCCTTGCAAAGTACTGTAAAAACACACATTGAAGAGAGAGGAGCAAGAGGATACAGGTTTCGGAGACCATCATGAGTAAGAGGAGAGATTATCCTTGTAAAATGTTCGCTGTGTGCCTGCTTCTAGCTTCTGTCGTGCAGATCCCTGCTCAAGGTAAGGACCTTTGTGCATAGTATCCTCGTTGTGTGTCCGTCCCCCCCCCAGTTTAATCTCAGATCTGTAGCACACCGATTTCGGTCCCATTTCTGTTTTAATCTAGCTGCCTTTTAGCTTACCTCAGCTTCCTGCATGCAGTAATGAATGAATCAGGGTTCATTTCTTAGCGGCTGTTCAACAAAGTAAACTACTTTTTTTATTCCTTCTTTCACGGGTTAATTACTCACAAGGTCCTTAAAAGCACGTTGGGGGATGCTTTTCAATAATTCAACCTCGTGTTAAACTGAAAAATTGGATTCCAATGGAAGGATGTGTGCCTGACAGAGCTGTCCGCTCTAAAAGTGAAAGAGCCTGCGGTACCTCATAATTAGTCCTTTTCAATAATCTCATTTTGTTGCAAATGAAATGGAATCTAATCATTTCCCTGGAAGTAATGCCTCTGTTGCATTTTTTTCCCCCAGTATTAACTCTGCTGTCGCGCAAGTGAACAATTAATTGTTATTGACTAATGATTTACCTCATTGTAAAGAATTACGCCTTATTTTATAATCTGTTTTATTGACTGTCCCATGATTGCAGGTAATTAATGGGGAGAATTAGTTAAGTTGGAGATAATTGTGAAGAACACCTTTGGGGAAACCTTCTAAATAAGTTGTCCTTAGAGTTTCGCCGACTTGAAAAAAACTACACCCAGCTGAAAAGTGCAAACATAATAACTTAGACCTCCTGCTCCTTGTCTGATAGTGTGAAATTAGTGAGACTATTTTTGGCATCTTATTAGAGGTAAATAGATTATTAGAATCTATAACTATTAGTCTATTATACCAATATACGGTAGGGAAGGCGATGGTTAAAATCTGGCTGCATTTTGATGTTTTCCCGAATATCACTGTTATAAATGGGTGTACAACCGCAGGTTTAGTTAGAAAGAAAAGAGAAGTGAGCCCGCTTTAATCAAGAAATATTTCAGGCTGTCTCCCGTCTGCCTGCCTTATTCGCATCTCGTGGCTTTACACGTCTCACATTTTTCCCTTTTATAAAACAATGTACAAATCATCCGGCAGAGAAAGGCGTTAACTGCGTTAACTGCGAACTGACTCACGCTGTTGTGATTTGAGTCAAAGAGACATTTCGGATGCTGCTTCACGTAGCTGACTCGACTTGACAAATACTTCACTTAGAAAATAACTGTCTATAAAGTGCAATTCCAGTTTGGTCTGGAACGTTGCTGAATATCAATGTGTTATTACCAGTAAAGCCCCAGTTTTAGACATTTAGAATGGGGGGAGAGATAGTAATTTAGAATATAACACATTCGTGTTCAACATACATTTTAAATGAAAGATGTAAGCGGGGTGAATTTCTTTAAAAAGAAATGCAACCATCTGGAGTATGATGTCCTGTAGGATTATTACCTTAGCCTATAGATGGCTTGTTTATTCACACCTTGGGAAATAAATCAGTCAGCCAGTGTTAGGCATACTTCAAAAGAAAGGCTAATTCTCTTTTCTAATCTGATGTCTTTGATATAAGCACAGAAACGGTATTAAAGGAAAACATTTTGGCAAAGGTTTGTTATTTTCCCAGTCTAAAACACCATCTCCAAATGTATCTGCAAAGAACTTGTGGAGAGCAACACATCTGTGTATTCAGACCTTTGTTATCAGTGTAAACCTAGTAACCCAGATAGCAATGCTTTAAGTTATGTCTGTAATTATACATAATACAAAGGTTTTAGGTTGTTTTTGCTATCTCAGGTCTATACTTGTCAGTTAAACTAATAGTCTTCTTCAGGTAACCCTGAAAATTCTACATATTTAATTCCCAAAGTCATTTATTGAAAGAAGGTGCTTAAGATTGATGAAATGGATTTCAAATATTTGTTTCAAACTAAACTTTCAAATCTTCAAATATTGGTTATAGTACTATAAATCTCTAGACCGGGTCAAAAGTTCTAAACATTTTCCCCATCAAATCAAAATGGGAAAAGCTTTGTAGTACATCTCGTTCTTGTTGTAGGCACCATTGTTCTAAAGTGTATTATTTGGGCAACACGCCTCTATATACTGCCCTTTCTGTGCTAAAGGCTATCAAGCTCACAGGGTACAGAATAAGGCCAGCTGGACAATCTTTGCCCTTTCATCCACTGTCCTTAATGGTTGGATTTGCTATGTAACTTCATCAACTGCTTTCAATATTTAAAAGTTGGGGAATGAATCATACTGGCAGTTGGTTGCCCCATGCTGTATCACGGGAGCCCTGCTCAATATTAAACCAAGGAGGACTGGATCACTACCTACATTTCACATAGACATCCAGAGTTGAACATCTTCTCTCAGTTTTCTTAACCTACAGGTCCCTGATAGTGCTGTCTTCTGCGCTATAGAGATCTGCAGGTAACTGGGGAGACCAAGGCCTGTTGCTGGTGCAAAAGACAAGTGAATCCAGCTGTAAAAAGAGATTTCTGCTTCATTTGGCTTTTGCCCAGTGCAGCCTGTTTTGTCAGTGGCCATGTTAATTTTGTTAGGCTTTATTGCTTTTGTTGTTCCTACTTTCTGTTGGTAAAGATCTCACTGATTTTGGGTTAATACAGGAAACTATAAAACCTGGATTTGACAGATCTTGTAGGAAAGGAAATCTGCTGTTGTGGTCCTTGCCTGATTTAGGTGTGCACTTTGCTCTAATCATCACAGTAGCATAATCACCTGAGCTTAGCTCCTACTGAGTCCATAAGCTGCATCACACTGTATTCTGAATCTTTCCTTGATATCTACGAATACACAATTTGTAAAATCTTTTTATTATCATGCATTGGTCATGTATTTGCTTAGCTTCACTAGATTAGGTCTGTTTGAGATTCCCTGCCTTCTGTGTCTCCAAGCCCTGGTAAAGTAATTCTGTGTCTTCTGGCTAGATACAATGGGAGCAGGAGTGGTTTATGAACATCACTGGGTGCTTTCAGGTTTTATCTTTCTCTATATAATTGCTATATTTGTGTGTTGGTCGATTTGTGTGTCATGCTAGAATACTTGGTGTGGATGGGAAGATGAAATAGGCTGTATGGTCTTGCTGTCATCATGCTTCTGTTTCAATGCTCAGAAAACCATACTTGCACTGCCTTTCTGGGAGATTAAATGATTGATTCTGTTTCTTTAGGTTTTATTCTCAATATTCTACAAAACATTGTCCCTTGACAACCTTAATTGAACTGAAAATAAAATTGAAATACATTTCTCACAGAACATATAACAAACAGGTTTTCTGCACCCACTTACACCATAAAACTGGATTGTGAGCATTGACCGGCCTCCGTGTGTAAAAATAAATGCACACTGTAATAGAGCCAACACTGAGGAAAGGGATAGGGAGTGATTTCATGTGCATGCCACCTTTAAACACACAACATAGAGACCCGGCTAGGAGTTAGGGAGCTTTCAGCTCATATCCTGATGGTATCATTGATTGTGGGACCCAGGCTAAATCATCTTAACTCCCTTTGGTTTAATCCAGCCAAGTGTAATTGGGTAAGAATAATAATCTAATGATGTGCACAGGCAGTTGTGCAGCATCCAAACACCAGTGATGGCTGCATGTGCGTTCTGAATAGTGGCTGTAATTGATTACTCTTGGTCCCTGCCTGTGTGATGTTATATTTTAGGTTACCTTGCACTGTTCTTTTGGAAAATCAAATGCTGATGCTGCAGTTTGCGGTGGCTCACAGTGCACACAATTCTTGTTCCCTAGTTGTATCGTGCTGGAGACTCAGTGGCCACACTGGAGAGGAGGGGAGAAATTGGGATACTAAGTATCAGGAAGAACCTTCAGACACTTTGCCAAAAGCAGTAAAATCAAACCGCTTTCCAGACTCAGCAGGAAGGGCTTAGGAAGGCTTGTGTTATTTCGGTCCTACTTTGCTGGAAGGCAGCTGTCAGGAGGCCAGTGACAGGCCGAGCTGAGGCCCTGGGCTGGAGCTACAGGGGATGGGGATGCCTTAGAAAGAGCATTTAAGAGTGGAAGCTCAATCCGGGTTGTTTTCTTTCCTAGTTTCAGCCTCTTCTGCTGGCTTCTTTTCCATAGTGGTAGGGCCTGGTGAATTAACATGGCGGAGTCCTCAGAAGTGAATTTTCAAAGGGATTTCAGGTGTAAAACTAACAGATATGTGGGTAAGTAGCATGTAGTCATAGATATGCTATCTTATAAACAGCAAGCATGTATGCATGTTTTCCATTTCATGTGTACATTTTACTGGGGACTAGGAATGGACTAGGGGGACTCAGAAGTACACGCAGTAGCTGCTGTTTTGTAAAAGATATATACATATATAGTATCAAACTTATTTGTTCACTTTTAGACCCGCTAATTGACTCATACAAGTGAAATCAGACTTTTCTGTCCTCTGCAGTTTTTGGGTGGGAGGTCTGGGTGAACTGGGGGGGAGGGGAGTCTGGGGAAGTACTAAAGGGTCCGGCTGAACTGGCGAAGGACTGGATGAACTGGCGAAGGACTGGATGAACTGGCGGCAGTCTTGGTGATTTTAAAATACTTACTTGGGTGCATACTTTAAATCGGCAGGCACACACAGTTTATAAAATAGCTGCCTCAGCATAGAAATCAGGGTTATTACGCATACATGGTTTTTTTATGTGCACGTTTATAAAATAAGTAGAGAAAGTATGTGTTTTCTGGCATTGGAAATATTTGTGTGTGCTGAAACATAAGTGCTTACTTTTGGAGCAGAAATACAGGCCCAGCTCTCACTGCAGAGTTTATTAAATCCTAGCATTAATCTCCCTGAATAAGGGGTAAAGCTAGCGCGTCGAAAACGCGCATCCAAATGCCGGCTAACAGTGCGCTCCGTCGGCGCGCACTGTACTGTATCGGCCTGATAGTAAGGGAGTGACTTTTAAACTTATATCCCCAGCCTTCTAGATATTCCTGTACGTCCTTTCTTTGGGAATCAGATTTTCAGAAGATTCCAGCCTTCAGAAATAGAAGTAGATAACATGTTTTACTACAGAACCAGGAAATGTTTATTTTTTTGGTAATTTATTGAAACTGAATTGAATACAGGTGTGTGCTGCAGAGCATTTAAAGGTCACTGACTTTTGGTTGGAGATGTGCTGACTTAATAAGCTTCCAAAAAGCAACTGAAAATGAGTTTGTGATGTGCAGGAGAATATTACATCACAGGATGCCACAAGCAGGACATTCACGCTGAATATGCATGAGACAAATTTGCATACAATCAATGGAAGCCGTGCCTGCAAATCCCCTCCTGCATATTCCTTGTGACCATCCTGAAAACTCAGCCCGTTCCTGCCACTCCAGGACCAGCGTTGCCTACCCTGTTCCATCAAAGGGGAGGTGGCCAGCTGCAGTCTCCGCAATGAATAGGCCCTGCCTCCGTTGTATGCAGATCTCTCTCCCCCGTATGCCTTGAAGATACCTTGAAAACCCGACTGGCCGACGGGGCCCTGAGGACTGGTCTATCGCACTTTTTCATCTCTCCAATGTTCCCTCCCTTTTAGTCCCTTTCCTGCTCCCCTTCTCCCTGCTTCTGTCTTTCTTCTCCTTGCCCCACTTGCTCACAGCCTTCCCAAATGGTTGATTCAGCTCCAGAGGGACCCGACAGAAGGAGCACAGTCCGCAGAAGAAAACAGCTGCAAAGAAAGCTAAAATTGCCGAAAACGCCCCAAAAGTACAGAGAAGCTCCGAGCGTGGAATTTGTACGGGGGCCGCAAGCTTTCCAGCAGTCCCAGGAGAAGTGAAGCCTTTTTATTGGACTAACAAGTGAGAAGAAGGTGACAGAAAGGCAGCAGAATTATTTCTGGCAGTGAATTTACAAAGAAACCAAGTCTGTCACCGTCTTATTCCTCTAACACATCAACCCCTCCCCTCCCCCCGAATCCCAACCCTTCCTACCACCAATGAGCAGGACAGAAGCAAGAGATTGCATCCACTTTGTGGTAAACCTGATGAAGGAGAAGACATTTATTTAGATCTATTTATTGTTAAGGAGCCAGGGCTTAACGTAGTGGGCGCGGGGCCCAGTACCTTCTGTATAGTTCTGGAGACAGAGGTCCCCCCAGCTCGCAGGGCCCTGCACCATCGCCTCTATTTGCCCATCCTCCCGCCCTCCCCCGTGGCCCTGATAGCAAGCGCACTAGTTATCCTTTGTCAGATACTCTCTGCATGGCCTACACTTACTGTGCTGCGAGGGTGGAAGTGCCCCTTTAAGAAGCCCCCTGACGTGCGGCTGTTTTTTTCTGTCGGGCTCAGAGAAGGACTCTGGTTCCTTTTGCTATAGAGCCTGCTGAGTGAGTTAATGATTTCAATGAGCAATTACCTTTAGTCATCCTTCTAATTTCTGAATATCAATAAAGTTAATTAAATGCTACATGGGGGGCCTGTGAACAAGTAGATTAAAGCAGCTCAAGAGCCAGAAGCAGAGGTGCTAAAATCCAGTGCTATGAAACCTATCTCTGGCGGCTCTGGCCCTCCCTCCTTCTGCCCAGGGTGCTGGAAGACGGTGGGAGACCCAGATTGCCCGGTTCTAGTCAGCAGAAGTGGTTCAGGTATTCCTGCCCTCTCACTCTGCAACACACAGAAAATCCCCTGGGACACAAACCGAAACACACAATCAAAATGGAGAGACCTGCAGAGTGACAATATAGAGACACACAATGAAATCATACACACATAGCAGTGACAACACAAATACACAATAAAAAGAGACATGCACCGTGACAATACAGAGACACACAATGAAAACATACACACATAGCAGTGACAACCCAGATACACAATAAAAAAGAGACATGCACAGTGACAACATAGAAATACACAGACATGCCCGGTGACAATACAGAGATACATTGAAAACAAAGATAAATGCAGAGTGACAACAGAGACATAATGCTAACATATACACATAGCAGTGAGAACACAGAAGCATGACAACACAGAATCCACAGTGGCAATACCAATACACAATGAAAAAGACATGCACAATAACAACACAGAGACACAATATTACATAGACACATGACAACACACAAACACACACAGTGACAATAGAGAAACACAAGGATAGTGAATATACACACAATGCTAACACAGATAGTTGCAAAATAGTGAGGGGGAAAGCGAGATGGGCTTGGTGTGTAACATTGCACCAGAAAGCAGATTGGCAGATTAGCTAGGTCTTACAGTCCTTATCTACTATTATATTCTGTATTTCTATGTACAACAACACAGAGAGTGATTATAACAAATATATTTTATGTTTTCTCCTACACATCTGGATTTCATCAGGAAGTGGTCATGCAGGCTTTCTCAATACTATGTCCGATTTGGGTCACATCATAAAAGCATAAAGTGCGGCCTTCAGTGTTTTGCATCTTGTTCACATCTCATCCCATAAATAGGCAGTGTATTGCAGCCCCTAGAAGTGTTGTGTAGGATCCATCCCACAAGCAGGTCATGTATTTGAGCCCCTTGGAATTGTGTATCATCCATCCCACAGAGAGACTGTGCATTGCATAGAAACATGATGGCAGAAAAAGACCACTACAGCTTATCCAGTCTGCCTATCCAGCCCAACTACTCAGCTTTGAGTCATGCCACTTCCTCAGAGAACCATATTTATCCCATGCCTTCTTGAATTCAGATACTGTCCTTTTCTCCATCACCTCCACAGAGAGGTTGTTCTATGAATCCACCACCATTTCTGTAAAGAAATATTTCCTTAGATTATTCCTGAGTCTATCCCCTTTCACACGCATCCCTTGACCTCTTGTTCTAGAGCCTCCTATGCATGGAAGCCTTGAAGATATTTAAATGTCCCCATCATATCTCCCCCATCTTGCCTTTTCTTCTAGTACATACATGATCAGATCTTACCCAGTGGTTTTCTGTGGGGGAGGGTGGTGATGTGGGAGAGGGCAAGGCAGGGGGGAAGGGAATGTTATTGTCATATGGGTCATTGGGCAGTGTCAACTACTGGACAAGATTCTATGCATCTTATTCTGTTGGGTTGAATTGTATTCATTGTGAAAATTTAATAAAAGAAATGTAAATATGTCTGTTTCCATCTGATCATTTTTTTAGCCACCCTCTGGAACAAATCCAACTGCTTTATATCCTTTTGAAGGAGCAGTCTCCAGAACTGCACACAGCATTTCAAATGAAGTCTTACTAGTGACATTGCCTCCTATCCCATGACTTTTTATTTTTCTCAGGAGTTTCTCTGTAATGTTTGGCCGGCTGCAGGATGGCCCCATGACCGACCTCACTCATCTAAGATGCCGCAGAGATGCCATCATTACCCATGTGGCAGAAACTGCCAATTCCAGCTGGCCGTGTGTGTGTGCATGTCTTCCCCTGACTTAAGGGCCCCATGACTGGATCAGGACTGGATCAGGAGCCACGAGACCCATTGAGGACATCAGCACAATTGGGTATTTACATTCCAGCTGTGCTCCCAGCAAACGCCTCAGCAACAGGTTCTCCTGCCATGCTTTCACCTGCAGTGTGTGTTGCTACTCTCTCCTTGTCTTGCCTTGTTCCATTTCCTTGTCCTGCTCCTGCTTTCTCCTTGGTCCCTGCTCTCTCCTCCTCTCTAAGACTGACACCCTGTGCCTTGATCATTGCTTGAATTTTGATAAGAACATAAGAACATGCCATACTGGGTCAGACCAAGGGTCCATCAAGCCCAGCATCCTGTTTCCAACAGTGGCCATGGCCAATCCAGGCCATAAGAACCCGGCAAGTACCCAAAAACTAAGTCTATTCCATGTTACCGTTGCTAGTAATAGCAGTGGCTATTTTCTAAGTCAACTTAATTAATAGCAGGTAATGGACTTCTCCAAGAACTTATCCAATCCTTTTTTAAACACAGCTATACTAACTGCACTAACCACATCCTCTGGCAACAAATTCCAGAGTTTAATTGTGCGTTGAGTAAAAAAGAACTTTCTCTGATTAGTTTTAAATGTGCCACATGCTAACTTCATGGAGTGCCCCCTAGTCTTTCTATTATCTGAAAGAGTAAATAACTGATTCACATCTACCCGTTCTAGACCTCTCATGATTTTAAACACCTCTATCATATCCCCCCTCAGCCTTCTCTTCTCCAAGCTGAAAAGTCCTAACCTCTTTAGTCTTTCCTCATAGGGGAGCTGTTCCATTCTCCACCTGCCCTGACCTCAGCTTGGATTCTGATACCAATGAATCACCACCTGTCCTGACTTTGGCCTGCCTCCTGACACTGCCTGTCCACTTTCTTCGGGTTCCTTACCTGCCAGCTCCAGAACCCATGGGCTCAACCTGTGGGGAAAGGGGTTGGTAAAGTGAAACCCAAATTTTGTCCCAGCTAGAGTGTATCCGCCAGCTGTCGGCAACGGCCTGGCAGGATCATCTGTGAGGCTGTGTCAATCACATCACAGTCTAAGAGCTCACATGCCATAACTGGTTGCCAAGTCCATGAGACTGGTGGACTTGTCCCCAGCTCAGGTCATTCCCGGTTTGGCCTACAGAGTCCAACAGCAAGAACAGCTGAGCCAGATTGTGGGTTTACTTCAAGGACTGGCTATTATATGTATGCTATGCAGGCCCGACTTCCAGCACCAGCATCTCCTCCACCACCACCTGCATTAGTACCAGTCTGGGTTCCAGGGTCCATACCTCACCTGTCTATACCTCCTAGGTATGATGGGGACCCTAAAGCTTGCAGGGGGTTTATCAACTAATGCCTTATGTATTTTGAGCTGCAAGCTGTCAACTTCCTCTCTGACCAGACCAAGGTGACATTTGTCATCTCCTTATTGGCTGGTTTGGCCTTAGCCTGTGCACCTCCTCTGTGGGAAATATGGAGGAATTTATGAAACATTTTCAGCATATCTTTGATGAGTCAGGGCGTTCCTCCTCAGTTATTGCAGATTTTCTCCATCTCAAGCAAAGGACTAAAGCTATTGGTGACTACATCATTCAGTTCTGGACATCGGCTTCTGAACTTTGATGGAATGAGGAGAGCTAGGTCGCCATCGTCTGGCAAGGGTTATTGGAGTGGATTAAGGATGATCTTGCTGACAAGGATGTTCCAGTTGGCCTGAGGACCTCATTGCCTGTCCATCAGAATCAATGTTCAGTTCCAGGAGTGAAATAGAGAAAGGGACACTTGTCGACACCATTTAAAACTGGCACCCATGTTCCACTGACCACTGATGCCCCTCATCAAGGAACGTACATCTGCTTCAACATCTGAGGAACCCATGCAGCTCAGAAGAGCCAAAATGATGAAGAGATGCAGAGGTGTCGACAATTTAACCTTTGCCTATATTGTGCCAGCCAGGGGCACTTTGCCACACAATGCCCTAAGAAATTGGGAAACCTTCGAGCCTAGGGTTGCCCAGAGAGGTAATGTTAGACTATACTTTAGCTTCTCCACAGATGATAGTTCCCATTTGCCTCAAGTTTGATACCCTTGAAGTGTTCACTGATGCCTTCCTAGACTCAGGAGCTATGCCAATTTCATAGAGGAAGCATTGGTATGGAAATATAATTTGCTAGTTGTCCCTTTGATGCCCCTGGTAAGAATTTTGACAGTATATGGATAACTGCTCCCTGTTCACCTGATGACAATGACTTCTCCTCTGACTCTTCAAATCAGAGCTTGCATAAATTTATTTATTTATTTATTTGAATTCTTTTGATATACCGATGCTCAAGAACCATGTCTTATCGTACCGGTTTACAATGAACTCGGGGTAAACCAATTAACACTGAAAGCAAAAGTTACATTACAACAGGGAAAGTCAAACAGGGCTGTTAGAAATCGTTAATCTATCCTTTTTTCTAACTGAAGAGCCGTGGCGGAAGCACGGAGAGGTTGTTTACCTCTCTGTGCTTCCGCCATGGTTTGGCCTACAGAGTCCAACAGTCCAAAGAACAACTACAGAGTCCAAAGAACAACTATCCTTCTTTGTCCTCCTGAGGGTGATAAATCGAATTATCCTGTGTTTGCTGTGGCTGGTCAAGCACAATCCAAGTGTCACAGGATGTCCGTCATTACATCATATCCTGCCCTAATTGCACAATCAATAAGCCAGTGCATGCCTGACCCTAGGGACTGTTACAGCTGTTGCCAGTCCCTGACAAATCTTGGACTTGCATAGCCATGGATTTTGTCACAGCTCTCCAAATGCTGTACTATAATCTTGGTAATAGTGGACCTGTTCTAAAAAATGATCCATTTCATACTTCATGCCAGGTCTGCTCCAGAGCTGGCCCATTTCTTCTTTCACCATATATTCTGACTCCTTGGCCTACTGGAACACATGCTCTCAGATTGTGGAGTCCAGTTCATCGCTAATTTCTGGCAAAACCTCTGCCAGAAATTCAAGGTCTCCCTAGAGTTCTTGTCTGCCTACCACACCTAGACCAACAGTCAAATAGAAGGGACTAACCAAATTCTCAAAGCTTTCCTGAGGGCGTATGCAAACAACTGACAAGATGACTGGGCCTTCCTACTGCCATGGGTAGAGTTCTGCCATAATAACCATACCGGTGAATCTTTATTGTCTTCACCTTTCTACATAGTCTATGGAAAGCACCCAAGAGTTCCATTTCTAGTGCACCTGACAATTTCCAGTGCACCTGACAAGTCCATGTCCCATGGCTAATACTCTAGCCCAAAACCTTGGGAAATCCCAAAAGTACCTTGTTGCCACCACAGAGAGGTACAAAAAACAGGCTGATAAATGATACCACCCAACACCACATTTCCAGCCTGGAGACAAAGTGTGGCTCAACACCTGAAATCTTCACCTGAAGATTCCCTCCTTGAAGTTTTATTAGACTCTTCCCAATCGTTCGCCAAGTGGGACCAGTCAGTTACCAACTCTGGCTACCAGCTCTACCAACTCTGGCTACCTCCTTCATTAAAAGTTCACAATGTCTGTCATGTTGCCTTGTTGAAGCCATTACTTCTGTTATGGTTATCGTATTCTATACCTGAACTACCAACATGGTCTCTGAGGTGGACACTGAATATGAGGTGCAGTCCATCTTGAATTCCAAACATATCAGAGGAAAACTGCATTATCACATCTCCTGGAAGGGGTTCTGCCCCAAGGAAAATACTTGGGAGTCTGCTTCCAATATTCAGACCCCTTGCTTCATCAGGTAGTTCCATCAGCTCTTTCCCCTTAAGCCCTGAGTCTAAGGGCTTGGGGAGGGGGCTTAGAAAGGGGTTTTTCGTAATGTTTGGCTGGCTGCAAGACAGCCCTGTGACTGGCCTCAATCACCCAAGGTGCTGCAGAGATACACCATTACACACACAGCAGACACCATCAACTCCAGCCGGTCTTACAAGTGCACGACAATAGGAACAGGAGCCATGACACCCATTGAGGACATCAGCATGGCTGGGTGCTTAAATCCCAGCTGCACTCCCAGAAATCACCTCAGCAACAGGTCCTCCTGCTGTGCTTTTACTTGCAGTGTGTGTTGCTACTCTCTCTGTGCTTTGCATTGCCTTGCCTTGCTCCAGCTCATTGCCCTGCCTCAGTCCTGCTCTTGCCTTCTCCTGGTCCTTGCTATCTCATCGTCTCTCTGATCGACCTCCTATGCCTTAACGATTACTTGGATTCTGACACCAGTGGATCACCGCCTGTCCTGACCTTGGCCTGCCTACTGATGTCACACATCTGCTCTCTTCGGGACCATTGCCTAAGTCCTGAGAGCCCCAAAACCTAAGGTCTTAACCTGTGGGGAAAGGGGTTGGTAAAGGTGAAGCCCAGATTTGACCATCTAGAACTTTTTGGCCAGCTTCAGCATGAGCCTGGCAGGTTCACCTGTAAGGCTTTATCAACATGCCACAGCCTAAGGGCTCACACCCTGTGACACTCTCATGGGGTATTTTGTCAAATGCTTTCTGAAAATCCAAATAAACTATATCTACTGGATCACCATTATCCACATTTATTAATTCCTTCAAAAAATATAGCAGATTGAAGGCAAGACTTCCCTTGTGTAAATCCATGCTGGCCATGTCTCATTAACCATGCCTTTCTATAAGTTCTATGATTTTATTCTTTAGAATAGTTTTACAATATTTTCCGGCACTGAAGTCAGGTTCACCAGTCTATAGTTTCCTGTCTCACACTTGGATCCCTTTAAAAAAATGGTTTCATATTAGCCACCCACCAATCTTCTGGTAGACTAGACTGTTTTAACAATAGGTTACAAATTACCAGTAATAGATCTGCAGTTTCATTTTGAGTTGACTTAGGGAATGGCCTCTGCTATTACTGGCACCAGAATCATGGGATCTTCTTAGTGTTTGAGTACTTGCCAGATTCTTGTGGCCTGATTTGGCCTTTGTTGGAAACAGGATGCTGGGCTTGATGGACCCTTGGTCTGACCCAGCATGGCAATTTCTTATGTTCTTATGTTCTTATGTTCTTTCAGAACTTTGAGGTAAAAACTATCTGGTCCAGGAGATTTGCTACTCTTTAGTTTGTCAATCTGCCCTATTACATTATCAAGGTTCACCGTGATTTGTTTCAGTTGATCTGAATCATCATTAAATATTTCCTCAATGTACTTGTCTTTCCTAGTGCCCCTTTAACTCCTTGATCATCTAATGACTCTCTCACAGGCTTGCTGCTCTGGATATATTTAAAAAAAGGTTTTATTATGAGTTTTTGCCTCTATATCCAGCTTCTTTTCAAATTATTTTTGCCTGCCTTATCAGTGTTTTACATCTAACTTACCAATGCTTAGGCTTTTTCCTAAATTCTTCATGTGGAGCCTTTTCCCAGTTTATGAAATGTTATTTTGGCTAAAATAGTTTCTCGCCTCATCTTTTAACAATACTGACAGTCATTTGGCCTTCCATATGGAATACATCTGGTCTAAGTTTCCAAGATAGTATTTTTAAACTACTTCCACATCTTATGTAAACTGTTTACCTTTGCAACTTCACCTTTTAGGTTTTTTTTCTATTTTCCTCATGTTATCAAAATCTCCTTTTTGAAAGTTAAATGCTACAATAGTAGATTTACTTAATCTCCTCCCTCCATTCACTAACTCCAATTTTATTGCTTTATGATCACTATTGCTGAGTGGCCTCACTACCATTACCTAGCATACCAAATGCTGCATTCCACTAAGGATTAGGTCTAAAATAGTTTTCCTTCTCATCAGTTCCCAGATAAACTGCTCCATAAAGCAGTTATTTGTTTCATCTAGAAATTTTACCTCCTTATCCAGTCAATATTGGAGTAACTGAGATCTAGTCCAAAGAGAAAAGAAGCAAAACCTTGACGTAAGCAAGTATCACAGTACACTGGTGCAGGGTAAATGTTTATTCACCATCAATTTCTATGGTATGCTTAACTTGAAGAATTCAGAACATCAAGAATATATATAATTCAAACAGGCAACTCCATGAATTCCAAATAATGCTTTAAACTCGGTCCCCCGACACGGTCCCGTGTTTCGCTTAGGCTGCGTCGGGGGGGAACCAGGGGTACATTCAAATCTAAAGTGTAAAAGCAAATAAAAGTCAACTCAAGAAAATGGTGAGAACGGCTACATTGTAACATCCGTTAAGCAAAGGTACATACCTCTAAAATGTCACCCGGAGCGCGCAGGCTCTCGCAGGTGTCAGCCATTTAAACACAGGAAAGAGCGCGAACGTGACAGCTTTCGCGAGAGCTGTCAAAATTTTTGACAGCTCTCGCGAGAGCCGTCAAAAGCCAGCAGATCTCGATGAATCCGTCCTAATAAAACAGGTACCACTCAATTTCTCTGTTTAGACCCTGGGGGGCAACCGTATTAAGCGTAAAGATCCCCCTCTGCTCCCTCCGACCCAGAGCCTCGGGGAAGTCCCCACCCCGAAGGGGGGGATGTATTACCTCGATAACTGAAAAGGAGAGATCAGAGACGGTGTGACCAGAGTCAATCCAGTGCGAAACCAGGGGCTCAGCTACTCTATGAAGGCGAATGTTTGAACAATGCTCAATCATGCAGGTCTTTAGCATTTGCATGGTTTTGCCAACATAGAGTAGAGAGCAAGGACATTTTACAATATACACTACACCCTTTGTAAGGCAGTCTGATGTGGAGCGGAGTTTAAAAACTCGCCCCGTGCTGGGGTGTGTAAACTCAGAGGATGATGTCGTATGGCTGCACATGGTGCAGTGGCCGCATGGACCGTGTATTCCAAAATTGTCAAGACTGTCATCTGAAGGGGATGTATGGACCAGCCGGTCCCGCTGATTTTTCCCACGTCTAAAGGTAAAACGAAGCGAACTGTCTAACAATTCATTCATAGCCAAAGCTGCCCAATGTCTCCTGATCATCGTGGAAATGGCTCTCCCCTTAATAGAAAATGGTACAATACAGTTAGGGTGTAGTGTATATTGTAAAATGTCCTTGCTCTCTACTCTATGTTGGCAAAACCATGCGAATGCTAAAGACCCGCATGATTGAGCATTGTTCAAACATTCGCCTTCATAGAGTAGCTGAGCCCCTGGTTTCGCACTGGATTGACTCTGGTCACACCGTCTCTGATCTCTCCTTTTCAGTTATCGAGGTAGTACGTCCCCCCCTTCGGGGTGGGGACTTCCCCGAGGCTCTGGGTCGGAGGGAGCAGAGGTGGATCTTTACGCTTAATACGGTTGCCCCCCAGGGTCTAAACAGAGAAATTGAGTGGTACCTGTTTTATTAGGACGGATTCATCGAGATCTGCTGGCTTTTGACGGCTCTCGCGAGAGCTGTCAAAAATTTTGACAGCTCTCGCGAAAGCTGTCACGTTCGCGCTCTTTCCTGTGTTTAAATGGCTGACACCTGCGAGAGCCTGCGCGCTCCGGGTGACATTTTAGAGGTATGTACCTTTGCTTAACGGATGTTACAATGTAGCCGTTCTCACCATTTTCTTGAGTTGACTTTTATTTGCTTTTACACTTTAGATTTGAATGTACCCCTGGTTCCCCCCCGACGCAGCCTAAGCGAAACACGGGACCGTGTCGGGGGACCGAGTTTAAAGCATTATTTGGAATTCATGGAGTTGCCTGTTTGAATTATATATATTCTTGATGTTCTGAATTCTTCAAGTTAAGCATACCATAGAAATTGATGGTGAATAAACATTTACCCTGCACCAGTGTACTGAGTAACTGAGATCTCCCATTTTTACTATGCTGCAAATTTGTTTATTCCCTAATTTCCATTAGCATTCCATCGATTGTTCATTTTGGCCAAGTGGATGGTAGTATACACCCTACTACTATATGCTTCCAGGTTTACACATGGAATTTCCACCCATAAAGATTTTATTGTGCATTTAGTCTCCTGTAGGATCTTTAGCCTGTTGGACTCTGTGCCATCCCTAACATAAAGCATCACTGAGTTGATCCACCCCCTCATTGCAATAAAATTTGTACCCTGGTATAGCACTGTCCCATTGGTTATCCTCTTTCCATCAGGTCTCTGAGATGACAATTAAGTCTGCCTCTTCATTCAGTGCTACATATTCAAACTGTAAGATTTCCCTTCACCTTGGAAGATACACTCAAAGCTATCAGTGTGGTTTTTGCAGAATATAAATCTTTTAAAATAATTCAATACAATTTACAAGCTTGTGGCAACATTTTTTGCAATGAAAGCAGTAATGCCGGCTTTTGTTCTTCTACATTTCCTCCTTTCAGCCTCTATCAACTAAGTATCAGTACATATGGCCCTCATTTCCTCCATCTCTTCAATCGATAGGTTAAACTAAACGACAATTAAACTAAACGACAATATAGAACTATTTGCTCATTAACAAACACATTATTTTATTATTCATTTAGAAACTGGCCCAGAAAGAACCAGAACTTCAGTAAACCGCTATGGCAGAAAAATTCCAAGGAAAGAAACGGTCAAGCTAGTGGAGGGCCTCCTCCCCAGAGCTGGTGAATCCTTTCAGGCCAAGACCTGAGCCGTTTCTTTCTAGCTAGCATCAGAAGGATCTTCCTAGTCACAGAGTGAAACGGACCCATTTCGCTTCCAGTTTATTTATCGACTTGTAAACACAGGAACTGCCAATTAATTCAAGGTATCAACATGCACAAATCATTACGTATCTACAGTTTGTGAAAACAAAGCCAACAGAAGGGGTACATGGCTACTCAAATCTTCCCGAGGACAGGAGATACGCCCGGGACAGAACACGATCCCAGTCTCTCTGTCCCTCCCTGGGGAGCCAGAGCTGGGAGAGAAGCTTCAGTCCATTACGTGAATCTGGGGAGAGAATAACTGCACAGCACCTGGCTGATATTATGGGTAATTAACTTCTCAGCTCTGGAAGGAACAGCTGCATCACCTGCTGCCTGGTTCTCCTTCTTGCCATAACCCGATCCCTTGAAAATTCACTGCTCTCTGAGGAATTGTGGAGGGTGGAAAGTCTGCGGGCATGAAGGCAAGGCGGGGAGCTCCAGCTGGGGGGACGTAAATGCCAGCAAAGTGCTCAGCTGGCCGACACCCCCATGCCAGCTAATCTGCAACAGGTGCAACCCAGGAAGGACCGCGGAGGGTTTCTTTTTTTTTTAGGTTATTTGCGAAGGAAAAGAGAGCTTAGAAGATCAGTGTCCGCCTAAGTTTGGCCTAATGACTTTTTTTTTTATTTGGTGTTTTATCTGCACCGTATTTTTAGGATTTGATAGAGGCATGAGGACTCTGACAGGTGCGGGAAATTTTTCAGATCCAGACACATAGCTGGACCGTGGATATGTTTCCTGCAAAATAGGCTCCTTTAGTATTTTATAAAGCACTTAAACGGTAAAAGAATTGATAAGTGCTTTTTATAATAAATTAGTGCATCTCTTGCAACTGTGGGCTGACAAAATCGTTTGCTTTTGTTGTTGTGCATTTATCGTGATCCTCTCACTCAAATGTTCACCAGGTAATTCCACAAGACATGCCTTGCATTGTTTATTCAAGAGCACCGAGGCAGAGAAAACATATCCCTAGGACAGGAGACTTAACTGCGAATAGAATCAGGTCACAGTAAATCCCCCACCTGTCGCGTGCCCCCATCGCCCACCTCGTTCTGGTATCACCTGCTGGTGCATCGACAACTGACCAGCTCCGGTGCATTAGCAGAAGTACTAAGAATTGTTTATGGACTTGTCTTCCAGGAACCCTTTTTAAAACTTGCTATGCTAGATTCTTTGACCTCCTCCTCTATAACAAATTCCATAGCTTAATTGTGCATGGAATTAACAAAATGCTTTCTTCAATTTGTTTTATATCTGCCACCCCTTAGCTTCATGGAGTGTCCACTATTCTTTATACTGAAAGAGTAAACAGTTACCTGTTCCACCCCACTCATGATTTTATAGACCCCTGTCCTATCCCCTCTGTCATCTCTTCTTCAAGCTGAAGAGCCCTAACCTGTTTAGCCTTTCCTCATAGGGGAATCATTCCAACCCACTTAATTATTTTTGTTGCCATCCTCTGCTCCTTTTCTAGTTCTGCTACCTCTTTCTTGAGATGGGGAGACCAGAACTGCACACAATACTCAAGTTGCAGTTGCATCATAGAGTGATACAGAGGCAATAGGCTATTCTCCCTTTTATTGCTGTCTAATAATTCCTAACATTCGATTTGCTTTTTTGAGCACTGAGCTGAGAATTTTAAGGTATTGTCACAATTACTCCAGATCCTTTTCCTGGCTGGTGACTCCTAACATGGAACCCAGTATCTTGAAACCTGTAGTTGGGATGATTTTCCCCTAAGTGCATCACTTTGCACTTTTCCACATTAAATTTCATCTGCAATTCAGCTGCTCAGTTCTTGAGTCTGGCAATGCTTTGTAATGCGTAGAAGAACATTCTGACTTTGGGGTGCAGGAGGAGATGGTTTATATATTTTCTACCATTGGAAATCCATGAGGAATACAGACACTGCTTTCCCAGCCTTAATCTCCAAGGAACATTACTGTTTCTATAACTCCTGTAAGGAGACATGCTGAAGATGTAAATTAATCCTTCAGCAGAGCACCCTAAAATCCAGATAAGATAGAGCTCTGGGACCCCTATCATGGCTATTGTCAGCTAAATGGAAAATATTTCCAGCCAATATTCTGCTGACATCTGAGGAGCCAGGCTGGGTGTGGTGTGATTACACAGGATTTATAGTTTGGTCCTACGTGTAACATAAAAACGCATAACACAAAACATTTCAGTAAATATTAAAGGCAGTCTCCAGAGTAAGCACTGAATGAAATACTGGCTAATGTTTGTGTGTAGCCGCTCAGTGAGTTTTACATTCCATATCTGCTCAATTTACTAACTAAAAATCCTTCTTTTCATGCATACAGTTACTGGGTAGAAATGCTTTCACTTCTGATTATTTCAGGAGACAATGTAATTAGATTAGTGGTTCTAAAAAGCTGCTGAACCTTTGCTTCCTTTAGTATCAGTCAAAGTTTTCCAGGGTGATCCATTCTGCCCTGGCCTGTCAGACATACCCCAGTGTTGGAGGCAGCAGCAGATCTATTCTGCCCTGGCCTGTCAGACACACCCAGTGGTGGAGGCAGCAGCAGTTCCATTCTGCCCTGGCCTGTCAGACACGATCCAGTGGTGGAGGCAGCAGCAGGTCCATTCTGCCCTGGCCTGTCAGACACACCCAGTGGTGAAGGCAGCAGCAGTTCCATTCTGCCCTGGCCTGTCAGACACACCCCAGTGGTGGAGGCAGCAGCAGTTCCATTCTGCCCTGGCCTGTCACACACACCCCAGTGGTGGAGGCAGCAGCAGTTCCATTCTGCCCTGGCCTGTCACACACACCCCAGTGGTGGAGGCAGCAGCAGTTCCATTTGCCCTGGCCTCTCAGACACACCCCAATGGTGGAGGCAGCAGCAGTTCCATTCTGCCCTGGCCTGTCAGACACACCCCAGTGGTGGAGGCAGCAGCAGTTCCATTCTGCCCTGGCCTGTCGGACACACCCCAGTGGTGGAGGCAGCAGCAGTTCCATTCTGCCCTGGCCTGTCGGACACACCCCAGTGGTGGAGGCAGCAGCAGTTCCATTCTGCCCTGGCCTGTCGGACACACCCCAGTGGTGGAGACAGCAGCAGTTCCATTCTGCCCTGGCCTGTCGGACACACCCCAGTGGTGAAGGCAGCAGCAGTTCCATTCTGCCCTGGCCTGTCAGACACACCCCAGTGGTGGAGGCAGCAGCAGTTCCATTCTGCCCTGGCCTGTCGGACACACCCCAGTGGTGGAGGCAGCAGCAGTTCCATTCTGCCCTGGCCTGTCGGACACACCCCAGTGGTGGAAGCAGCAGCAGTTCCATTCTGCCCTGGCCTGTCGGACACACCCCAGTGGTGGAGGCAGCAGCAGTTCCATTCTGCCCTGGCCTGTCGGACACACCCAGTGGTGGAGGCAGCAGCAGTTCCATTCTGCCCTGGCCTGTCGGACACACCCCAGTGGTGGAGGCAGCAGCAGTTCCATTCTGCCCTGGCCTGTCGGACACAATCCAGTGTTGGAGGCAGCAGCAGTTCCATTCTGCCCTGGCCTGTCAGACACCCAC
Organism: Rhinatrema bivittatum; assembly: GCF_901001135.1. NCBI lineage: Eukaryota > Metazoa > Chordata > Amphibia > Gymnophiona > Rhinatrematidae > Rhinatrema > Rhinatrema bivittatum. The sequence continues at coordinate 166,076,045 of NC_042622.1, read as the reverse complement.
CAATGGTGGAGAGAGAAGCAGTATGCTCTCTGACACAGGCCTTTCAGCAAACCTGCAACATTTGTTTGGGGGTTTTCTTACCCTGAGATTAGCAAGGATGGTGTGGTTTAGCTCATTGTTTTCTGGTATTCATTAGATAATAATTACCTACAGGTGAAGATATTCAAGATCAGGAAAGACCTGTCAAGTTTACACTTTGAGTTCTTGTCCTTTCTCTCAGTGTATCTTGTTAGTACCTACCTACAGGTAAGAAGCACCAATTTTAGACCAATGTGAAAGAACCCCCATCAAGCAGTGACTCTAGTTCTGAGTTGTGGTTCAGAGTCCCTGCTGTTCCCACAGAAGCTCTTAGCTTCTCCTGGGGTGGGGCTGACATTATCTCATAGGAATAGCATACCCTATGGAGTATGTTCAGGGGTCCTGGGACCACATTTTCATTAGATAATGCCTTCTTACTGCTGCAGCTTGTGTGCATGCGAAGATGAGATAATACAGCAAGCAGACTGGTGTGATCTTATCTCGAATAATGCAAAGCTGGTCTTCAGGAGCTGGGCATATAATGCAGGCTGAAGTAACTGGGGCTAAGCTAGATTCTTTGCTAGACTGAGTGAAAAGATCAAGCTGTACACAGAGGCACACATCCTTATTTTGCAGCAGGCACCATAAATCTGACATGTCACAAGGAACTGTGATTGGCATTGAGATCAAAAGAGGACCTGGGAGGGAGAATTCCAGCAGACAGAAAATCAGATAAAATATTAGTAAATAATCCCCCCTCCCCTTACAAGCTCTCAGAAGAAAGGCAGTGGAAATATTAATCTGGTAAATTCATCCTAAAAATTATATACATTTTTTTTTTTGTTGAATGTTTTTATTGAAGTTTGACATACCCCAAGGAGAGCATACAGTGGGGTGATACACAATGATCAGGAACATGGAATAAAGGATACATAATGAAAAATAGGCAATGAAACAATTCAACATTAACTCCAGTAAACAAGGAAACAATGAAACCCCCTCCTTTGTGGACAGCCCCACTGTCCCTCCCCTATTATATACATTTTATACTTTGTCTCTGTACCTTTGTTTCTAGATTAGGTCTTAGGTGGTGTTGCCTAAGGAAAATACACTGCAGTGGGTTTTATACTAAAAGTTATTGGATTTGATAACCGTTCTGCTCTGTGGTCTTATATTTATACAAGTGGAGCAATAATACTGATTGTTGCCCTGGGCTTTGTGTGTTGCTTTGAGTTGCGCCACTTTAAATGATCTCTAGCAATCCTTACAGAAATTTCTTCATCTGGTTTTCAAATCTCAAGTTCTGGAGCTTAAATGTACAAGTCCATTTTTCCTGCAGCTTTATGCAAGAGTGCAGCAACTGGGGGAGAAAGGGGCGATGGAGAGGAAAAGGGATGGAAACAGAGGAGCGAGGCAATAGGAGATGAAAGATAAAGCAGATAAGGGTAGGAAAAGACATGAAAAATGTACCTAGAGTGGAGCATTGGCCAGTTCATTTATCTCCCTTGATATACTGCTTCTTTCAAAACTATCACAAAGCAGTTTATAACGATAAAACAAATGCATCAATCCATCCCACCCATAACACTATTACCATCGACCCCCCAAAATACCCCCACCAGATTCTATCATAAAAAATCACTGCCCCCACCCCAAATATAAATACCACACCCCCTAATAAAATATAAACTATAGCAGGTAGCTACTGCCTTCCCTACTAACCAATAAACACAGAACCAATCATGAAACAAAACCTTAGGGCCAGTCAATGTCCTCATAGCAGTAGAAAATACCAAATGCCAATGTGAAAGCCAGGGCCGGATTTAAGATTTTGTTGCCTACAGGCAGGTCTGCAAATTCAGGATCGGAGGGGGGGGGGGGGAATGAAATGCCATGGTGCCAACCCTTTGAAACGGATTCCCCTTCAGCTCAGGTATTTGGTTCCTATCAAAATTTGGCACTCTAGGCAGTTGCCTGCATTGCCTCTTCCTAAATTTGGACCTGTAAATAGCCACGCTTTTACCTTTTTATGAAACACCAGGTACCTCACTTCCTCTTTCCCAGCAAGCAGCAGGCTGTTCCACACGGAAGGTGCAAAACATCTAAACGTCAGATTTCTAGTACTAGGGTGAAAGGGTTGGAGAACCCAACAGGTGTAACTCTGATGATCTCAGTGCTTGAGAGGGCACATAGAGTAAAAGCAGTAACCAGGAGTAGGTGATTGAACACATTTCTGTAAAACTGAGAACCAGCAGCTCGTGAGCTTTAGCAGTACAAAGGTAATATGATCTCTTATTTTTGCACTGTCCATATAAAAGCAGCTGTATTCTGAATCAGATGCTAGATCATTTCTGTTGAAAAATGTACATATCTGATGAATCTGTCCTAGAGGAAAAACTGTGGATCCAACTAATGCTGAAGCCTGTTTGTCCAATCCATAGTAAGCTTTGAATCTAATAGTACCCTAAGCTGTGAATTACATTTCTTAAAGGCAAATGTATATCCATAACTACTGACAGCACAGATAATGCTCTTTCAGCTCTGCTCACCCACAGAGACTCAAATTTATCTAGGTTGAGTCGAAGCGTATGGTTCAAGAGCCAGTTAGCTACAGCCTAGTGGTTAGAGCAGCAGACTGGGAACCAGTGAAGCTGGGATTCTAATCAGTTCTCTCAGTCCCACTGCTGCTCCTTGTGACCTTGGGCGAGTCACTTCACCCTCCATTGTCTCAGGTAACAATTTAGAGCCTCATTTTACTGAGCACAGTCACAGAATGGGAGAAAAACCTTAGTAAATCAGACCCTTAGACTGAAAGCCCTCTGGAGACAGATACTGGAGGTAACTCGCCTTAAACAAAATGAGATGAAGCTGAGAGAAGCCTAAAATTACACAGGTAAGTTTTTTTTTTTTTGAAGGGGTTAATAAACATGTGGATAAAGGTGAACTGGTAGATGTAGAGTATTTGGATTTTCAGAAGATGTTTGACAAAGTCCTTCATGAGAGGTTTCTAAGGAAACTAAAAAGTCATGGGATAGGAGGCGATGTCCTTTCGTGGATTGCAAACTGGTTAAAAGACAGGAAACAGAGAGTAGGACTAAATGGTCAATTTTCTCAGTGGAAAAGGGTAAACAGGAGTGCCTCAGGGATCTGTACTTGGACCAGTGCTTTTCAGTATATTTATAAATGATCTGGAAAGGAATACGAGTGAGGTAATCAAATCTGCAGATGATACAAAACTATTCAGAGCAGTTAAATCACAAGCAGATTGTGATAAATTTCAGAAGGAACTTGAGAGACTGGAAGATTGGACATCCAAATGGCAGATGAAATTTAATGTGGACGAATGCAAAGTGTTGCATATAGGGAAAAATAACCCTTGCTGTAGTTACACGATGTTAGGTTCCATATTAGGAGCTACCACCCAGGAAAAGGATCTAGGCATCATAGTGGATAATACATTAAAATAGTCGACTCAGTATGCTGTGGCAGTCAAAAAAGCAAACAATGTTGGGAATTATTAGGAAGGGAATGGTGAATAAAATGGTGGATGTCCTAATGTTTCTGTAGTGCTACATGGTGAGAGTGCACCTTGAATATGGGGTGCAATTCAGGTCACCGCATCTCAAAAAGATATAGTTGCACTGGAGAAAGGACAGAGAAGGCAACCAAAATGATAAAGGGGATGGAACAGCTTCCCTATGAGGAAAGGCTGAAGAGGTTAGGGCTGTTCAGCTTGGAAAAGAGACGGCTGAGGGGGGATATGATAGAGGTGTTTAAAATCATGAGAGGTCTAGAACAGGTAGATGTGAAGCGGTTACTCTTTCGGATAATAGAAGGACTAGGGGGGACTCCATGAAGTTAGCAAGTAGCACATTTAAAATTAATCAGAGAAAATTATTTTCACTCAATGCACAATTAAGCTCTGGAATTTGTTGCCAGAGGATGTGGTTAGTGCAGTTAGTGTAACTGTGTTTAAAAAAGGTTTGGATAGGTTCTTGGAGGAGAGGTCCATGGACTGCTATTGATTGGGTTGACTTGGGTAATAGCCACTGCTATTGCTGGCATCCGTAGCATGGGATCCAGTTAGTGTTTGGGTACTTGCCAGGTACTTGTAGCCTGGTTTGGCCACTGTTGGAAACAGGATGCTGGGCTTGATGGACCCATGGTCTGACCCAGTATGGCAATTTCTTATGTTCTTATTTTCTTATGACACAGAGTGAACACCAACTGGCTATGGAAATGGAGAAGCAATGGGAATTCCATGAATTCCAACCTATATTTACATTCAGTTTAAATATCTAGAATTCCAGCAAAATGTTCATTTCCTATGACTATCAGCAAAGCACAAGGACAGTCTGTAAAGGTGCAGGCTTAGATTTAAGATGAGCTTGCGTTCTGCATGGGCAGCTGTATGTGCCCTGTTTCAGAGTTGAAATTTCATATTTCCTGTACATACTCTCACCAACTAATATTGTATTTTAAGAAACCTTTGCCCGAATTTTAAAAAGGCAGCGCATGTAAAATCTGGGGGATACGCGTGTGGTTGGGCCTTTCGCGCGCTGAGCGCATTTTAAAAACAGCCTGGCCGTGTGCATTTCTCCCAATACACGCAGAAGTGCCGGGCCATGCAAAAGAGACGAGGAGGGGGCGGGGCTTTGGCAGGGCGGAGGCCGGCAGGGACAGCAGCCATTAGGCCTTGTCCCAGGGAAGTGCGCGCCGGCAGCTGGCTGGTGCACAAAACTTACACCTGCTTGGAGGAGCAGGTTTGAAAGAAAATATTCTAGGATAGATAGGGTTAGTTTAGGGGTCGGGGAAGAAAGGGAGGAAGGGTAGCTAAGGGTAAAGGAAAGTTCACTCCCAATCCGCTCCTTATTTGGAGCAGACTGGGAGAGAACCGGGAAAGGCCTACTCGCGTCGCCGCATATTTGTTTTTTAAAATCCCTCCCCTTGTTCGTGCGAGAGGCCACCCGCCCGCACATGTGTGCTTGATTATTAAAATCTGGCGTGCATGTGCGTGTGGAAATCATATTTTACGCCGGGAACTGGGCGCACATGGACATGCACACTTGGGGTTTAAAATAGACTCCTGTATTAGATTGTTTTTTGGGGGTTTTTTTAATTCTTTGAATTTCTTTTCTGAAAAACAAAAAAAAACTTTCATGTGTAGATAGAAGAGGTAATTCTGCATATACCGTATCCAAACAAAATCCTGAGAGGCTGCTAAGCTATTGCTTCTGCCATTCATCCCCCTCCCTCCAAATACAACCCTTGCTCTTCCCGCCCTTCCCTGCACATGCAGGTTTGGGTACTGAGGATCAACATTTTCAATTTAAATAGCAAACCAAGGCCTGGATTTATCAAAATGTGGTGGTGGGTGGGTGTGTGAGTGTGAGAGAGAGAGAGAGAGGTCATAATTCCCTGACCCTAGATAGGTATTTATAGCTCTATGGGAGGCCCATCTAGTAACTCGAGGTGAGGTTTAGGTATTAGTGTAGGGGTTAGGGGCCACTTTGACGTGCAGAGTGCGACGTACAAACAGAACAGTGCTCTCTTTTGAACATTTGATGACCCTCACCCAAAGATGAAATTTGTGCAATATTTTCTCAACCTAGCTTGATGTTACCTCTAACATCTCTCAACCTCTACATCTCTCAACTTCTCTCTCTCTCTCTCTCTCTCTCTCTCTCTCTCAGGACTTAACACTCCTGATGAAAGTTGTAGTTAAAATCAGCCATGCAATAGGGCTTTACTAACCCACTCCTCCTCTTTTTTGGATTTGCATCACACCATACAATATGGTGCTATCTCATGCGATAAGCCCTTAACGCATGCAAAAGTGCATTTTGATGAATGAGGGGGCAAGAAAGAGATCAAATGCCCCAGTCAAAGAAAAATTAGTGCTTACTGGGTCTGTGATTTTGCATGTCTTCTGTCTGTTTGTGTGCATATTTATGTTGCGTGTGTGCATGTTTGTGTGCCCTTGTATATAGGCAAGGGAAGATTTCCAACACACTGAGAAGACATTGGAAGGTCACATATGATTCTGCTGTATTTAGCAAACTGCTAACTAACAACAGTTGAAGTCTTGAGACACTGAATTGGCAAATTGACATATAAAGAATCAACAATAAAAGTCTGAGTTCTCTTCACTAAATACAGTCCAAAGTATCAACACAAGAATAGTTATGAACCATAATTTCCTCTGAAGAAACCTGTATGGTGAAACAGAGGGCTTTGTAGGGACAGAAAAATCATAGGGACAGAGTCATTATAGGACACAGAAATGGGTGTGGAACCTATGTGAAGTGATAATGATATGGACGGGACTCTACACAACATTCCTGGGAAACAATTACAAAGTATCCTTTCTTGTGGACTGTTTCCCCTTTTTAATGAAGGTCTCTTTCATGTGACTCATTTGCAATTCACAAAGTTTCTTTCTTGAAGTTCAATTCTATTGCAAGTGTCACTGTTTCATTACGAGCACTTTGTATATATTTTGACAATGTTTTATGTCGATATCTATACATGTTATAAATGCATAACACTACAGAGAGTTTAGAGGCAGTGTGAATGAAGAATGATTGACTAGGGCAATTGACAAATATATGTGTGTGTTATTGTGCCAATTTTATCTTTTGAATAGTTTTTATATTCTTTGTCATTGTATAATAAAGCTTGCAACATTAAGCATCTCTCAAATCATTTAAAACATTACTGGTGTTACTTATCCTATTTTAGCGTTCTCTGACAGATATACCATTTTAGGTACCCACATACCATTTGTATTTCATTTAAAGCCTAGATCCAATATATATATATATATAATATCATAAGTGCAAAAGCAGCAACACTATACAGATTCACAGAAAATAAAGATAAATTACCTTTATTAATATATACAACATTTGGAACATTACAAAAGAGAGAAATATTGTTAATTATTAATACTTGATGTTTAATAAAAGTATTTTAACATCTGTACTAGAAATGATAATACACATTAAGTCCTTATAAAAGCAGTGATTATTAATAACTATGTATGTATGTATATATATATATATATATATATATATATAAATATGTTGTGCTTGTGTCTGCCAGAAGCAGCAAGATGGAGAGAAAGGGTCCCTAGGGCGCGTGTGTTGGTCCTGGCCAGAGTTAATTAGCAACGCTACCCACCTCTCTGGTGTCTCACTGACCAATCAGCATAGGCTGCTAGTGAGCGAATGCACTGACTGGTCAGTGGGACTTTATGACATCACAAGCTCTCCATCCAAGCTCCCCCCCCCCTCCCTTATTTTATGGAGAGAAAGCATGCACGCTGCTGCTGGAGCGACTGTATGCGATTATTGCTGTAGAATTTTTATCCTTGGCTGTTAAGAACATGTTATAGAATATTTACTAAAGGAAAAAAGCCCAGGGCAGCTCTGTGTTTGTACTGACAGTGCATATTCTTCTCTCTTCCTTTCATTGCTGTCTCTCCACTCTACTTGTGTCGTCTCTCTCTCTCTCTCTCTCTCTCTCTCTCTCTCTTCCCCCCTCCCATTGCTGAGTTATTCCTCCCTGTTTTTCTTTCTCTATTGCCCTAGATACACAAGTCAAACTGGGTCTGCTTTATGTACCAGTCACTATATTTAGCTTTGTAAATTATTGATAGAAATGTATTATTAAGCAAATGACAATCTAATCCTTCCAGCAGTGGAAGGATTAGATTGACACTTGCTTAAGAGAGCACTAGGATGGGTGTGGGCTCTTGAAAACATTTTCTGCAGGAATTTAACTATGAAGGTAAATTCCTGAGGAAATTGTTTTCTTTATAAATAAATCTTCCAGGACTGCATTAGAGGAGGTGAGTGTGTGTGACATGAGGATTTTAGGGCATGCAACCAGCTGTGCATCTCACCTCTGACAGCCCAGTCAGCTGTTTTATTCTTTAGTTTGGTCTCCACATGCCTATTTTGCACACTAAAAATTTGCTGGCATTCTCTTTGCTTAAAGCTAAAGTTAGAAATCATAACTATGGAGAAGGCATTTCATGGCATTCGCCCCCTCACTAAAGAAAGATGCTTTATTAATAATAATTTAAAAAACCTGCTAGGAAAGTAATTAAAAAAGGGTCCATTGAAAGTTTTTCCTTGGTTTTATGCAGAAGCTGTAATTAAAAGCTCAGTTTTATCCATCAAGTCTCTAAAAATGTATTAGAGGAACAGAATTGGATAAGATTGCCTCCATTGGGTCTTCAGACCTCTTGTCCTGCTGCATCACCAATGTGCAGTGTTTTATGACTTTTAATGGCAGCAGTCTTTAAGTGTCAGAATTACTTGGTTTCTAGAGTCTATAGAAGTGAATAACCTGGATGGGGCTGGGATGCATTAAAGTCTCTGGCAAACGATGTAATAAGGAAGGGGATACCATTAAAGTCCATGGAAGGGAATGGTGAATATAGGAATGGATATTGTTGACATTGGTGGAGGTGACTGGCATGGTTGGGTCTTCACATGTTCATTGACCAGGATCGCATTTCACTGCTCATGAGCTGGCCTTGGCAATATCTTGCACCATGCAGTGGCCTCCCTCAAGCAATGGGCAGACCAGATGGTGTTCCAGGGTTGTCTGCCTCTCACAACAACTGCAGGCCTTGGGTCTGGTAAAGTATCTCCAGTTTGCCATGTTGGCTTTTGACCTATCAACTTGTGAACAGAGGCAAATTAAGGCTTTCTAGATGGTCCATTCCTCTTCTGTTCCTACAGGTATCTGCCTCATTCAGTTAAGAAGGTAATGGCATTGACACCTAGAGAAATGAATATTGTGATTAGGAGGGTAATATTTATTTTAAAATGCTTATAGCCCATTACATCCAATATGTCTTGTTCTGGGCACAAAGGACTCATTGGCTCCTGATTGAGCAAAGGATAAAATTTAAAATCTTGACTCTAGTTTATTGGGTATTACATAAAGACTGCTCCAGATATTTGAAGGAGCTGCTGGTAACTTATAGCCTGCTCATTTTTTTTTTTAACTCATTTGGCCAAAATTTATCTGTTCCTGGTGAAAAAGCATACACTTACCAGCCAGCATGCTTTCTCACGGGCCACTCTTTGCTGGTTCTAGATTCTACATCTTTTAGGAAACTTTATAAGACTCACTTATTTAAGGAGACTTTTCTGCTTCCATAGATCATTTATTTTCTTTTGCTGCACCTGCTTGTTATTTTTTTGTTTTTGATTATTAATCCACCTTGAACATATGTCCTGGTAACGAGCAGAATATAAATTGCTGAAATAAATAAATAAATAAATAAAATATACAAAATAGATAGTGTAGAATAAATGCAAACACTGGATCTCATCACAATAAACAACAAAAATATATATTTTTTAAATCGGGCTTAAAATATTAAAATGCCACTTGATTTTAAAAACTGACAAGACACAGTTTAGATAACGAAGTTAAGTCTGTGCAAAACACCCAGTTTTAACTTGCTTCCTATAACCCATTGCACTCTCTGGGGCCGATGCAATAAGATGTGTGTTGAGAACAGGCCCTCATACTGAGTGCCTGATATCCCTACTCGCATGCAGCCACATCCCCTGGGCGCCTGATACAGTATTTAAATGAAGGGCTGCATAAAAAAGGATGCGCTAGGGAAGCGTTCTGTGTCCTTAGCACTCAGATGCATCAGGCGCCCATAATTGCAATGGGCACTCAATATGAGCATCTGATTTTATCCTGCTTCTGGCTGATTTTGCTGAGGTTGCTGAAGATACCTGTAGCTAAGCGCCCCTGGCTATGGGCATCTAAACTGTGCATCCAGAAGAATTTCTTTTTTTTTTTTTTTTTTTTTAAATCAAGCCAACATGCATTTATTTTTCAACACTGCATGCAGTGAATTTAGGTGTAACAATGATACTAACTAAGAGGAAACACAGAGGACCGTATTTTTTTAAATTCCTCATAAGCCCTTGACTCGCAGATTGACTTTATGCCACCTCCGAGGCTGGAGTTAAATTTGCCACGTTAAAAAGTGTGCTTTGGGCGCCCAGCGATTTTCTGCAGCGGGGGGTAATAACTAATAACCTCATCTACGTGGAAAAGAAAATTACATGTAATGGGCGCTATGGGCCATGCATTTGTTAGGACCTGTGCTTTGGACGCGCTAATTTCCTTATTGCATCGGATGCTAGTCTAGTGTGTCCAAAACGCATGTCCAGCCTCATGCAAACATGTGCGCCAGGCTGGGCAGACTTTATTGCATCAGCCCTTCCGAAGGTGAATGATGTTTTGGGAGGGAGTTGCCACTGAAGTTTCTGGAGAGGGAGGATGGACCTAGGACGAGATATTGGTGGAGGTGAATTGTATGGTAGGAAATCTCTCTTCCTGTCAAAATGTCACCATGGTAGGAAGAGGGTCGAGATATCTTGGGTTATTTGATTTTGTGCCTTTTGACAACATCTCTCAGGGATCTCCTGTCTGCAGTGCCTGTGCTCCTGGCAAACTCCATGAAAACCTGCTGTGGCCTGAATTATTCTCCCTGAAATGTGCCATGAATAATAAATCACTGGAAGACACACGCGTATGAATATATACAGCAGCTGCTGGGCCCAGGCTTGAAGGCTGAGCCTGCTGCAGTGCAGAAATGCCGTGTGTATTGTTAAGACTGGAACAGAAAGCATTTCTTGGTCTGGTGAAACCCTCTGCCCGGATTTTGCCTTATCTGTGTTGTAATGCCTTCCCTTACTTTCTCTTTGTTGCTATGTGGAGGAGTTTACAGAGCCTGGGATGTCAGGGAAGGCTGGTATGGGGAGTTTCCAGCATGGCAGTGAGGTCTGGCTTCCGGAGCTCTGCAGTTCCTTTGTGTAATGCTCATTACTCACGTCTGGTGGAGGGTGGGAAGGTGCACAATTATCTGCAATCAGGCTGATGCAGTATTTGCGCATGTTAAATGGGTGCTCCTGATTGAGCACCCGTTCCCTTAACATGCATCGATCCACCTATCCCGGGCACCTGATTTAATATTTAAATCGAGTGCCATGGTAAAAAGGAGGAGCTAGGGGAAATTGCGCTCTCCTAGTGCCTCCTCGGCAGAGGGCACCCAGGAGAGATGGCTGTGAGCTCGTTAGGAAAATGGACGCTCAATTTTAGAGCATCCCCTTTCCTAACCTGTGCACAGCCACGGGTTAGGAAAACGGATGCTTGTTAATTGAGCATCCCTTTTCCTAACCTAACCACTGGCACCTTTTTTTTTTCCTTTTATTTTATTTTTTTCCCAGATATTCTAATTTTTTAGTTCCACCAACTTAATATTGCCACGATATTAAGTTAGAAGAAGTACAGAAATGCAGTATTTTGGCTCTTCTTGTTGAGCCAGGTGTTAGGCGGACATTTTTTTTTTTTTTTTTGCATGTAAGGGAATAGATAGTATCCTTATCAACATGCATTTGCATGTCATGAGCACCAATACCTACACATGTGATTGGACGCGCGTTTTGGACACACTAACCACGGGGTATTGCATCGGCTGTGAGTCTGTGCATGGTTTTGTTTTGTGCCTGCTTTGACCTGAATGAACCTCATTGGTTAGCCAGGGTATCAGGCCAATGCAATACCATGTGCCCTGGCTGCAGTGCACGGCTCAACCCATAATTGGACGCGCGTTTTGGACGCATGTCCATAACCCCCAATGCAAAATGGTTAGCGCATCCAGACACGCGTCCATTTTCTTAACTGGCCGACAGCCACCTCTCCCAGGCGCCCACTGCCAAGGAGGGTCTAGGGGCATGCAATTTCCTCTAGCACCTCCTTTTTACCACGGCACTCGATTTAAATATTAAGGGAGCAGGTGCTCAGTCATGAGTACCCATTTAACATGTGCCAATACTGCATCGGCCTGTATGTTGGGAATGATCTCAATCTCTCGTATTTACTGCTAATGCCCTTTTAATGCTTGCATTGAGCTGAAGAGAGAGTCCTTCTGGAGTTCATATATAACCTTTATGGTCAATACCTAAAGGTGTGTACCAGTGTGTCATCTTCTTTTTCTCTTCAGTGGTCCATAATCCTTTACATTTTTTCTTTAGTTTATGTGTCTGTCTACTGCTGCAGTGAGTCCCTGGACAAGGTCCCCATGGCCTATAGCTGTACCAGGACTCTTATCTTCACCTGAAGAAGATTCAACACTATCGCTACCACCTTCATTAACCCTAGTACTTATGCTAAGGATGGGCACCTTTTTATCCTGCACAACATGTGGCCAGTATGAAATTTCTTTATAGCTTACTTCCATATTTCAATAATGAAGTTATTGAAGTACAAAAACTAGGGGACATACAACAAAGTTACTAGGTAATACATTTAAAACTAATAAGAGAAAATATTTTTTTACTCAATGCATAATTAAGCTCTGGAATTCATTGCCAGAGGATGTGGTGAAATGTGTTAGTGCAGCTACGTTTAAGAATGGTGTGGACAACTTTCTGGAGGAAAAGTCCATAAACCATTGTTAAGGTGGAGTTGCAGAAATCTACTTCTTATCCCTGGGACATGGGGTTGGGGAGGTGCCCAGCAACTTGCAAGGGGGGGGGGGGGGCGCCTTGGAGTGGAGCAGTAGCCTAGTGGTTAGAGCAGTGAACTACAAACCAAAAGAGCCAGCATTAAAATTCCACTGCCATTCCTTGCAGCAAGTCACTTCACCCCCCACTGCCTCTGGTACAAACTCCAGTCCTTATTTATTGCACATTTTTCCCATAGATACAAAATGGGAGAAAACTTTTAATAAATAACCCGTTAGATTGTAAGTCTGCTGGGGACAGGGAAATATCTGCAGTACCTGAATGTAAGTGCCTGAAAGGCAGAATATAAAGCAAAGAAATAAACATGCGAGGGGGAGGAGTCACAGACTGGAAGGGCCTTGGTAACCTGCAAACGGGCCGATACAGTAAAGCGCGGCCACGGTTGCCCATTTTTTAACCCACTTTGGACGCACGTTTTGAGTGCGTAAGACGGACCCGCAATTCAGTATCGGCTTTTACGCATCCTTAGCGCTTGCTGAAAAAGACGCGTATCCATTACTGCCCGCCACATGTATATGATATGTTAATGATCGGATTAGCTATTCCCCCCGATACAGTAACATGCACCCAAATTATCGCCTTTTTAACCAGCTTATTTACCGCGTCTTTAACCTCAATATTTACCGCCTACCCTGACCCTGGCGTTAGTGTGGCATTCAGCCAGCTTCGTACCGGACAGCGCCATGGACAACATGCATATATTGGCTCTGGCAATATTTTTCATTCGGTTAAGAAGCAGAATGCAAAATGCTTGAATGAGAAATGCTCAAAATGCTCGGCAGATTGGAGAGGCCAACAGGGGAGCCCAGCAGCAAGACCGGAGAACCCAGCAGCAAGACCGGAGGAGGTATGTATTCTGTTCTGTTTGGGTTCAACTGTACCATCCATCTCTGGGCGTCTCTGAGGCTCCGGACATGGACGCCTCTCTGGATGCCGGAGAGATGGGAGCCGTGCCAAGCCTTCATCCGGCGTCTGCTAGGCGTCTTAAGGCTCGGGGGAGGGGGAGGGAAGGGACAGCGGACGCCTATATGGACGCTTATATGGAGCCTTCCTCCTGCGTTTAGAATTCGGCATCCCTGAGGCTGCTGTAGTATCATGGATGCCCGGAAGCCTCGACCTTGGATGTCCGGCCGGGCATCCGGACGTAGAAGGTTGGGGTGGCCACCGAGCATGGATGTCCGGATACAGGAGGAAAGGTCCATGAACGGAATCCCCGATCTTGGACGTCCGGCCGGGCGAACGGACGTGGAAGGTTGGGGGTGGCCTCTGAACAAGAGGACATCCGGATGCTCAGGGCAGTGGCCCCGGTGTCCATGCGGGATCTGTAGAAAAGAACCATCCACTTACCTGGTGGAATGACATTTGAAATGACATTTGTAATGACAGGTACCAGCGCATCCTGGATACTGTATAAGTGCTGTATACCGCTCTATACAGTAAAATGGATTGCGAACGCCTACCGCTTCATTGACGTGCTTTGGATGCTCGTTTGCCGCCGCTTGGATTTACGTCTAATTTGAATACTGAATCGAGCAGCTTGTGAACCAAAATGTGCGCGCATCAAACGAGCGGGGTGCCCGGCACTGCCGCACTTTTTCTTACGCGTCCGTACTGTATCGGCCCGAAAGTGAGGAGGGACTCAGCAGCACACATGCTCCCCCTCAACAAATAAAGCAGGACTAGGAATCCCAGCCTGCTCTGGGACTTCATCCAAGAGACATCACCTGGCGGCAAACTCCCCGGCAGCTTGTTTTGTAAATTCTTGTGCCCTGTCGGCGGTTCTTAGTGAGTACAAGGGTCGCATTCCACACAAGGAAAGCAAGGCAAGAGGCTCTGGCTAGCCAAACACCCCAGCAGTGCCACTCTTATACAGTAAGAGTCACTGCCACCATAAGCGGCTCTGAAGTTTACGGAAGCAGGTGATGCATAACAAATGCCAATATTTGCTTTACATTTTAGAATAAGCATGGCTAGGAAGAGCTCCCCCAGGCACCCGTGCTTAGCGATGCTGCAGAGGGGACGCCAGGCACGGGGCTGTCTGATCGTCTGCCGCTTTGTAGTGCTTGTTAAGAAGTGCTGGAGGTGTAAACAGGGCTCTAGTGCTCTGCCCCCTCCTGTGCCTCCGCATTCATGGGCTTTCTCTTCACTGTTCCGCTTTGTGATCAGTAAGTAAGATTCTGCCAGCAAATTAATAGATTTCCTCTTCTGCCTCCTCCCCCTTTAGAGTGTTTTGAAATACCATTACCCCAGAGAGTCTTGTCAACACATTCTCAGTCGAGTGAAGCCAAATGAATTAGTGGCTGCACAAGTGGGGCCCTTGCAGGCACTCGCCGAAGGAAAGCCAATATTGATGTGAGGCTCCTGCCCCCACTGCCACTCCTTCCTCAGCTGTGCAGAAGGAGCTGGGCGGGAGAGCGTGCACGGGGTACTGAGCTCTGGCCGTGCCTCTCACGTACACAGACACAAATGCATACACACGTAGACAGGCACCCAGATGCACGTCTGGGCCATAGCACCTTGCAGCATGTACAAAATTCAGGCAGATTGTTGCGTTCGTGCCTGCTCTTCGCCCTCGCTCCACCCTCTCTACCTCTGTGGCAACTCCCTCTGGGCCTGATGGACGGCTTGCTGCCACGGCGTCGCCATGCCGCTTCTCCCCAGCGTCCCTGGGCCGGCTCGACGCTGTGGATCCGCCATGTTTCTGATGATGTAGGGCGCGTGCGCACTCCGAAGTATATACCAGCAAGGGCGCGAACCTCAGGGGCGTCCCCCTGTATTGACGTCATCCGCTTCCAACATAAAAGGTCTTCACTTTCGCTAGCAAGGACTACGAATCAGGACATGAATTCAGACTGATTCAGACTCGCTACGGATTCGTCCAAGCTACTCTGCCTCCTCGGACTTACCAGATGTACCCGCTCTTCGGAGGCCTCGCTCTCTTTTCTCTATTTCAGATTGCCAATAGGAACCGGTACTCGCTCCTCGAGGGCTCATGTTCCTCAACCCTCTGAAGATTCTCTATTGCCTGGAAGCGATCACAGATACGAACATTGTGAGTTACTATTTCAGATTACAGATAGGAACCAGTACTCGCTCCTCGAGGGCCCATGTTCCTCAACCCTCTGAAGATTCTCTATTGCCTGGAAGCGATCACAGATACGGACATTGTGAGTTACTATTTCAGATTACAGATAGGAACCAGTACTCGCTCCTCGAGGGCCCATGTTCCTCAACCCTCTGAAGATTCTCTATTGCCTGGAAGCGATCACAGATACGGACATTGTGAGTTACTATTTCAGATTACAGATAGGAACCGGTATTCGCTCCTCGAGAGCCCATGTTCCTGAACATTCTGAAGATTCTCTACTGCCTGGAAGCCATTACAGATACAGACAATTGTGAGTTACCATCGCTCTCTCAGAGCTTTCCCTGGAACCAGGTATTCGCTCCTCGAGGGCCTAACCCTTTCCAGCTACTGAGCCTTCTCAAGACCTTATGTGAGTTATCATCTAAGTACTAGCTATATATATATAACCGCATACCCTGTCTATTCACTATCTACAGTTTTCTCTACAGCTCAGCAACCCAGAGATCACAGTTCCAGTATCTGAGGGACTTCAGCCCTGCCGGGCACATCAGCTCACTACTGCCACCTCTGGTGCTTCTACTACCTGTGTAATAAAAGAACTATCTGTGTCTGCCTCCATACCCCAGCCTAGCCGGTGGTCCCTCTCAGGATATCCTCCTGGGGGTGCTGTCAACTGCCATCGGCCCAAGGATTCACCTATTTACATTCCTTTCCAGCTGAGTACCCTTTCTAGCACTCAACTGGTACAGATTGCCAACTCAGCAGGCGATATCATAACAGATTGCTACTTCCATCTGCTTGCTCCTCCCATCAGCATAGCAGATCTAACTCCTCCCCCTGGAGGAGTAGATCCTAACACAGATGCGGCTTCTACCCTCCTTCTGACCTGTCCTCCCTTTACCCGCTCACAGCCACCACCCAAAGCATCGCTGCGCACTGCTGGTGTAACAGGGGTCGCAGCTTTATTCAATATTTGGGCATGTGGCATTTTAGGCCCAAGCCAGTTCCTATCCCTCCACCTGTTCCGCCCTCTGCTGCCCTCCTCTGATGCTAGCCAGGCTGAGGATCAAACCCACACCCATCTCAGCAATCCAGCCTGCAGGCCAGGCGATGGCCACGTCTCCAGCCAACAGGCCTGAAGACATCCAACTCACCTTTTGCCAAATCCCTCCCCATTTATAGTGCTTTCTGGCTTGGGTACCCACCTCCCCACTGCTGCAGTAAAGTCCTATTACCTTTCAAGTACCCCCATCCCCAGTCCCATGCTCGTTTACTACTAGTGCGGGTGGAAGCAGTCAAAGGGCAAAGAAAGCAAGTTAGCTGGCTTGTTCCCTTTTATGCCCTTATCAGTTGGCCAGCATCTTCAGGCCTGACCCCTCCCTTGACCTTCCTCTCCATTCTGTGGACAAAGGAAGTGACTGCTGTGGAGAGTTACTCCCCTTTAGGTGGGCAAAGGTGCCAAGTTAATGGCACCTCCTAGGCACTGTAGTCGGGGGAACTTCAACATGTCACAGAGAAGCCAGGAGGTCCTGTAGCCTCCACTCTTACTTCCTTACTGAGACCTTGAATTCCCTGCAGCCCATCAAACCTTCTTTTGGACTCACATATTCAGAATTATCCTGCTGTACAAGGGCTTCTGAGCCCACAAAGAGCTGTAAGAAGAAGGGTCCTGTGTGCTCCTGCAGACATTATCTTGGGATAGGTCTGATAATGGTCGCAACCCACTGAGAATCCAGTTTAC
This sequence comes from Rhinatrema bivittatum, assembly GCF_901001135.1. Classification (NCBI taxonomy): domain Eukaryota; kingdom Metazoa; phylum Chordata; class Amphibia; order Gymnophiona; family Rhinatrematidae; genus Rhinatrema; species Rhinatrema bivittatum. The sequence goes on along the minus strand of NC_042622.1, from coordinate 166,058,626 downwards.
TCCAAGACCAGAATGGCTGCTACTAAACATCTGCTGGTCATTAATGTAATTTGTAACCAATGCTACAACAAACGTGAAGAATTTCAGTCACTTTTAACTTGCTGAAGGCTCCTCCATCTGCAGAAGTGGAGGGAGCGAGTTCTGTTTCAATGATAGGACCAGAAAAGTGAGTCTGTGTAGGGGGGATTGTGACTCTGTTAGCAAGACTCCCCACCATTCTTGAGGTTTTTTCTCCCAAGCATGCTTCTGCACTGTACTGTGCTCACTATGACGACCATCTCTTATTATAAAAACAAGGCAGTAGATGCCCAAAACCCATGCATAGCTGAGGCCTTTGCAGAAGAGACCTCTGAACTTGAGAGTCACCCTATGTCAGTGCTATGGAGGTATCATGTGGCCTGTTAAACCTCCAAAACCCATCAGCCCTCAGGAAGGCAGGAGGAGAGCAGAAGCATGAAAGAGTAGTACTTCCTCCACTTGGGTTCTGCCTCTATCATCTCTTTTGGAAGGAGATATCTTAATTTTTATCCTAGTCATTTAATTTCCAAACTCTCTCTCTCTCTCTGGCCCTCTTTCATCCTGTCATCCTCTTCTCCCTCTAATCTCCTTTCCTCTCTCTAACATTCAATAGCATTTTGGCCTCTGCCCTGCCAGGAAAAATTTGCTAAATTCTTTTTTAAATTTTCATTTCAATGGTAGTCAGCTATATTGCTACTTTCCTTTCAATTGGAAGACAGAAGGTGAAGGGCTTGGAAGGAGAGCACAGAATCTGCTCCCATCAGCATTAGGTCCTTAGGGGAGGACTGTTCTCTCTACCCGAGTGTGTGCATCTGTGTATTTGTTCACTTGTATTTGAGTGCATGTCTGTGTTCTGTATAGTGCAAATCACCCTAGGTTTGGGGTGTGCATTTTCTGTATATTTTTTGTGTTGCTGTGTGTTTGGAGAGACTGCTCTGCATGAAGGGGTGGGGAAGCCAGGCTTGCTCATTTCATGCAACTCCCTTGGAGGCGTCCTCAGCCTCACTGAGGTGGGAGGAGGCTGCTGGAGGATCAGGATTAGGGTACCTGGGATTTAGGTTGCTTACAAATGCAGTGCCTGCAATAAACTGTACTAATTTGCTATGGGAGTGAGAGAAACTTTGTAACTGTTCCCATCACAGCCAGACATGGGGGTTTCAGAGCAGCTAACCTAAATCCCTCTCTATCTGTGCGCCATCCTCAGAACTGCTCCTGATAAGGAGCAAGAAATAAATTCTAAACAGGCTTCAGAAAGAGTTTTAGTTGGGCAGATAAGGAGCTCTCTCCCCAGCAAAAATCCTGTTTAGAGGGAGGACCATATTACACACTAAAAGTTCATTTTTCACTCTCCCAGCTTTGCCACTAACTCTTTCTGTGACCTTAGGTTGCCACCTTAAATCCCTGTGCTTCAGTTCCAACCCTCTGCTCTGCCACTAAACTTCTGTGAGATTTGAGGTGAGACACTTTATCTCCCAGTGCCTCAGATCTAATCCATGCCCTTGCCACGGATTCTCTCTGTGATGCCTTGGATGAGACACTTTCTCCCTGCCTTTCCCACGGATTCTCTCTGTGGGACCTTGGAAGAGACACTTTCTCCCTGCCTTTGCCACATATTCTCTCTGTGGGACCTTGGATGAGACACTTTCTCCCTGCCTTTGCCACAGATTCTCTCTGTGGGACCTTGGATGAGACACTTTCTCCCTGTCTTTGCCACAGATTCTCCCTATGGGACCTTGGATGAGACACTTTCTCCCTGCCTTTGCCACAGATTCTCTCTGTGGGACCTTGGATGAGACACTTTCTCCCTGTCTTTGCCACAGATTCTCTCTGTGGGACCTTGGAAGAGACACTTTCTCCCTGTCTTTGCCACAGATTCTCTCTGTGGGACCTTGGATGAGACATATTCTCCCTGCTTTTGCCATGGATTCTCTCTGTGGGGCCATGGATGAGACACTTTCTCCCTGTCTTTGCCACGGATTCTCCCTATGGGACCTTGGATGAGACATTTTCTCCCTGCCTTTGCCACGGATTCTCTCTGTGGGACCTTGAATGAGACACATTCTCTCTGCCTTTGCCACGGATTCTCTCTGTGGGACCTTGGATGAGACACTTTCTCCCTGTCTTTGCCACAGATTCTCCCTATGGGACCTTGGATGAGACACTTTCTCCCTGCCTTTGCCACAGATTCTCTCTGTGGGACCTTGGAAGAGACACTTTCTCCCTGCCTTTGCCACAGATTCTCTCTGTGGGACCTTGGATGAGACACTTTCTCCCTGCCTTTGCCACAGATTCTCTCTGTGGGACCTTGGATGAGATACTTTCTCCCTGTCTTTGCCACAGATTCTCTCTGTGGGACCTTGGATGAGACACTTTCTCCCTGTCTTTGCCACAGATTCTCCCTATGGGACCTTGGATGAGACACTTTCTCCCTGCCTTTGCCACAGATTCTCTCTGTGGGACCTTGGATGAGACACTTTCTCCCTGTCTTTGCCACGGATTCTCTCTGTGGGACCTTGGATGAGACACTTTCTCCCTGCCTTTGCCACGGATTCTCCCTGTGGGACCTTGGATGAGACATTTTCTCCCTGCCTTTGCCACGGATTCTCTCTGTGGTGCCTTGGATGAGACACTTTCTCCCTGTCTTTGCCATAGAACTCTCGCTGTGGGACCTTGGGTGAGACACTCTCCCAGGGCCTCATTTTACTTACCTGTAGGTATTATAACAGCCTTTCTTCTTGCTATCAAACAGCAGAGAAGGATGTCTGTTCCCCTGAGGTGGCTCTTCGGGCTCTGGGATTTGGAATCTCTCTGATGCCTGCACAGGTAAGGAGAGCATGAAACCTGGCAGTCAAGGCGCTTCTGAGAGCACCACTGGGTTCGGTACCATCGGTGTGTCCCAGGCAGCAGCTGGCTGCAAAGCTGGACAGCTCCATTACTTCCACATGGCTGTATACTCCTATCTGATATGTCAGCCATCATTTGTCATCATTAAATTTCTCCTTGATGCTCCAGGGAGCTTATGGAGATGCCATGTGACATGTGTCAGTAGGTAAATGACTGTTCCATTCAAGGAGAATTGCAAAACATACAAGGTCAAATGCTCCCATGCAGGCATCAGAATGAATATTAGAGTAACTGCACTTCCCCCAGTGCCAGCGCTCCACAGGCAACAACGTCTGCTCCCTGAAGCCCCTTTCCTCCAGCCACACTCCCTGCACACCCTGCTCCAGCCCACATCTCCCCTTCTCTGCTCTGCTAACAGGCATGACCCTTTTATTCAATTAATTGTTTAAAATAAGAAATCAGATCTAATCAGACACTAGCACACACTGAGGGAGCCCTCTCCCTGTCCCCAATGCTGACACAGACTGAAGGAGCTCCTCTCCCTGTCCCCGATGCTGACACAGACTGAGGGAGCCCTCTCCCTGTCCCTGATGCTGACACAGACTGAGGGAGCTCCTCTCCCTGTCCCCGATGCTGACACAGACTGAGGGAGCCCCTCTCCCTGTCCCCGAAGCTGACACAGACTGAGGGAGCCCTCTCCCTGTCCCCGATGCTGACACAGACTGAGGGAGCCCCTCTCCCTGTCCCCGATGCTGACACAGACTGAGGGAGCCCTCTCCCTGTCCCCAATGCTGACACAGACTGAGGGAGCCCTCTCCCTGTCCCCGATGCTGACACAGACTGAGGGAGCTCCTCTCCCTGTCCCCGATGCTGACACAGACTGAGGGAGCCCCTCTCCCGGTCCCCGATGCTGACAACGACTGAGGGAGCCCCTCTCCCTGTCCCCGATGCTGACACAGACTGAGGGAGCCCTCTCCCTGTCCCCGATGCTGACACAGACTGAGGGAGCCCCTCTCCCGGTCCCCGATGCTGACACAGACTGAGGGAGCCCTCTCCCGGTCCCCGATGCTGACACAGACTGAGGGAGCCCCTCTCCCGGTCCCCGATGCTGACACAGACTGAGGGAGCCCCTCTCCCTGTCCCCGAAGCTGACACAGACTGAGGGAGCCCCTCTCCCGGTCCCCGATGCCGACACAGACTGAGGGAGCCCCTCTCCCGGTCCCCGATGCTGACACAGACTGAGGGAGCCCCTCTCCCTGTCCCCGATGCTGACACAGACTGAGGGAGCCCTCTCCCTGTCCCCGATGCTGACACAGACTGAGGGAGCCCCTCTCCCTGTCCCCGATGCTGACACAGACTGAGGGAGCCCCTCTCCCTGTCCCCGATGCTGACACAGACTGAGGGAGCCCTCTCCCTGTTCCCGATGCTGTCACAGACTGAGGGAGCCCTCTCCCTGTCCCCGATGCTCGTATAGACTGAGGGAGCCCCTCTCCCTGTCCCTGACGCTAGCACAGACTGAGAGAGCCCCTTTTGCTGACAGAAAGGAAGTCAATGAGTTTAAGATGTAATACGTTCATAAAAGAAACACACAAGAATCGACAAACACTGGACGCAAAGAAGCCATTTTATTCCCTAAACAGATATTGATTTTTTAGGGTAACTGTTGCTTTTGTTTCATTGTATTTGGGAAGATAAATTCCTGTGTGTATAGTGCCAAGAATTTACAGATATTGGAGGTCTGAAGTCACTGCCTAGCACTAAGGCCACTTATACTGGGTAAGAGCATAGTGAACCAGTCCTGCCCTGCTGCATGCCCCCTCCCGCTATTCGTTCCAGGACAGGGGGGGGGGGGTGGAAGGAGTGGGGATTGCATCCAGTTGATTGAGTCAGAGACTGAGGATAGGTTAGAGTCCTGTACCTTTGATTCCCCCTCTGTCAGGCTGATTCAGTAAAAGTCGCGCAATTCAGTATTTAAATGAGGGCCCGTGGTAAAAAGAGGCGCTAGGGACACTAGCGCGTCCCTAGCGCCTCTTTTTTGCAGGAGCGGCGGCTGTCAGCGAGTTTGACAGCCGATGCTCAATTTTGCCGGCGTCGGTTCTCAAACCCGCTGACAGCCACGGTTCGGAAACCGGACGCCGGCAAAATTGAGCGTCCGGTTTTCAACCCGCGAGCCGCGGGCTGATTTAAAATTTTTTTTTTTTACTTTTTAATTATTTTTTACTTTGGGACCTCCGACTTAATATCGCCATGATATTAAGTCAGAGGGTGCACAGAAAAGCAGTTTTTACTGCTTTTCTGTGCACTTTCCCGGTGCCGGCAGAAATTAACGCCTGCCTTTGGGTAGGCGCTAATTTCTGAAAGTAAAATGTGCGGCTTGGCTCCACATTTTACTTAGTGAATCGTGCAGGAATAACTAATAGGCCCATCAATATGCATTTGCATGTTGCGGGCGCTATTAGTTTCGGAGGGGGTTGGACGTGCGTTTTCGACGCACTATTACCCCTTACTGAATAAGGGGTAAAGCTAGCACGTCGAAAACGCGTGTCCAAACGTGGGTTAACAGTGCGCTTTGCCGGAGTGCACTGTACTGTATCGGCCTGACACATATTGACAGGATCAGAGCAGGGGCTGATATCTTCACACAGAAGGCCTGCAGATTCAGTTCTGTCTCTGAATATATTGTCCATGCTTCCTCTAGGACAGCACTCATTTTCCAAAACTTGGCCTGAACCCTGATGCCTTCCTGTCCTGCAGCCCCCCTACTCAGGGGAGGGTTTTTTCTCAGCACCATTAAAAAAAAATACCACAGTCACCTTGCGCCCCTTCTCTCCATCTCCTGAATACCTCCCTCCTCTGCAGCCAGCCCTTCCTGTCTCCTCTGGTTAGTACTCTCCTGATTGCCTCCCCACACCCCATCTGCAGCCTGTGATCCCTGTCCCTGTCGCCTGCCTCCCCCCACTCACTACCTGCCCTGTCCTCTCTCAGTGCTCTCCTGAGTGCCTTCCCCCACCCCATCTGCAGCCAGCGGTCACTGTCCTTATTCTTTGCGCTCCTCGTGTGGCACTATGCATGGTGCATGTCCTTTCCACTAATCATGCTTGATGGCTGGAATGGATTCTGATGCCTTTGACAGCAACTCCTGTCTCTCTGCCCTAATGAAATCTTTGATGCTGCTGATGTGAGCCTTCCAAGGATGGGCAGCACCTGGACCTCATCACTTTAATGCAAACTCTAATTACACACTTGGAGTTCAGGATGTCAGGTTTTCATACCACATAAAATTGGTGTAAATCCCCTGATACCATCAAGGATTCTCCCATAGCTGCCTCCTTCCAGTCGGTTTCCATAGAGCCAAAATCTATCCGTAGAAAGCAAAGCCTCCTCTCCCAGTCACAGGGAGGTGGAGAGGGGGGAAAGACAGTGCATGACTGGGGGGAACTTGCCTCCTAGAGAGGAATGTGTCCTAATTCCCAGGGATGCACCCAGGGCCAGCTCTAGTGTAGCTGGTAACCTGTGTGAAACATAAATTGGTGTCCGTCCCCCCCCTCATAAAAAATACTGGTTCTGTACCATCCTGTATAAACCCCAGATTGAACTGGTATTGTCCAACCTTCCAGGGTGGGGGAGGGGGTGGATTATGGCACCAAGAGTGCCTAAAGGTGTAGTAAAAAGAAAAATGTGTTACGTAGGTGGGAAGAATTGGGTAGGGAATTGCACCAGGTAGTGGGAGGGGATAGAGGAATCTTTGAAGAGGCTGCAGGTAGTGGGATGAGTGAAACTCACACCGAACCCACAGATACTCCCCCCTATAGTGCAAAGCAGATCTTGGACTTTTTTCCCTTACTGTATGAAAAAAGGGTAAAGTCTAGTGTCGTCTCAGTACAACAAACTTCTTCCACTACCAGGCACTGTGTGAAGTAATGCAAAACCCTGCAAAAAGTCACTTGGAATCTAACAGATCTGCCATCCCAAAACAGCACTAATTCCTAGGACTCAAACAGCAACAGCCCTACCTATGAAAAGGCAGCCCTGGGCCCTGCTAGTAGTACTGTAGTTGGTATGAAAAACCCAGCTGGACTGCTAACATTCCCTATATAGAAACTACACACTAGCAGAATCCCTCACTTCTACCACACATACAGAACATGGGAGACTCTCACTAAATACAGATTAAGTGATCACAAACTAGAAGTAGAAATATGCAGTCAAACTTCTAAAATGGAAACCCGAGTAGTCAGACTCTTTGAGCAGTGCAATACCAGAAAGAAAATGGAAATGCATTTCCTTCTATACTGTACTAAAGTCAAAGATATTAGCAATGCACATACCCAAAGCTGAAATTTTCTAATCATTAAACTGAAAATGCATATTTATTTCTATCTTATTGTCTGAACACTGTTTTTTAAATTGCATTGGTCCTGGTCTCTTATTTTCCCATTTTCCTTTCCCAGGGTCTCATTTCCATTTTCTGTTTCTTCTCACTGTCATCTTCCATTCCTTCATCTCTCTCTCTGAACATAACACACACTCGCTTTACCCTTCTCTCCTTGTTATCTTCCACTCTCCCTCCCTGTCTTCAGTCTTACTCTTCCATTGCCTCATCCCACATCTTATGCCCATTGTCCTTCCCAGTCCTCAGTCTTCCTCTCTTCACTTCTTGCCTACCTACTAGCTTTCACCCCTCCAATCCCCCCCCCCCCCCGCCCCCCATCTTTCACTCTGTCCTCAGGCTATTTTCCTCACTCATCTTTCATCCACTCCCTAGACCACCATTTCCATCCTCTCACCCCCTCCACAACCCCCTTTTCACTGCCTCTTACTTCCTTCCCAGCCTTCCTGGTCCTTTATACATCTCTCTATTTCAGCCCCCTCCCCCCTCTCCATTCTCTCACTGTCCCATCCCCCTCAGTCACCCACTCGCAGTTCTCTCCCCCTCCATCCAATTCAAGAGTCCTTACTCTCTCCTCCTCTCCAAAGCTGCTGCTTCTGTTTCCGTCTCTCACCTTCTATTCCTGTCCCTCTAAACCTTCCAGCCTTCCATCCCTACAAACTCCCCTTCCACACCCAAAGGGTTCCTGAAGGGAAGTCATCCAAGTGACCTGTGACCAAGGCAAAATAACATGGCACCTGAATGTGTCACTCAAGTGATCTGTGACCATGGCAAAAGAACATGGCACCTGAATGTGTCACCCAAGTGATCTGTGACCATGGCAAAAGAACATGGCACCTGAATGTGTCACCCAAGTGATCTGTGACCAAGGCACGAGAGCATGACACCTGCAGGATGTCACCCAAGCAATCTGTGTCCATGGCAAGAGAACATGGCACCTGAATGTGTCACCCAAGCGATCTGTGAGCATGGCAAGAGAACATGGCACCTGAAGGGTGTCACCCAAGTGATCTGTGACCATGGCAAGAGAGCGTGGCACCGGAAGGGTGGCACCCAAGTGATCTGTGACCATGGTAAGAGAGTGTGACACCTAAACAGTGCCACCCAATTAATCCGTGACTGTGGCAAGAGAGCATGGCACCTGAATGTGTCACCCAAATGATCAGTGACTGCAGCAGGAGTGTGACTGGCATCACTGTGGTGAGTGAAGACTGGCAGGAGAGTGTGAGACCTGAAGGTGTCACTCCAGATAGCGATGAGGAGTAATGTGGGCTATTGTTGATACCAGGTGCCAGGTGAGTAGCTCCTGGTCTGTGCAATATAAACCCCTCCCCCTTGTAGTCATGCACAGTGAAATGATCTTGCTGGACTCATTCTAAACTTCATTTTCAAACTCCTTCCTGAAGCATTCCAGAGTTTCCCGACTTATTTTCTGAAAGCAGAACTTGGAGCTTAATTTATCAGACTTTTTTCTATTCTGTATCTATGGAAAATCTGGGATCAAATAATCCAGAAATGGGGCAGTCCAGTCATGGTTCACATGAAGTATGTTGCTATGTGGGAGATCTGGGATTGATTCCTGAGCCTGGTTTCTCAGGCCTAGGGAGGCTCTCACATACCCTAGGAAGAGGATGGTCAATGACACTTTCTGACTATTTATCTGATTTATCATTTCTTATTTGATTTATATTCTGCCTTTCGGTACTTCAAAGCGGATTACATGCAGGTATTTCCCAGAGGGCTCACAATCTAAGTTTGAACCTGAGGCAATGGAGGGTAAAGTGATTTGCCCAAGGTCACAAGGAGCAGCAGTGGGATTTGAACCCTGGCTTCTCTGGTTCTCAGCCCCCTGCTCTAACCATTAGGCATTTTACCAAAGAGGCTTCAGAGTGAATTAAGATCAAAGGATAGGCTTAAGGGGTACAAAGCATCAGTACAGATAAGAGGTGCACAAGTGAAAGCACAGCACATGTTCAAGGTTAGTGCATAGCTATCACAGAGACCAATATTTCTGCCTCATTAGTGAGAAGTCTGAGGGAAGGCCTTTTTGAAAAACCCTGCCTTTGCCTGTTTCCAGAAAGTGAGGTAGGACATTCAAGATGAAGGGAAAGAGGCATCTCGTTCCATAGCGGCCCCTGACCAAAGAGTGTCATCATGATGCCTGGACTAGATGAGAGGAGGCTTAAAATGGTGCCATAGCCTTTTAGGAGCAGGAGGAAGCAGCCAGGCCAAGAAAAGGAAAGGTGACAATACAGTACCCATTCAGCCTTCCCAGCTCTTCCTGTCCACCCTGCAAGGACCCTTCTCAGCTGCCAGCCGTAAAAGCATTAAAACTCATGGGACATCATTCCATAACCAAGTTAGTTTTTCCTTTTCTTCCTCATTAGTTCCCTAGTACCCTGGGAAGATGAGCAAATGATCTCGGAGTTAACCCAATGCCCAGATTCCAGCCCTGCCCCTCCTCCCATGTCTCATCACAAAGTCTTGCAATAATCTAAAGGTCGAGCCAAAAGATCTCTGGGTACAGAGCGACCTGAGCCAAGACAACAGATGGACTGTAAGATTGTCCCTGATGCCCTGGAGTTCACAACCCTTTGAGAGGCTTAAGGCTTCACCAAGGTGCTCGGCACTTCCTTCCAGTCAGGTGATAAAATTCTGGTTGAAGAAGAGCTATGAACTGCTCACTCCCGGCTGCCCTGAGCAGCACTGGAGATGGGTAGAGGAAAGGTTCCAAGTCTGGGAAATTTTCAGAGGCCTTCTTGCTGCTCTTTGCTTGTTTTTGAGGAAGCAGTAGACCAGCAGCAGCAGCCAAATTAACAAGAGCCATGGGCCAAGGCTCTGATCAGTCAGACGCTGAGCCCCTGTGCACTGAGAATGAAGTAAAGGTAAATGATCCTTCCGTGAGAAGAGAAGAGGCTGGGTTTGCTGCCCCTGGCACATCAGCAGCTATGAAGAGCACCTGTAAAGCAGGAGGGCAAGTAACACTCTAATTGTTTGTCCGTGTGTTCTGCCTACTGCCGGTAAAGTATCGCGCACGTGTATTTATAGCCAGACAAAGGCTCATTGAGAGACGGTGAGAGAGTGGAAAGATGGGAGAAAGGAAGGGGGGAGCTAGAGGAGAAGGCATGAGGGAGGTTAACAACTATCCTTGTCATCCCTTCAAAATATGTGTCATAGTCTCCACCCCCACTCCCAGAGGAGAAAGTGCCTTACAGGAGGCTCAGGAGAGCTTCCAGCAGGCACCTCCAAAGCAGAAGGACCCTCTCTCATCCATCCTTGTAAGTTCCCGCACGACTAATCCTCACTGTCCTGAGAATAATTATGAGACCCTGCAGTTCCCATCTACCCCCCGCCCCCATCAGCAGTGATGCGCTTGTCTCCTCTGCGGTTAGGATGACATTTCCCAGCTCCGCTCCATGCTTTCTGCTCCTACTGCATGTGCAGGATAATTCACTGCCCCAGTCCATGGGGCCATGGCATTTAAAGAAATGGGAAGGGAATCTGACATTTAATCTCTGGCAGCAGCTTCTTGTGCTTTGGAGAGAGCTGCCATCTATCAGCTGGTAAAATGCTAGCCCTGCAGCACTATATTGAAAAGATATTAAAGCAGGTAAACGACAGAAGGGTGACTGGGAGGAGCTCTATGTAACTTATGTATCAGAGCAAGGGAGAGCAGCTTTACATCTCTGAGAGCAAACAAGAGTGGCTATGTCGCTCTGAGAGAGGTTTTAGGACTCTGTCAGACAGAGAGAGGAGCTGTATATGGTGCAGCAAGAGTGGCCAGCTCCAGTCCTCAAGAGGCACAAACCGGTCTGGTTTTCAGGATATGCACAATGAATATACAGGAGACCGATTTGCATGCACTGCCTCCATTGTATGCAAGTCTATCTCATGCATATTCATTGTGCATATCCTGAAGACCAGACCTGTCAGCGGCACTCCAGGACTGGAGTTGCCTACCCCTGGCTTACTGCATCAGGAGTTTACCCTTTTTTAGTGCATGAGTAAAGAATACATGCCTTATAGTTCAGCATGCCGTTTTTACTCCCGTCTTACTACACTGGACTCTGTGGGAGGGGGAAGTTGAGGCGAATGTGAGTTGAAGAGTTTGAAAGTGAAATCGTTCAGGAAGGCTAATCCTGTGCGACACAGAGCCAGCAGGATCATTAATTTTGTTTCCATCCCTTCTCTCTCTGCAAGAAAACCAATCTGAGGCCTGAAATTGAAAAAATAAGTTGTTCCCTCCCTGGTGGAAGACCTCCTGAACTCTGATCTTAAGTCAGGGCAGGGCTGGTGATGCTGGAAGGATGTGCCCATCTCTGCACCTCTGTTGGCAGAAGGTGGTACCCAGCAAACATGAGCATGGGATTCAGATCATGTTACCAGCGGGTTTCTGGTCCCCAGTCCTGATTTTTGTAGCTCCCATTTCAAAGTGTTTTGTCAGTTTCTGAAACTAAGGAACCTTAAAACCAGAAGCTGAAAGTCTGGGACCGGCTCTCCCCTGCTCCTTTATGACATGGATTAAGCAGTTTTTCCCCAACCCTCCCTTGGAGGCGCACCGTGTGTGCATGTCAGTGGCATAGCCACAGGTGGGCCTGGGTAGCCCATGGACCACCCACTTTGGGCTCAGACCCACCCAATCAGGACTGCCCGACACCAAACGAGGCAAGAAAAATGGCTACCGCAGACTCATTCATCGTGATGGCTGAAGAAGGAGAGAGTCTACCAAAGCAAGGCCACCACAGGAGCCCATCCCCGTGGCAGCAAAGAAGTCATCCAAGGCTGTCATGGGAGTCCATCTCCACGGTGGCGGAAAAAGGGTTTGGCGGTGAGCCCCAGTACATGCATGTGAGAATGGGAAACTGGGTATGTGTATGTGAGAATGGGAGCCTGGGTGTGAGAGTGTGAGAATGGCAGCCTGGGTGTGAGTATGTGAGAATGGGAGCCTGGTTGTGTTTATGAGAATAGGAGCCTGAGTGTGAGTATGTGAGAATGGGAGCCTGGTTGTGTTTATGAGAATGAAAGCCTGGGTGTGTGTTTATGAGAATGGGAGCCTGGGTGTGTGTCTGTGAGATTGGGAGCCTGGGTGTGTGTTTATGAGAATAGGAGCCTGGGTGTGAGTATGTGAGAAAGGGAGCCTGGGTGTGTAAGTGAGAGCTTGTGTGTGTGGTAGAACTTGTGAGAGTTTGTGAGAGAATGCATGAGCCTTTGTGTATGTGTGAGAGAGAGGAAGGGAAGAAAATAGGAGAGAGAAGAAACAGAAAGAGTGGCCCTGGAGGAAGAATTAGGAAAAGAATTAGGGGAAAGTGGAAAAAAAGAGACCTGGACCAACTGATTAGAAAAATAAAAAGATCAGGTAAAAAAAAATTATTTTGAGATTTTAGCAATTGGAATATGCAGTCTTAAGAACATAAGAACATGCCATACTGGGTCAGACCAAGGGTCCATCAAGCCCAGCATCCTGTCTCCAACAATGGCCATTCCAGGCTACAAGAACTTGGCAAGTTCCCCAAAACTAAGTCTATTTCATGTTACTGCTGCCAATAATAGCAGTGGCTATTCTCTAAGTCAACTTAATTAATAGCAGGTAATGGACTTCTCCTCCAAGAACTTATCCAATTCTTTTTTAAACACAGCTATACTGTCTTTGGGTATGTGCATGTCTTGTAATTTTGTATTTTGCTCTTTAGCCTTCCACTGTTCAGAGTCTGGTTTCTCAGGCTTTCTATTTCAATTTTGTTTGCATGTTTCTACTTCTAAATTGTAGTCCCTTATTTCTGTATTAGGTAAGGGTCAGAATGTGTTCTGCCGGTGTGTGACTGAGGTGCGGTATTGCTGCTAGCGTGTAGTTTCTCTGTAGGGATTTGTAGCAGTCTGGCTTGTTCTGTTATCCAGTAGGTGGTGTATTAATGTTCTAGGGCCTGGAGTAGTATTTGCATTGCTTCTTTTTCTTAAGGTTGCTGTTATTTGAGATCTGAGAGTCAGTTCTGTTATATGGTATGGCAAGGTTCTAGGTGCCTTTTTTTTTTTTTGCAGGAGTTTGTGTTACTTCACAAAATGTTTAGCATTGGAGGAGGGCTCTTTTTTTTTTTTCTTTTTTTGCTGAGGTGACTCCAGAATTTGAATATAGCTTTTTTTCATGTTGGGTTGTATTGTGAACTGTCGTAGTTTTGCTCGCACCCTTTCTCATGATTATTGATATTTTATTGTAGTTATGGTGATCTCTGCCTTTCTGGAAAAAGGATTCGAGAAAGAACACATTGATATTTTTTTTTATGACATAATTGATTGGATCTGATGTTTGTGTTCTTTGCTCTTTACCTGATATTTTTGTTTATTTAATTAATTGCAAGAAATATAAAATAAATCAATACTGATGAATAAGGAATTTTTGATGTTGGTAAGTGCTGGAAATAATGGAGTTAAAATATTCTAAAAAGTTTCACTGGTGATGCAGAAGGGCTGTTGTAGACTACTTGGGAACCCATTGTAAGATGCATGCTAAGGCATTATTTCTCAGGGTTCAGACCTGTGTGCTTGCTGCCCTGTCACAGACTCCAGGATATCCCTCGGCCTGGGCTCCTGACTGATGAGGCAGCTGAGAGGAGGATGCTTTGACCTTTCAGCATCCCGGGGCCGCTGAGTGGCATTGCTGCATGTGGCTGCCATGTGGCTTCAGATTCCAGCTCAGGTCTTCTGCTCCTTGGGTCAGTCAGGGCTGGGAATGCTGCAGAGGCAGCGCTTACAGCCCCGGGGGGGAGGGGAAGGGGTCAGTCAGGGCTGGGAATGCTGCAGAGGCAGCGCTTACAGCCCCGGGGGGGAGGGGAAGGAGTCAGTCAGCGCACGATGGCAGCAATTAGTGGATAGATTTAGGGCCCAAAGCTTGTAGGGACCGGAAGGAGCCTAGGCCAGGACCAGGGCTGTAAGGGCTGAATGTGAGGTAGGTGGGGGGGCATGAAAACTGGGGAAGCTACTGGTGCCCGGCCCCCGGGACCCCGCATCTGGCAGATGGACGGCACTGCACCCCTCTGTCCCAGGTTCAGCGGCTGGGGGTGGCGGGTGTTGTGCGCTTAGAGAGAAGCAGAACCTCCCTGCACCCTGCCTGAAATCTTTCCGGCAGACCGAGCAGCAGCCCACTTATAAAAACGGAATCCCTCCTTCCTGCAGGGCATTGCTGACATCCATGGGGAGGGATGGGAGCAATCCTTCCCCCCCCCCCCCCCCTCCAGCTGCCACCTGAGAGATCCCCGAGTCCCTGGCGGGCAGGGGTCAGAGGTCAGGGGCTTGGCACGGGGAGATGCCGCGGCTCCGGTTCTTTACTCTGCTCTGGGCTGCCGCCTCGCTCACCTCTTGTTTCTCTAAGCACAGCTCCTTATTGATTTGGTAGTTAATGTGGCTGTTTTTATTCTCTGTTTTTTTTTTCCCATAAGATAAAATTGATTTCTGTGAGACGTTTCCCTCCCTCCCCTTCTCTTTCAGTTGAACGAATGCTGTGTGGGGCGGGAGCATTCAGCCACTGCTCTTTTTAATAGACTCAGCCCTCCCGGGAAGTTTGAGGCAGAGGGCTGAGGCCCCCCCTGGGGTGCCTGCTGGTACAGATCTGGGCAGGGAAAGCCCCCTGCACTTCAGGAAGAATCACGGTGATAAGTGCCATCAGCAACCATGCAGCCACCCCCAAGATGCATGGCCATGGGAACTGCAAGTGTTTGTGAAGGGAGAGACCCAAACCAGTACAAAGCTGACAAGCCGGGGGGGGGGGGAAGGTGGGGGTTAGTGCTCCCCATTGCTGTCCTGTTTCCCCTAGCATTTGTTAGGAGAATCACAAGACAGATGGAGCCAGTCTGCATGTTCATGACCTCCTATGGTCTCTGTGATTCCCTTGTGTACACCAGAGGGGACATAGCAGCTTGTTCGCATTGGCAGAAGAGTAAGTGGCAGAGCCGGGACACCAAGTGACAGATAAAACGATTATTGGTTTGGAACCTGATGGGATGATACTGTTTTCTGACTGCATATCCTTGGCTTTTTTTTTGGCGGATCACCCTAAAACCCCTTTCTTGCTGATGCACAGGTTAGAGAGTCTGCTTCATTTGTACCTCTGGTGGGCCTGAGCCGTATCCATCTGTCAGCCCTTCTCCGAGGCGGAACGGAGGCCAAGCCTTGCTGGCAGCCAGCACCCCACCCTCTCGCAGCCTGGTGCACAGACTGGTGATCGGAGGTCTTGTTTCAGCTGCCAGACCTGGATACCGCACTGTGGCTCCGGGATCTCAGCTCGGCAGCTGGAGCTGTACAATGCTGCAACAGAGGGGGGCTGTGGAGAGACCAGGGGCAGCTGAGAGAGAGGGCAGTAATGGGTCGGGGGCAGGCTTTAGTGAGACATCAGCCTTCTGAGCACATTTATAGTATAAGAACAGAAGCAGATACTAACAATCAGTGACAATGAACCCTGGGAAGCCTGGCCTGTCAGGGCTGGATCTAGGCGAGAAACTTCATTAATACATCTGAAAAGGATTTACGCCAAAACAATTAAGCAGGTTACTCTGGGTTCCGGAAGACTTCCAGGCAGGCCTGAGTGCATGTGTGTGTGATTCTCTGCATGTGTGAGTGTGTGATATGAATATTTCTGTGTATGAGTGCCTGTGTGTGAGTTTGTGTTATTCTGTATTTCTGTACCTGTATATGTAGGTGTAAGTATGTGTTTGGATGTGTGTGAGAGAGACTGTGTGTATCTGTAAGTGTGTGTGTTTGAGAGTATCCTGCCGTGGACAGATGCATCCGTTTTCCCCAGTTGTGAGTATATGAGTGAGTGTCTCTGTGTGTGTGTGTGTGTGAGAACAGATGGGCCTCTGAACTCAGATGTAATAGTACTTGGAGAATCTCAATTATGTATGCAGACTTTTGGATTTGCTTGGCAGGTCCTGCTGTTGACAACCATTGCTTTCTCTCCATCCTCTCTGCTGGTCAGAGAGCAGTGGCTTGCCCACAGATATTCTGCAAGCTAGTGAATTGTAAGATCCTAGGTAGCATGGCTTTACTAGAGATAAATCTTGTCTGACATAGCTGATCAATTTCTTTGATTGAGTGACCAGAGTGTTGGATCAAGGGAGAGTTCTAGACATAGTTACTTGGATTTCATAGTTAATAACATATCATTGATGGCACATAAAGACCAAATGGTCCATCTAGTCTGCCCAGCAATTTGTTTATGGTAGTAACTACCACTCTGTGCAGGTTCCCCCATGTTTCTGTTGAATAATAACTTCTGCTCCATGCAGGATAACCCCCATGTTTCTGTTAAGGGTAGTAACTGTTGCTCCGTGCAGATTACCTCCATGTTTCTGTCAAAGGTAGTAACTGCTGCTCCATGCAGGTTACCCCTATGCCTTCTGTTAAGGGTAGTAACTGCCGCTCCGTGCAGATTACCTCCATGTTTCTGTCAAAGGTAGTAACTGCCGCTCCGTGCAGATTAGCCCCATGGAGCCCTGCTCCATGCAGGATAACCCCCATGTTTCTGTTAAGGGTAGTAGCTGCCACTCTGTGCAGGTTACCCTTATGTTTCTGTTAAGAGTAGTAACTGCTGCTCCGTGCAGGATCCCCCCATGTTACTGTTAAGGGTAGTTACTGCCACTCTGTGCAGATTACCCTCATGTTTCTGTTAAGGGTAGTAACTGCCGCTCCATGCAAGTTACCCCCATGTTTCTGATAAGGGTAGTAACTACCACTGTGCAGATTACCCCCATGTTTCTGTTAAGGGTAGTAACTGCTGCTCCGTGCAGATTACCCCATGTTTCTGTTAAGGGTAATAACTGCTGCTCCGTGCAGGTTACCACCATGTTTCTGTTAAGGGTAGTAACTGCTGCTCCGTGCAGGTTACCCCCATGTTTCTGTTAAGGGTAGTAACTGTCGGTCTGTGCAGATTACCCCCATGTTCCTGTTAAGGTCAGTAACTATTGCTCTGTGCAGGGTACCCCTATGTTTCTGTTAAGGGTAGTAACTATTGCTCTGTGCAGGGTACCCCTATGTTTCTGTTAAGAGTAGTAACTGCTGCTCCATGCAGGTTACCCCCATGTTTCTGTTGAGTAATAACTTCTGCTCCATGCAGGTTAACCCCCATGTTTCTGTTAAGGGTAGTAACTGCCACTCCATGCAGATTACCCTCATGTTTCTGTTAAGGGTAGTAACTGCCACTCCATGCAAGTTACCCCCATATTTCTGATAAGGGAAGTAACTACCACTGTGCAGATTACCCCCATGTTTCTCTTAAGGGTAGTAACTGCTGCTCTATGCAGATTACCCCCATGTTTCTGTTAAGGGTAGTAACTGCCACTCTGTGCAGGTTACCCCCATGTTTCTGTTAAGGGTAGTAACTGCCACTTCGTGCAGGTTACCCTTATGTTTCTGTTAAGGGTAGTAACTGCTGCTCTGTGCAGGATCCCCCCATATTACTGTTAAGGGTAGTTACTGCCACTCCATGCAGATTACCCTCATGTTTCTGTTAAGGGTAGTAACTGCCACTCCATGCAAGTTACCCCCATATTTCTGATAAGGGAAGTAACTACCACTGTGCAGATTACCCCCATGTTTCTCTTAAGGGTAGTAACTGCTGCTCTATGCAGATTACCCCCATGTTTCTGTTAAGGGTAGTAACTGCCACTCTGTGCAGGTTACCCCCATGTTTCTGTTAAGGGTAGTAACTGCCACTCTGTGCAGGTTACCCCCATGTTTCTGTTAAGGGTAGTAACTGCCGCTCTGTGCAGGTTACCCCCATGTTTCTGTTAACGATAGTAACTGCCACTCTGTGCAGATTACCCCCATGTTTCTGTTAACTGCTGCTCTGTGCAGGTTACCCCTATGTTTCTGTTAAGGGTAGTAACCGCCGCTCCGTGCATGTTACCCCCATGTTTCTGTTGAGTAATAACTTCTGCTCCGTGCAGGTTACCCCCATGTTTCTGTTAAGGATAGTAACTGCTGCTCCGTGCAGGACACCCCCATGTTTCTGTTAAGGATAGTAACTGCCGGTCTGTGCAGGTTACCTCCATGTTTCTTTTAAGGGTAGTAATTGCTGCTCCGTGCAGGTTACCCCATGTTTCTCTTAAGGGAAGTAACTGCCGCTCCGTGCAGATTACTCCCATATAAAAATGTTATACCATCCCTTTTTTTAAGCCTTTAGGAATCCACAGTGTTTGTCCCATGTTCTTTTGAATTCATTAACTGTTCTCCTTTTCACCACCTCTTCCAGAAGGGAATTCTAGTCATTCACTACCCTCTCCACGTATAAATATTTCCTGATATTGGTTCTGAGTCATCCCCTCCAGAGTTTCATATCATGACCCCTGATTCTACTGTTTCCTTTCCAACAGAAAAGGTTTGAAATGTGTGCATCATTAATATCTGTCAGATATCTGAAGGTCTGTATATCTCCCCTGCACCTCCTCTCCTCCAGGGAATTCATATTTATATCCTTCAGCCTCTCTTGTAGATTTTTTTAAACAGACCATATCCATCATGCCTCTATCCTTTTTGGGATTCTGTCTCCATAACTGAACACAGTACTCCAGGTGAGGCCTCACACAAGACCTGTATAAGGGCATCATCACTTCCCGTTTCCTGCTGGTTATTTCTCTGTCTTTGCAACCCAGCATCTTTCTGGCTTTGTCACATTGCTTTGTCGCCTTCAGATCGTCAGACTCTATCACCCCAATGTCCTGCTCCCGGTCCATGCACATCAGTCTTTCATCCCCCATCACGTACATCTCCTTTGGATTACCTCATCCCAAATACATGACTCTGCCCTTCTTGGCATTGAATCCCAGCTGCCAAATCTTTGACTGCTCTTCAAGCTTTCTTAAATCACTTTTCATTCTCTCTATTCCTTCAGGCAATTCCACTCTGTTGCAGATCTTAGTATCATCCACAAAATGGCAGTTGACACGGTTCCACACAGAAGACTTAAAAATTGAGCACTCTTGGTATGGATCTTATAGTGACTGCCTGGGTTAGAAACTGGCTGACTGGGAAGTGACCAAGGGTAGTGGTAAATGGAGTTTTCCCTGAGGAGGGGGATGTTACTAGCATTGTGCCTCAGGGATTGATCCTCGAATTGGTTCTTTTTAACATTTTTGTGTCTGACACAGCACAAGGGTTGTAGGGAAAGGTTTACCTTTTTGCCAATGATATTAAAATCTGTACTAGGGTGGACAGCTAGGAAGGTGTGGAAAACAAGAAGAAGGATCTAGCAAAGCTCGAGGAATGGTCTAGAGACTGGCAGCTAAGATTTAATGCCAAAAAATGCAGCGTAATGCATTCAGGATGCAAAAACCCAAGAAAGAGGTGAAATTCTTCTAGGCACCAAAGAGCGGGATCTGGGGGTGATCGTATCTGATGATCTTAAGGTGGCCAGAGCAACAGCAAAAGCCAGAAAGATGCTTCGCTGCATAGGGAGAGGAATGGTGAGCAGAAAAAGGGAGGTGATATTGCCCCTGTATAGGTCCCTGGTGAGACCTCACTGGGAATACTGTGTACAATTTTGGAGCCTGCACTTTTAAAAGGATATAAACAGGATGGAGTCGGTCCAGAGGGTGGCTACTAAAATGGTCAGTGGTCTTCATTCTAAAGCACATAGGATAGACTTAAAGATCTAAACATGTATACCATAGAGGAAAGGGGAGAGGGGAAATATGATAGAGACATTCAAATATCTCAATGGTCTCCATGGACAGGAGGTGAGCCTCTTTCATGGAAAGGAAACTCTAGAATGAGGGGTCATGGGATGAGGGTGAGAGGGAGAAGACTTAGGCGTAATCTTAGGAAATATTTCTTTACAGAGAGCGAGGTGGATGCATGAAACAGCCTCCCAATGGAAGTGGTGGAGGCAAAAATGGTATCTGAATTTTAAAAAAGCATTGGATAAATACAGGGAATCTCTGAAGCAGTGATGGGAATTATAAGGGCTAGATAAATTGAATGGC
Source organism: Rhinatrema bivittatum (assembly GCF_901001135.1). NCBI lineage: Eukaryota > Metazoa > Chordata > Amphibia > Gymnophiona > Rhinatrematidae > Rhinatrema > Rhinatrema bivittatum. The sequence continues at coordinate 166,038,406 of NC_042622.1, read as the reverse complement.
TGGGTAGACTATATGGGTCATATAGTCTTTTTATGACATTATGTTTTTATGTTTCTAAGGAGATATGTTGGTTCATAATCTCTCCTGAGACTTTGGGACAGGGATTACTTCATTTTTCTGCCCTATTTTAAAGTAGAACTCCATATAAAAACAAAACAAATGCATCAGACACACATGAGAAATCAAAGCAATGAGGAATTATTCACAGCTGGGAGAACCTGTGACTCTGTCTTCACAGCAGGATGAATCAGTACTCCAGTCCTGAGTGCCTACTGCAGAGATAATCTAAGTGCGAATTAGTATCTATAGGTGTAACACTCTTATCTCAAAGTACTTCTTGCATAGCTCTCCATGACTTGCTGCATCCTAGAGTCTGAGTAGAATCACCTGCATTTCCCTGTGGGCGCTGACTGATGACATCATCCCTACTCTAATAGAAAAGGAAGCTCAGCCTAACCATACAGTGCCTCAGCCACAGGTCCTCCTGCCTTGTTTAAACCTTTTTTTAAAGGCAGCTATTAGTGTAGCTGCCTTTAAAAAAGGTTTGGACAAGTTCCAGGAGAAAAAGTCCATAAACCATTATTAAGGTGGAGATGCAAAAATCCACGTCTTATCTCTGGGATAAGCTGGTTGTAATCTATCTACCACTTGGGATTCTGCCAGGTATTTGTGACCTGGAAGAGCCACTGTTGGAAACAGGATACTGGGCTTGATGGACCTTTGGTCTGACACAGTATGGAAAGTCTTATATTCTTGCCTGCAGTATGTGTTGCTGTGTCTCATTCTTGCCTTGCTTCCTGACCTGCTCTTTGTTCCTTGCCTTGTCTCTAGTTTAGTTCCTCACCTTCCCTTATCTCTAGTCCAGTTCCTTGCCTTACCTGTCTCCTGTCCTACTTCCAGTCTTGCCTCATCCCTGTCCTGCTTCTTACTCTATCTTGCATGTCCTTGTCATGTTTGTCCCAGTCTGTGTCTTGTATTTTCTTGCCTGTAATTCTCTGATTCTTAGTACCTGACCTTGTGCTGGATTCTGACTCTGCCTGATCTTTGCCTGCCCCGACCATTGCCTGGTCCTTAACACTGTCTGATCTCTGCCTGCCCTGACCCTGGCCTATTTACTGACTTCATCTGACCACTCCTTACAGGATCCATGCCTAAATCCTGCTGGCCCCTGAACCCAAAGGCTCAATCTGCAGGGAACGAGGTTTGCATAGTGAAGCTTGACCTACTCCCAGGCTGAATGTGTATGCCCACTATTGGTGCGGGCCTAGCAAGTTTGCTTGTGAGGCTGCATCAACCACATTACAGTCAGAAGAGCTAACTTTCCATGACAATAGGAGAGAGATTCAGTGCTCCTGCATATACATAGAAGGAAAAACAGTGCTCCTGAGTATCTATGCATGAGATATTCAGTCCTTCTGAGAATCTATGCATAAGAGATTTGGTGTTCCTAAGAATACATGGGAGGAAAATCAGGGCTCCTGCGTATCTATGCATGAGAAATTTAGTCCTGAGTATCATTGCATGAGATATTTGGTGCTCCTAAGTATCTATACATCAGAGATTCAGTGCTCTTGAGTATTGTGGGCGTGGACCCTTTGATCGAGGTAGGAGTTGGCACAACCCGAGTTCCCCATTATCGGTTGGTGGAGCTGGCTGTGGCAGAGTCCTAACTGGAGTTTCACCTATACCTGCCCTCGTTCTCCTTAGGTTGAGCCCTCGGGTGCTGGGGCCAGCAGGACTTAGGTGCGGGCCTCTCATCGAGGTAGTCAAATCACAGGCCAGAGTCTGGGGCAGGATGAATATAGGCAGAGTCAGTGTTAGGCAGTGGTCGGGGCAGGTAGTGTTCCTGGTGGTCAGAGGCAGGCAGTGATCAGTGGCAGGCAGAGTTCAATCACAGATGAGAATCAGGCAGTGGATAGTGGCAGGCAGAGTTCAATCAGAATCAGGAGTCAAGCCAAAGTCAGTACCAGAAATCTGTCCAAGTGGAACACAGAATGAAGAGGCAGGAAGGGAGGAGGGGATTAGCACAGGTGGGCAGAAGACACTGAAGACCAGAGACTAGAAGACAAGGAACTGAAGATTGACCACATAGGAAGAAGACGAAGCACTCAGGACCTTAGACCAGGACTGCCAATACATGGAACAGGAACATGGGAACGAAGATAGAGGAATAATGACCAGGAACACAGTAACACGCTGAGGCAACTTGCTCTACCAGGAGGTGGTCGACCTATTGCCAAGGCGAGGAGCAAGTGCTGGAGTGGCTTTTTATAGGGTCTTATGATGTTATCATAGGGCATCACCAGTCATCTCACACCATGGGCCCTTTAAAAGAAAGCAGGTTGGGCGCACGCATCCCTTAGGAGGACCCGAGAAGATGTCACGTCAGAGGAAGGCAGTGTGCGGCGGCCTGCCATTCATCTGGAACAGAAGCTGCATCAGAGTCAGCGGGAGATTTAGAAGCTGGCAGAACACAGTGGTCAGTCACACGTTCATCTGGGAGTTTACCCTGGCATCTGTAGACCACATGCAAGCCTCAGGGGTGAAGGTAAGGGCAGAAGTTCATGGGCCTGACTTACAGACCATCAGATGCAACATTGAATATTCGATACTCATGCTTACAGCATGAAAGATTCAGTCCTGAGTATCTATGCACGAGAGATTGAGTGCTCCTGAGTATCTATGGATGAGTCAGTCCTGAGTATCTATGCATGAGAGATTCAGTACTCGTGAGTATCTATGAATGAGAGATTCAGTGTTCCTGTGTATCTATGCATGAGAGATTCATTGCTCCTGAGTATATATGGATGAGAGATTCAGTCCTGAGTATCTAAGGATGAGATATTCCATGCTCCTGAGAATCTATGCATGAGAGATTTGGTGTTTCTAAGTATATATGGATGAGAGATTCAGTGCTCCTGAGTATACATGGGAGGAAAATCAGTATTCCTTAGTATTTATGCATGATAGATTTGGTGCTCCTGAGTGTAACACTGACAGAAAAAGTGGACCCTTGTAACTGTGGAGTGGTTGGCATAGCCTGTTGGGCAAACCCACTAGGCCCATACAGGCAGTTGGCGAAGGAGCCCATAGGAGGGAACCAACTGGAGTTTTGCCTATTCTAGCCTCTTCCCATGCAGGTTTAGCCCTTGGGTTCTGGTGGCCAGCAGGACTTAGGTGGGTCCTTGGGGCTGGCCAGAGGGAGTGACCAATCCAGGCAAGAGTCGTGGCAGGCAGCAGACAGCAAAATGGATACTAAGCCAGAGGTCAGGGCAGGCAGCAGGCAGCAAGGTCAGGAGGCAGGCCAAGGTCAGGATCCAGGGAAGCAATCCAGGACAGCCAGGATTAACAAGACAAGCGTCATAGTGGATAATACATTGAAATCGTCGGCTCAGTGTGTTGTGGTGATCAAAAAAGCAAACAGAATGTTAGGAATAATTAGGAAGGGAATGGCGAATAAAATGGAGGATGTCATAATGCCTCTGTATCGCTCCATGGTGAGACCGCACCTTAAATACTGTGTGCAATTCTGGTCACCTCATCTCAAAAAGGATATAACTGCACTGGAGAAAGTGCAGAGAAGGGCGATCAAAATGATAAAGGGCATGGAAGAGCTGCCCTAGGAGGAAAGGCTAAAGACGTTAGGGCTGTTCAGTTTGGAAAAGAGACAACTGAGGGGGGGATATGATAGAAGTCTATAAAATCATGAATGGACTTGAACAAGTTAATGTAAATCGGTTATTTACTCTCTCAGATAATAGAAGGACCAGGGGGCATTCCATGAAGTTAGCAAGTAGCTCATTTAAAACAAATCAAAGAAAATTCTTTTTCATTCAGCTCTGGAATTCATTGCCAGATAGTGTAGCTGGGTTTAAAAAAGGTTTGGATAAGTTTCTAGAGGATAAATCCATAAACTGCTATTACGGTAATTAATAAGAAACAGTAGCTTGTGATCTATCTAATTTTGGGTACTTCCAAGTATTTGTGACTTGGATTGGCTTGATGACCCTGGGTCTGACCCAGTATGGAATATCTTGTGTTCTTATGAAGCTGTGGACTTGAGAAGTCGCTCATGTTACATTGGACCCTGACTGGGGAGGGGGAGAGGGGAAGCAGCACCTTGCTGGGGCTCTTTCAGAAAACCCTAATGGTTAGGAGACTTGGCATCCTGAAACAGAGCTGGGAAAGGGAAAGGCAGGAGAGTTCAGGAGCTGCAGGACTGGGGCTTGGGTCAGAGGATATTCTCTCTAATCAATAATTCCCCACACCCAAACACCCTTTCACACTATTCACAGCTTTACTCTGTGCCATATTTCGTATATTTGAAAAATCATCTCAAATCAATCCCCATCTCCCAGCTAAATATTTTCTAGTTTGGTTAGGGTTTTCACAGTTGGGGTAAATGGGTCCACAGACGAATCTCAGCAATGCAGTGGAAAAGAGAATCTGAATTAACATTTCATCAGATGTCCACAAGGCCAAGTCATATGCTATAACTAATTAGAAGAGTTTTTTTCCTCTCTCTGCATTAATTAGAGAGATTGTCAAACATTAGCATAATGTTTTCTCTATTGCTTTGTGTTATGCGATATCTGGTACATATTTGAGCGTCTGTGGCTGAGGACTCCTCTCTGGCTGTTCATGTGGTGGTGGTGGAAGCTCAGTGGCTGGGGAGTCCTCTCTGGCTGTTCATGTGGTGGTGGTGGTGGAAGCTCAGTGGCTGGGGAGTCCTCTCTGGCTGTACATGTGGTGGTGGTGATAGAAGGTCAGTGGCTGAGGAGTCCTCTCTGGCTGTTCATATGGTGGTGGTGGTGGAAGCTCAGTGGCTGGGGAGTCCTCTCTGGCTGTACATGTGGTGGTGGTGATAGAAGGTCAGTGGCTGAGGAGTCCTCTCTGGCTGTACATATGGTGGTGGTGGAGGAAGCTCAGTGGCTGGGGAGTCCTCTCTGGCTGTTCATGTGGTGGTGGTGGTGGAAGCTCAGTGGCTGAGGATTCCTCTCTGGCTGTTCATGTGGTGGTGGTGGTGGAAGCTCAGTGGCTGAGGATTCCTCTCTGGCTGTTCATGTGGTGGTGGTGGTGGAAGCTCAGTGGCTGGGGACTCTTTCCGGCTGTACATGTGGTGGTGGTGATAGAAGGTCAGTGGCTGAGGAGTCCTCTCTGGCTGTACATGTGGTGGTGGTGATAGAAGCTCAGTGGCTGGGGAGTCCTCTCTGGCTGTTCATGTGGTGGTGGTGGTGGAAGCTCAGTGGCTGAGGATTCCTCTCTGGCTGTTCATGTGGTGGTGGTGGTGGAAGCTCAGTGGCTGAGGATTCCTCTCTGGCTGTACATGTGGTGGTGGTGGAGGAAGCTCAGTGGCTGGGGACTCTTTCCGGCTGTACATGTGGTGGTGGTGGAGGAAGCTCAGTGGCTGGGGACTCCTTTCTGGCTGTACATGTGGTGGTGGTGATAGAAGGTCAGTGGCTGAGGAGTCCTCTCTGGCTGTACATATGGTGGTGGTGGAGGAAGCTCAGTGGCTGGGGATTCCTCTCTGGCTGTACATGTGGTGGTGGTGGTGGTGGTGGTGGTGGTGGAAGCTCAGTGGCTGGGGACTCCTCTCTGGCTGTTCATGTGGTGGTGGTGATAGAAGGTCAGTGGCTGAGGAGTCCTCTCTGGCTGTACATGTGGTGGTGGTGGTGGAAGCTCAGTGGCTGGGGAGTCCTCTCTGGCTGTTCATGTGGTGGTGGTGGTGGAAGCTCAGTGGCTGGGGACTCTTTCTGGCTGTACATGTGGTGGTGGTGGAAGCTCAGTGGCTGGGGATTCCTCTCTGGCTGTACATGTGGTGGTGGTGGAAGCTCAGTGGCTGGGGACTCCTCTCTGGCTGTACATGTGGTGGTGGTGGAAGCTCAGTGGCTGGAGATTCCTCTCTGGCTGTACATGTGGTGGTGGTGGAAGCTCAGTGGCTGAGGAGTCCTCTCTGGCTGTACATGTGGTGGTGGTGGAGGAAGCTCAGTGGCTGGGGACTCCTTTCTGGCTGTACATGTGGTGGTGGTGATAGAAGGTCAGTGGCTGAGGAGTCCTCTCTGGCTGTACATGTGGTGGTGGTGGTGGAAGCTCAGTGGCTGGGGAGTCCTCTCTGGCTGTTCATGTGGTGGTGGTGGTGGAAGCTCAGTGGCTGAGGAGTCCTCTCTGGCTGTTCATGTAGTGGTGGTGGTGGAGGAAGCTCAGTGGCTGGGGACTCTTTCTGGCTGTACATGTGGTGGTGGTGATAGAAGGTCAGTGGCTGAGGAGTCCTCTCTGGCTGTACATGTGGTGGTGGTGGTGGAAGCTCAGTGGCTGGGGACTCTTTCTGGCTGTACATGTGGTGGTGGTGATAGAAGGTCAGTGGCTGAGGAGTCCTCTCTGGCTGTACATGTGGTGGTGGTGGAAGCTCAGTGGCTGAGGAGTCCTCTCTGGCTGTTCATGTAGTGGTGGTGGTGGAGGAAGCTCAGTGGCTGGGGACTCTTTCTGGCTGTACATGTGGTGGTGGTGATAGAAGGTCAGTGGCTGAGGAGTCCTCTCTGGCTGTTCATGTAGTGGTGGTGGTGGAGGAAGCTCAGTGGCTGGGGACTCTTTCTGGCTGTACATGTGGTGGTGGTGATAGAAGGTCAGTGGCTGAGGAGTCCTCTCTGGCTGTACATGTGGTGGTGGTGGTGGAAGCTCAGTGGCCGGGGATTCCTTTCTGGCTTTACACGTGTTGGTGGGATGGTGGAGGTTCTGTGGCTGAGGGCTCCGCTGGTTGTACATATGGCGGTGGTATCAGAGACTCTGCAGATGGAGACTCCTCTCTGGCTGTACATGTGGTGATGTTGGAGGCTCTGTGGCTGGAGAAGGGGAGGTCTTCTCTGGCTCTCTCCCTTCTCTCTAATTCTCATTTCTGTAACTCAGGATTTTCAGCTTCATTCCCCACAGCCCATTTTGATGGCTGCGGCTCTCTGAGAATCACTTGTGTTGATGAGGTCATGCGGGTCACAGAGTGAATTTATCCTGATGGTGCATTATTAGCATTTCAATTTATTTACACATTCTGCCAGAGCACTAAACTACCCGTTGAGAAGTTACATCTCATTATACACCCCATCCAGCAAGCAGCAGGAGTTTAAAAACTCAAAGAAGAAGCTAAGTGAAACCAAGATCCTCCTCGGCAGAGTCCAGACAAAGAATGAAAAGCACTTACAGGATGAGATCTTTGGGGGGATGAGCAGTTTCTGTAATTCAGTATACAGACAGCCTTTGGATAGAGCTTGTATTCTCTCTTCCTCTTATGCTATGTGTGTGTGTATTGGGGGGAGGGGTAGAGATTGCAAGTGTAAACCCATGCAATATCATGAAGTGATTGTTTCTACAGGCTCTCTGTGTTAGCCCTATGCTTGCTGTCTTTATCCTCCTCCCCCAGGGAGGGATTCCTGAACCTGCACCAGCTCCTGTCTTTCCTTGGGCTCTGGAAAAGGGGTTCCCCTGGATAATACTGTCTCCTGTTTCCTCTCAGATCCTGGGCATGGGACTCCCTAGCCTCATGCTTACCATCTGATTAAAATTCCAGAAACTTTCTTGTCATGACACTCTGTGCACATGTGACTATAGTATAAAAGCGGCCAATGTTGAGTAACCCGTGCGGTGGCCCACATGTGCAGGCACTCTTCTGCCCATGGACCCTGTAACCAGTTTTCAAAGTGGAACATGGCAAGTAGTTGAAAATTGCATATAAGGTCTGCAGGCACAAAGTTTCCCCCATACTTTGCACCTCCTAATTCTGGGCAGGGCCGATCCATGTAAAACTGAAAATCCAAATGTACAGAAGAATCTGTGCATACTTTTAATCGCTCTGAGGGGACAAGTTTGAAAGTGATTTTCCCAGGTCTGTGTAGAAATCATGCTTTCTGCCCCAGCTAGAAATGTTCATAGGCTTCTAAAGCAGGTCTCATGGGAATGCCACGTCTAAAAGTGGCATTCCCATGAGCATGTTTAGGTCAGGTGAGTAAAACAGTGCACATACATTCAATTTTCACATGAGTGAACACTGTTTTGCTGCTGCTTGGCTGCTTGTATGTTGCAGGTTCATTCTATGGGTGTGGTAAAGAAAAAAAAAAAGAGACGCAACAAACTGGCATCACCAGGTAACATCTCCGGTGAGATCCGCCACTTCAAGACACAAAAGTGGTATCCCCCAGGCTCTTCCTCTCCTGGCAGGACCCACTACTTAACACAAAGCCACACTCTCACACTTATTCACATTCTGAGTCAGCACACAATGGATACTGGGATAACAGTGTTTATTATTAATGCTAAGTTACAACCCAGAAAGCCAGGCAGAATACACAGATATAGCAAAAGCAATAGTTCCAATGATAATTATGTAGTACAAATATTTTCTTATGGTTAGAGCAGCTGAATTGCTTCTATTGGTAAGGATTCTCTCTGTTCTGCTACCATTTCCCTCCCCTGCCTCCTGTTAGTTATACCCTTTCCATCTGCATATCTGAAACCATGTTTTGAGAAACCCAGTCCAGGTTCTCTTGTGGTTCTAATTTCCTCACCACAGATTCTGCACACCTGGTGTTTTCTCTCTTATAGTCTCACAGTTGTTACAGTCATGTAATGTGTGTCAGTGTGAGAACTCTGAATCCATGAAGGCCTAAGTAGTCAGACTCAGTTTAAGTAGAAGGTGCATGCACATTTTGCAGTTGATGTCCCTTTGAAAATTGGATACAATGAAATGGGCTAAAAGTGGCCATGCACTTTTCAAACAATGCAGACTATTCAAAATTGTCCTCTCTTCACAGGGTACCATATATTTTGTTGCTTTGGCTGCTGTTTCTCCTCTTTCCTTCCCTTCCCCCCCATCAGTTTTTCCTGCTCACTTCTTTACGGGAAGTTTTGAATTTTCTCTCTTATCTTTGGGCATTGTGCATCTCTGATATCTTTGTATTTTGCACAGAGCAGGAGGAAATGCATTTCTTCTTCTTCTGCAGTTTTGCACTGCATGCAGAGTCTGGCTTCTTGGAGTTTCCAGTTCAGTTTTTGTCTGCATCTTTCCATTGCCGATTTCTGATCACTTTGATGCACAGTCCACATGCAAATTTTCCCCCTGGTCTTTGCATCAGTATTCAAACGAACAGTATGCAGGCAGGTTCCAAGTACACATGATCTCTTGCATTTATTTTTATGTGGGCAGAATTTTGCTTTAAAAATACACAAGTAGGTTTAAAAATGTAATTTACGTGCATGCGTTCACCCCCCCCCCCCCCCACGTGACCCGGGCAATGTCTCCTCTCAGTGCTGGCATTTCCCCACTACCCGCACATTTTATCTACAATTCTCAGCCAGCTGATTTAGGCGAGGAAAACACTTCTTACCCCTGAAAACTGCCTTCTTGACTTGTGTGTGGTGAGGATGTGTCTGTGTTCTGTGCCTATGAGGAGTTCTGCTAGCCTGCAGCTTCTCTGTAGGGCACAGCCTCCCTCCTCCTATGGCCTAGAGAGGGAACGCTCAGGTCAGCGTTCATCGTTTGACCCCCCCGGGAGGCGAGAACGGGATCCCTAGACCAGTACTGACCAGTGACTGGCTGAATGCATCGCCCAATGGCCATTTTTTTGCAACAGCTGCTGCAGTAGCATCTGCCAAACAGAACTTCTTTGGGTTCATTTTTGCATCGTGCGTCATTTTCCTTAAAACGGTGCCTGTTTACCCTTTCCAAAAAAAAACCCCGACCATTGTGCGTAGAGCAGAGCACCCGTACAGGCTGCCCCTCCGGTATAAGAAGCGATTGCAGTAGAGGAGTTCAAGTCTCCTCTTCCTGCGGGGAGACTAGAGGGCTCCTTTCTGTTTAACAAGATCCGGTCACGGGACGGGAAGCGCCTGCAGCCCCGCACGTGGGGGCGGGTCCCCCCGCCTGCTGCTCTCTGCTTCCGGTCGGGGTGGCCTGTTTAAAGGCTCTCCTGCTGCTGGCTCTCAGCAGCACCTGAGGCCTTGGCTTCTCCACATGGCACAGGGCGCAGAGACCTCTGTGGTGTCACCGCACATCCTCCGGCCAGGAGCTCAGGGAGGAGCACGTGAGGCGCTGGAGGGACTGTCATGGCCATTGTTGCTGCCCCCTCCTCCCCCTCATCCTGGCTGCTCATCAGGCATGGGGGGAGGGAGGCGTGCAGTCCTAACGCAGGAGGTGGTTAATGAGGCATCGGGAAGCTTGTGCTCCACTACTAATCCCCTATTAAAACATAAAAGGAGTTTTGGCACCCTTCAGTATAAACTCATTAACTTTTATGGGATAATAAATGGATCCTATTAAAAAATAATTCAGCTCATACTGGGTGCAAGTTAACCTCCCAGAACTCCTGCGAGAAGGCGCAGAGCCGGGAAGGGAGTGGGCTGCTCCTCTCTCCTCGGGTCTGCTGGCCTGTCTGGGAGGGAGGGACAGAACGGGGAAGAGAGAGAGAGAGCGCCTTTTGCCAGGCAGTCCTTCCTCATCTGACAGCCCCCACCACCACCACCATGGGGTGAGAGCAAGCGGTCACCACCAATGCAGATGCAAGCGCTGTCCGTGGAAGCTGCTTGCTTATTTACTGCCATTTCATAACTACCAGAGAGGCCTCCAAGCAAGGAATAACAAAAAGTGCTCATCCTCCTCACACTGCCCCAGCCTTTCAGCCACGTCTGTTTCCAGTCAGAGAGAGAGAGAGAGAAATGCTCACTGGAGGAGAATTTCGGGGGGGGGGGGGGTGACAAGGTGGGCAGACTTGACATTTCCTGCCGCTCCTTTCAGCCTCCAGTTCAATGAGAACCTGGCTTCGGATCCAGCATCGAGCTACTGATTATGGCAGCTTCTTGAGTTTAACCATTTTCTTAATAAAAGAAATCCCCAAAGTCTCTTTTGCCCCGTTCGTTTATCCTGATTAGATTGTAAGCTCTACAGAGAAGGGGACTGCCTCTTGTGTGTTTTTGTACAGTGCCGTGTACATCGCGTGGCAACTAGAGGGGGAATTTTCCCTCCTGACCATTGCGGCAACAGCCCTCTGCCAGGGGCCACACAGGTGCCTCCCCTGGGTGAAGAGATGACTTTAAAGCAGAGAAAGTGGCGCTCAGCACAGTGCTCGAGGATCCCACAACTCAATGCACCCCTAGGCGACCCCACACCCCAATTCCAGTCTTCTAACTCCCATGCACTCTGATCTCAAGATGACACCCAGAGCCAGACTGAAGATTTTAGTGACCATAGGCACTACATTTAGAAACACCCACTAAATGTATAATAAAATACATATTTTCCATTCATAACATGTATCATTTCCATCTTTTATTTAAAAATTTAGAATACAGCATTAGTTCACTTGCCCTTCCTCATACTGCCCAGCAGCATCCATTCATTCCCCACTCCTGCCTACCATCCTCCTCTCTCTTCTCCTCTCTTTCCCTCTGCCCAGCAGCATCCATTCATTCCCCACTCCTGCCTACCATCCTCCTCTCTCTTCTCCTCTCTTTCTCTCTGCCCAGCAGCATCCATCCCCTCCTCTCTCTCTCTCTCTAGCCTCTCTCTTGCGGGTGGCAGCTCAAGGCTTCAGCACAGGCTCTTCTCAAGGTGCTCCTCTTGCATGCTGCATGGTGTGGCTTCTGCACTCTGCAGCTGTCTGTGGCCCAGGAGCACTGGGCTGGGGCATGGTGTGATGCCCCACCCTTGTCCCAGCCTTCTCCCAGCTTCTGATACACATGGAAAGCAGAGAACTTACTTGGCGCATGAAGTAGTTGCCTAGATTACCTGTGCTAAAACAACCAGCAGCAGCCGCAGAGATCTCCTTTACTGAACTGGAATGAGGAAGTCTGGGCCAGCTGCAGTAGAAGGAGACACACATCCACCACTCCCCTGTCCTCCTCCCTCCCCCTCCCCCTCCCCCTTCCCTCACTCTACCTCCCTAACCTCCTCCATGCTTTCTCCCTCTCTCCCCCTCTCTCTCTCCTCCTTCCACTTGCTTTCTCACTCCCTATCTTCCCATTCTCTCCCCATCTTTCTCTTCTCTTCTAATTTTCTTACAAAGACTGAAAGGCATTTTAATTACAGACTTTTCTCTCACAATCCTTGTCTGTCAGTTTCTTATAATTACTTCTCACAGTCTTAAGAAGCTGCTTTTCTTTTGTCATGGCAAGTATTAATTTTTAGGGTACAAGAGTAGGAGAAAAGTGGGAAGGCGGAGGGAAGGGGAGGAACGGTGATGCTGGAGACAGGAGGGGATGATTACAGACTTGCAGCTGCTGAGCACTCCACACAGCGCTGCGCACCACAGGCTCCAGACTGGGGCAAACATTCCTCATTCTGCTTGCATCTCAGCCATTAACCCAAAATAAAAGCCATCAGGACACGAGCCTGCAGGCCACAGACAGCTCATGCCCATCTGTCAGGAGCCATAGCAAATCACGAGGGCTCGCACAGCCTCTCAATTTAAAGAGGGAGTTAAAGGGATATGTCAGAAACTGCTGCTGTTTGGGTATAATCTGTTCTTGCAGAGCAATAGCTACAGCCCCTCCTGCAGTACAGAGGGTGGGGGGGAAACAACAGGAAGGGAGGGGTTGTATTAGGGAGCAAAGTAGCTCTTCTTTAGTCTGTTCTGCTCTGTCCATGACAATATTTTCCCCATTTCTCCTATTTCCTGCAAGATAGGAACTGGATTAAGGAGCAAAGTGGATCTTTTCTTCTCTCTTCTGTCTTCTCCAGCCTATGCCTCACCCAGCCCTTCTCATTCACTACTGCAGAGGGCTGTTCTCTGCTGAGTGAGATTCCTTGTAGAAACCTTTTGTTCCTATGGCTAAGGAAGGGGAGAGTGCTGAGGCCATCCCTGGAAGAGTGGAGATGCAGAGAGAATGTGTGTGTGGGAGTGAGAGAGTGTATGTGTGTGTTTAAATAGAGAAAGTTGATGCATGCACTCTCCCTCAATCCACGCAAATCTCAGGGTGACTACAACTCAAAAGATCTCAGGTAGGACATTTGCAGAGAAGACATTGAGTGAAGAAAGGAGTCAGAGGGAGGATTTGCTATTTCAGATTACATAGAAATACCTGAACTGGAAATGTAACCAGGCTGGCAATGTCCTCAGAAGTGGGGTAAGTGCTGATCCTGTTCATAAAGACTGGGTTAGAAAACTAACCAGCTGGTGCACTGAGGGGGGCAAGATGGCCGCCTGGTAGGATGCGGAGGAAAGAGGCTCTCGTCGTCTTATTCTTATAATATCTACTACTTAAAAATAAATGCCCCACACTAAACGGAAGGGTCGAGTTAGGGGAGCCCTGTCTGGCTTGCCCGATACTGACCCTCTGCAACGACGAATTGAAGGCTTCTTCCCCGATGGAACACCTCAAACACCAGTGGGGCTGGTCGCTGAGGGGACTGTTGAGGAGCCAACACAGTCCCCTCTGACCCTGGAAGTGACTCTGAGCCCCGGCGAGCCGATGAAGCCGGCACACCCCGCACAGCCAGTAGCATCTCCGAGAACAACGGAGACCAAAAGCGATGACCATCTGGCTCGAGGAGATTTGGTCCGGCTGGTGCCCGAGCACAGAGAGGAGCAGGGAGGAACCCCGTGGAAAGGAGATGGCTGGCTTGTCCGGAGCCCTGACTCCCATGGAGAGGAGAGTCAGCTGAGACCTGTGGAGATGACAACGCTGGGAATAAAGTTGCTGGGAGCCTTTGGGGATGTAAGAGGGGATCAGTCGGACCCTTCATCCGTGAGTATACAGCTTGGTCAACCTGAACAAATTTCCTTAGAAACTGTGTGGTCTGCTCTGAAGGCAATCGAAGCCATGTTAAAGACTCTAACGGGTACAACTTTGGAAACAAAAAATCAGACAATGCTTAACAATTCTCTGATTGTAATTTTTAATTCTAAGATTGAAAATCATGAGGAAAGAATAATTCAGATTGAAAATGTTCAAAAGAATATTATAGTCTGATTTGTTGATGGAGAGAAAAATAGAGAAAGTGGAAAGTACTTTGAAGATACTCAATTTGAGAGTTATCAATTTTCCGGTTATAAGAGCTATATCACCACTCGAATTATTTAAAACCTACATGAAGCAGGTTTTAAAAATTCCGGAGACGCATTTTCCAGTATGTACAAAGATTTATTATCTGCCTCAAAGAAGCTTTATGGGAGAAGAGCAGGTGAACACACTAAACATTTCAGAATTACTTGAACTTTCAATTGACTCTGAATTTTGGGAAAGAAAATCCATGTTGGTCTCCTTTGCTTTCATTACTGACCGCAATAATGTTTTGAAATTATTTCTTAGAAATAGGCTGACCAATATGTACCGTGTTCTAAATTGCAGATTATATGTAATTATTTGAAAATTTTGAAAATTAAAAATTAAAAAAAAAAAAAAGAAGAAAGAAAACTAACCAGCTGTGAAGGAGAAGGGTACAGCAGACAACACAGGGCAATCATAGAAATCTAGTGAGAGAGTAAGCAGTAAAAGTGTTTAGAAAGTGTGCTGTGTGAGTCCTGGGTGTTAGTGCTCTTATGGGTCAGCAGGTTTGCTATACTGCAGGAGTGGCCAATTCCAGTCCTGGCAAGCCACAAACTGGCCTGATTTTCAGGATATCCACAACGAATATGCATGATCTAGATTTGCATGCACTGCCTCCATTATATGCAAACCTATCTCATGCACATTCGTTGTGGATATCCTGAAAACCTGGCTTGTTTGTGGCTCTCAAGGACTGGAGTTGGCTACCCCTGCTATAGTGAAATGGGGGAAGTCTGGGAATTTGAAAATGCTCTGCTTTGGCTGTAATAATTGAGCAGCAGTACAGAATATGACACCAGCTCAATTAAAGACTATAGATAGGATAGGCAGACAGTTATTGGAGACTATGCATGCACAAGGGCAATCTATGTCATATTTTAGCACTGGGTCCTGTAGTGGAAGGTTTTGGTGTTGTCTATACCTGATGCCCCAAGAATATTGGTCCTTTTCTTGTGGCCCGAGAAGCCAGGAAATGGAAGACAAGTGAATGTTGAGAAAAAGCAAAGAAATTGGAATAAGGTAATATCAGCAACTGAGCAGGAATGGATCAAAGAGCTCAGTGTTTTATTAGAGATAGAAGGAAAGTTTTTCATTTTCTGTAAAACCCAAAGGTAGATAATAAATCATTGAATGTAAATATAACTTAACAGATTGGTACGGGATGGGGGAAGGGAAGAGGGGTAGAAGAAGGGGCTTAAAGAAGATGCTGTGATTTATATTGCAGGAAGAGGAGAAAGCTGTTTAGGTACGTGCTTTTTGCCATGTAGATGGATACTTGCTGTTTATAAACAAAGACAAATGATTGATGTGGTTTTGTTGCTGAGTTTTAATACAAAGTATATTTAAATATCCCTCACACCCCCACCCCATCAAAACAATTCCGAGTCTTCCAGCTTGTGGTATCATTTGTTGAATGCGGGTGAAGGGAAGCTTGGTCCTATGTGCCAAACTGCCTGGCTTCAGCTCTGATTCACAGGGCCATGAGGAGGGAGAGGGGGCATGAACAGAAAGCCACTGGCTCACTGTGCAGAGCTTACTTGTAGCTGCTGCTGGGCTATGCTCTTCTGTTGCACTATTTTATAAGCCCAATGAAAAGGTCCATTTATCTGCTGGTCCAAGGCGATGCCATGTCTGTGGCTTGCAATTTTCTTTCTGCCTTCCTCTGAATCACCATTAGGGGGCGTTTGGGTCAACCCACTGTACTGCAGATCTCACTGGCTGGGCAGATCATATGGCTGCTGTGATACATGAGCAATAATCTGACTCCTGGCACATATTTAGGGACCTTCGTTTTCAGTTTTTATTTTATTTTGCCTGGGAATTTCTATATTATAATAAAAGATGTCAGTAGGAAAAATGACTTTGATATAACACACAGGAGAAAAAGCAGTAGGAAAGTCATTTTATCCACTGATTTCTTTTTTTGTTCTAATATTGAAATTCCCAGGCAAAATAAAATAAAAGCTGAAAACAAAGATCCTTACTTATATTCTATGAATTGTAAAATAAGAGTGGCCCAGGCGGAGGTTCAGGATTGATTGCCTCCCAAATTACTGCTGTCTTGATGAGGTCTCTCTGTGCAATTACAGCTGTGGATCTGACCTTCCAGCACGGTTCAATGGTGTGAGCCCTAGTCCTTGTGAGATATAAAAGGGGCTTTCCTGACCTTCCAATATGTAAACAACAAAATGCAAATCAGAAATAAAAAGGGCTGTTAATAAGGGTGTCGCAGGTGCTGGTTGAATTATTTAAGGAATTATGGGCATGATTAATTAATGCTTTTCTTCCATTCTGTGTCTGTGAAGAAAAAGCTTAGAAAATGAGGCCCTTTGCTTGGCATGAGACAGCATTGTTCTGGTCTCTTACTGATATGTGTTAACTATGGTAGGAGTGGAAAGGTTAGGGATATCCACCTACCCCAGGACTCTATGAACAGTAAATCCATATCATCATAAAATTTCTCTCCTCCAGTCCTGATTTTCTAGCTGCCAGCCTAATGCAGACTGCAGAACAATGAGCAACAGATTGCTTTGGCATAGCAGTTGGAACACCAGACATGGACTAGTCTCTCGTGCTGAAATGCAGTAACTTGCATTTGCCCAAACATTCAATCTGATGCTGGTTTTCTGTGGCTCATCCTGTAGTGCAGTACTGCCTAGAAAGCCATCTGAGATTTTAATATAGAGCAGTGATGGCCAACTCCAGTTCTCAGGAGCCACAAGCAGGCCAGGTTTTCAGGATATTCACGATGAATATGCATGAGTTAAATTTGCATACAATAGAGGCAGTGCATGCAGATGTATTTGTGACTCTTGAGGCCCGGAATTGGCCACCCTTGATATAGAGGAATGCCCAGCAGGGAGAGTGGAAGGGTGAAGGTGCTGCCAATAGAGGGGTGCTCAGCAGGGTGAGGTGGTAGAGTGGGAGGGTGAATTGCTGCCAGTATAGGGGTGCCCAATAGGGAGAGGTGGGAGGGTGAAAAAGTGGGATCATGAAGGTGCTGCCAGAAGAGGTGTGCCCGGCAGGGAGAGGTGGGACTGTACACGTGAAGGAGCTGCCAGAATTACTTTTTAGTGACTCAATTGGAACAGCATAAACCTTTCTAAATTTTAATTTAAATACTTTAAAAGGCTCCAAACTTGTCTTATTTGCATAACATAACAGAGCTCCTTAAGTTGGACACAGACATTAAATACACTAAGCCCTCCAGTCAGCAATCACTTGGACTAAGTAGTCAAGTGGGCTCCTGGAAGCTTTGTGAAAGGCTGTTTATGTTTAATGAGAGCCAATGGCTAGTGGAACAAAGGCTTGCTCAGCATGGAAGTGATGCAGCTTTTATGCTCCTTGGGATGAGTCAAACTCCAGTTCTGGCTTTTGGACTTTTTTTTTCAAAAAGCATTCTGGGTCTTGTAGTGCCCTTAAAATCACCAAGACGAAGAGCCAAGGCTGCCCACTTGCTCAGTGACCTTTTCTTGCAGGAAGACCTTTGGTTACTTCTGCTGTATTTTGGCCCAAAACATTGCGGTATTTATAGTTCTGCTTTTTCCTTTTGAAATCAGTGCCGCAAGATGCATCAGGAGTGGTTTACCAGAAAGCCACGACTGGTCCTCCAGGAAAGGACGGTGGGGTGGTTGAATTACTCTGCAGAATGCTTTACAATATAACATCATACCGAAACTCCCCTCTGGAGACAGTCCGGGTATCCGGCACCAGCAATGTATTCTGATTAATGCAATCCGCCTTCTCCTGTGAAAAAATCCAGTCTACAAGTGACAGAAAATAGTTAGGGCTGTCTCATAACTTAGTTCATTGGGCAGACACCATGCCCATAACTTCCAGCACAATGTTCAGATTACAACGTATGTTGCTTTAAATAAGGGAGACCAATTGTTACGTTTCGGCTTGAAAGCAAATGTTCCTTGTGGCTGTGTTTGCTTTCACCACTTTGGGATGCCTCTGCTCCCTCGGTAACCTTCTCAGAATCCGCCACATGGAAGGCACACCAGCCAGACATGAATCACAGCTTCTTTGCATCCCTGTTTCTGACCTTGAGAATGACCTTGCTGCAGACAGATGCTGCTCCCCTTGACTCTGGAGCCTCTCACCTTAATAAGCAAGTGCATCAAGAAAATGTTATATTTAAAAAAACAACCCTATATAAAAGGGAAATGGGAATTTGAAAAAGGCTAAGGGTAGAGGAGGCGGGGGGGGAAGAGAGCCGAAACGTGTCCCAGTATTAATCTCATTTCAAAGGGCAAGATCTTGACAGTGAAATATAAGGTGAAAAAGTTTTTCTCCATTATTAATGCCAAAGCAGCCACTCAAAGGCAGAGCCTGAAGGGGAAAGATAATAGATTTGGAAATGTAATAACTTCAGCTTTTGTGGGGCCAGATATTAAAAGATGTCTATTTACAAAAACAGAAGTGCCAGAAGATGTGGCGATTAATCATCAGGTGACAGAGAAGGTGTTTGCTCTGGGTTGGAGATCACGTCTCTTTCAGCACAAGTTGCTGACCGATGGTCTCAGGAACAGCAGGAGATGAACCAGCCTGAACTGTCAAACTTTCGCTGCATCTTCTGTCTGCTGCCGGCTACCTAATACTAAACCTGAGCAACGTCGCAATCTAACCTCTCCTGTGAGCATAAATTGCAGACATGAGGTGGAATATCACTGTACTGTATGGAAAATTCTCCTATACTACAGCCATATATAAGGTCCCCCATTCCCCGTGGCACAGGATGCATCAAGGACACCTTATTACCGAGACATGAATGACATGAATATGGGTTCCAGTAATTTATTTTCATGAGTTATTTCCCAATTAAGAACAAAATTCCAGCCCCATCAACAGATCTGATATAAGGATTTCAGAATGCTTCAAACAAAGCAATACACAGGGTGTTCTCTTTTACGTCACCCAAGCCCTGGGGACAGACATTGGAGCCCTATGCACAACACAGAGACACAGAACTGAGAATGAGTAACCCTGCAGTCTCCTCTCAAATGTACTTGCATTGCACCAAAGAGTGCCTCCTTCTGGAGCTTATAGGGTGTAAAATGTACAAACAAGATATCACGAGGCAGTTTCTCTAAATGGGTTTATTTTGCACATACCTCGACCTCATTCGTAAGCCATGGCATGTTGTGGATGATCTCAGTCTCTCAGATTTACCGCTAATGCCCTTCTTAGTTCTTGCATTGCACCAAGAGATCCTCTTTCTGGAGTTCATAGGGTGTAATTTTAATAGGCAACATATCAAAATGAGTTTGAAAAATCTTCTTAATCAGACCAGGGGCACTCAAAATGATTGGGGCAATTTCTGTAAACTTCTGCCACATTTTCTTGGCCTCTGATTGCATCTCTTGGTACTTAAGGATCTTTGCTTTCTCCATATGATCCACAGAATAATCGCTGGGTACTGACACCTCTATCAGCAGTGCAGTTCTTGTGCTCTTCTCCTTCCCCACGATATCTGGTTTTCATGCGTTGTTCTTCCTGTCAATGGGAATAGGACTGTCTCAGGTGATCACAACTTCTTTTTCATTCTCCACTATTCTATTAGGGTTGTGCTCCCAATGTTTGTTTGATACATGGATGTTATAATGTTTGCCAGGGGATGGATTGCAGGAAAATATCAGCCAGGGGGATTTTTTTCAAAACTGGCCCAGGAGTATCGATGTCTTCATGCACTTTCCCTGCAGTACATGTGTCAACAGCTCCCAAATGCATGCCACGTCAACCCTGGAACCAGGTAGATTTGAGCCAAAATATCTCCAAAATAAACTTCATCTTTCCTAAATAACTAAGAAATTGAGCACATTGTAGATGAGGGGTAGCAGAGCTGCCTGTTCCATCCATGCAAATTGGTTGGGCCCCCTACACATCTGCTTATCTCTCTTATAGAGATATATCCTGGATTCTAGGTCTGGTTCTTGAACCAGTTGCAAGTAATAACACTGCCAGCCAGGGTCAGACACACACACGCTTAATCACAAACAGATTTTTAGATTGCAGGAAATTTATTGGCACCTGCACACTGACACCCACAAAGACACATACTCTTTCCCAGATACAAAAACGCACCCACATACTGAGAGAGTGTGTGTGTGTGTGCATCCATGTCAGAGAGAAGGTTATCCACACACACACACACCTTCTCTCACAGACAAAAGTGTGTATGGGTTTGTGTTTCTCTCTCACTTTCTCTGACACAGACACACACGCACTCTCTCTGACATGCTACTGTTGTGCTGCTTACACAGTGAGCGACCCCAATCCAGCACTGCTGCAGCATGTTGTAAAGGTTTTGCTTGCTGCCAGCCCTTCCCCATTCTGCAGCTGGCCCCTCCCTTTCCCAATCCCATTCTCTAGGAGACTCACTGGTTCCACAGCCAGCTGCTTCTCTCAGAGCTCAGTACAGTCACCTCAGGTAGAAGCCTCCCCAACACTGCATAGGCACTTCCTCCTGGCTTTCCCCCTTTCTTTCTGTGGCTGTAGCTTGCCTCCACTTCTCCGCAACCCTCCCATCACTTTAGTGCATTCCCATGGACTGCAGGCTACACAGTCTGCTGATTTTATGGTTACCTAGGCTCTGCTCTGCCTATCGGCTGCTGGAGGGAGGGGGGGTGACCAGAAGTGGCCCATACTGTTCCTTGGGCAAATAAAAAGAGAAAATTAAGCCCTGGCCAACACTAGGCAGAGCCACTAATCCAAAGTAGCACAGTTCCAGATGGAATCCTACTTTCCCTTCTGGAGCCAGGGCTAGTATCATAGGTGAGCCTTGCAGCATTGCACACGCTCCTGGCCCCACCCTTCCCACAAATAATTTAAAAATATGCATTTATAATAACAGATTTTACATGAAAACGAATATTCAGTGATCTAAGGACAAAATATCACTTATAATATATATATATCTTATTTACATGCATTGCTGTGATACCAACCAGAAAATTCTGCAAAAAAAAAAAAGAGACACCTGCAGCCATATGTTATTGGGATTATTGTAAAGCATGTCAGCCATCAGAACGCTTTAAGTAAACTGAATTACAATATAGAAAGCTTCTCATACAAAAACAGCACCAACTGTCAGCACTCAGACAGTAACAATCCTATCTATGAAAAGGCAACTCTGCAAATATTACACCAGGCCCTAAAGCACCAGTACATCTAATATTAGGAAAACAGAACAACCCAAGCTTAAGAGCCTGACATAGCAACTACATGCTAGCAGAATACCTCACCTCAGTCGCACATGGAGAACACAGACAGACCCTCACCAAATACTAAATAAAGAGGCTATGAAGTATAACTAGAAACATGCAGACAAAAACTAAATTGGAAACTGTAACAAGGCGATTTGCGGGTGGCACAAAATTATTCAGAGTAGTTAAATCACAAGCAGATTGTGATAAATTGCAGGAGGACCTTGCGAGACTGGAAGACTGGGCTTCCAAATGGCAGATGAAATTTATTGTGGCAAGTGCAAGGTGATGCATAAAGCGGAAAATAACCTTTGCTCTAGTTACACAATTGGGCCGATACAGTAAAAATCGCGGGAGAGCGGGTGAGCGCCCGCTCTCCCGTCGCGCGCACAGGACACTCTCCTGTGCGCGTGATACAGTAAATACATTTATTTAAATTAGGCCCGGCGGTAAAAAGAGGCGCTAGGGACACTAGCGCATCCCTAGCGCCTCTTTTCGGACAGGAGCGGCGGCTGTCAGCAGGTTTGACAGCTGACGCTCAATTTTGCTGTCATCGGTTCTCGAGCCCGCTGACAGCCACGGGTTCGGAAACCGGACGCCGGCAAAATTGAGCATCCGGTTTTCAACCCGCGAGCCGCGGGCATATTTCAATTTTTTTTTTTTACTTTTTTAAACTTTCGGGACCTCCGACTTAATATCGCCATGATATTAAGTCGGAGGGTGCACAGAAAAACAGTTTTTACTGCTTTTCTGTGCACTTTCCCGGTGCACGGAGAAATTAGCGCCTACCTTTGGGTAGGCGCTAATTTCTGAAAGTAAAATGTGCGGCGCGGGAATACCTAATAGGGCCATCAACATGCATTTGCATATGCTATTAGGTTCGGGGGGGTTGGACGCATTGAAAATGCGCGTCCAAATGCCGGCTAACAGAGTGCTCCATCGTAGTGGATATAATACATTGAAATCATTAGCCAAGTGTGCGATGGCAATCAAAAAAGCAAACAGAATGTTAGGAATTATTAGGAAGGGAATGGAAAATAAAATGGAGGATATCATAATGCCTCTGTATTGCTCCATGGTGAGACCGCACCTTGAATACTGTGTGCAATTCTGGTCACCGCATCTCAAAAATATATAGTTGCACTGGAGAAAGTGCAGAGAAGGGTGACCAAAATGATAAGGGGCATGGAATGGCTGTCCTATGAGGAAAGGCTAAAGAAGTTAGGGCTGTTTAGTTTGGAGAAGAGACGACTGAGGGGGGATATTATAGAAGTCTACAAAATCATGAAATGAATTGAACAAGTTAATGTAAATCACTTATTTACTCTCTCAGATAATAGAAGGACCAGGGGGCACTCTATGAAGTTAGCAAGTTGCTCATTTAAAACAAATAGAAGAAAATTTTTCTTCACTCAATGCATAGTTAAGCTCTGGAATTCATTGCCAGAGGATGTGGTTACAGCAATTAGTGTAACTGGGTTTAAAAAAAGGTTTGGATAAGTTCCTCGAGGATAAATCTAAAAACTGCTATTATAGTAATTAATAAGCAATAGTAGCTTGTGATCTATCTAATGTTTGGGTACTTACCAGGTACTTGTGACTTGGATTGGCCACTGTTGGAAACTTCCTTATATTCACTCATACACATGCTGACTGGCTTACAAACTCTGACTCACACACATGTTCACTGATCCGCTCTTGCTCACTGCTCACTGCTTTAAATAGTCTTCTTGCTCACACATATGCTCATTGACAAACTCGTTCTTTCTCTCTCACACACATGCTCACTGGCTCACTCATTCTCGCTCACACACATGCTCTGGAAACCACAGCAAGCCTGATAGTATTATGCAGTGCAACAATGCAAAAACAGAAACATCATCATTCCTCATAAAATATTAAGCAATAAAGTCAAGAAATATAAAACAGCATTCATAATATTAAAATCATACTAATAAAAAGAATAAATATGTCAAGCAGGCAACAACCAATGAACATCCAGTAATTAAAATGACTCACTTTGTTTCTAATATTTTCCAAACACCAAATATTTCAAACAGCAGACACATGAAATAACACCCCAAAATTTAAAATAATAGGATTAAAAGTCTCCAGCTTTCCATACCTGGGATCCTTTGGTTTCAAGTCACCCACAGATTGTTGTGGATTGGGGAAGGGCAACCTCACAATCTTTATCCTCTCTCTCTCCCCTCACACACACTCATGCTGTCACACACACAGACTCTAACTCACATATATGCTGTCATATACACAGGCTCTCTTGCTCTCACACACTCATGCAGTCTCTCTCGTTTTCCCATACACACAGACTCTCACAGACACATGCAGGCTCTCTCACTCTCCCATATATATGCAGTCTCTCACACCTACGCAGGCTCTCTCATTCTCTTATACACATGCAGGATCTCACATATACATGCAGACTCTGTCACTCTCATTCACTTGCAGGCTCTGACACAAACACACAGGCTCGCTCGCTCTTTCATGCATACATGTAGGCTGTCTCATACATACACGCAGGTGCTTTCTCTGTCACATACACACAAGCATACACACCTACAACTTTCAGGCCTCCCCCTTTCTTTGGGACCTTGTTTTTGCCGTTGTTAGATGGCACCACTGCTCCTCACTACCGGAAGGGAGGTGGAAGGAGGCCACAGATACTGTGCGGCACCTGCAAAGTTGGTGGGGGGGGGGGGGGGGGGGGTAGCATGGCCTTGCAGGCCTATCTTCCAGCTATGGCAGGATGGGCTATTCCATGGCCTCGTAGGCCTCTCTCCCAGCTCTGGCAGGAAGGGCTCTGCCACAGCTTCGCAGGTCTCTCTTCCAGCTGCGCAGCAAGCTGGGCTCTGCTGCAACCTTAGAGACCTCTCTCCTGACCCTACATGGCTGTCTTCTGGCCGCAGCGGAATGGGCTCGACTGCGGCCTAGCAGGGCTCTCTCCCAGCTGCAGCAGGATGGCTCTGCCATGGTCCTACAGGTTTCTCTTCGGGCCACAGCAGCTCCTCTTCTTCTGTTTGGCTGGGATGTTAAAAAAAAATGTGATGGGAGTGACTAGTCCTCTGGGGGAAGCCTGATCCCGTGATAGGACAATTCGCCCCTGATGTTTACACAGCTTCCAATGAATAAGCCATGCTATCTCGTTGTGCCTCTCCGTGTACAGGCCCCTCTGACATCAGCACATCCCATCCAGCGATGGGATGTGTAACCATTTCCAGTTCTCTCCCACAGAATCTGCATTTGTCCGTTTTACCAGTTTTTTCTATGCTGGCTGTGAACCATCTCATCCACAGTCCACTATCCTGTGCTGCAAGTACCAATCTCTCATCCATAGGTTTCAATTCACCTCTTCTCAACCACTGCTGTGTCAAATCTTGTTCCACGTGGGGTTGCTGAAGTGGCTCTCTCTACTTCCCACTGTACATATGCTTGTGCCAATTATCCTTCCTTGTTTGCTGGTCCGATTCTTTAAAGATTTTCTTCTCTTGTCTTGCTAATTCTGTAGCTTCTTTACCTTTGTGTACTGCTGGATCTTCACTCATTCCCGCTATACACTGGAACGATTGTCCTAACTTAATAACTGAGACTGAGGATGATTGTTCACTATCGTGCTAAATATATATATACCCTGCAAGAGAGAAGGTGCATGGGATATGATACAGACCTTCAGATATCTGAAAGGTTTTAAGGATGCATGAACTTCAAACCTTTTCTGTTGAAAAGAAATCAGTAGAACTAGGGGTCATGAAATGAAAATCCACCAGGGAACCACTCAAAACCAACACCAGAAAATATTTCTTCACGGAGAGGGTGGTGGATGCCTGGAATGCACTTCCGGAGGAGGTGGTGAAGACTAAAACAGTCAAAGAATTCAAAGGGACATGGGATAAACACTGTGGATCCCTAAAGACTGGAGGATGGGAATGAAGAAAAGAGTGCATGGGGATAACTTGCTGGTGCGGCAGTTACTACCCTTAACCAATAAACCTCGATACTTTTTGTTATGGTTTGTGGATATGTGGACCCTTGGCCCGAGATGGGAGTTGTTACCACCTGTGGGGAGGAGCCCCACAGGTCCACACCATCGGGAGGCGAGGTCAGGCACAGCGCAGAGCTCTGGGTGAGGCTATGGAGAGGTCCCAAGGAGCCAGGAGAATTACCCCAGTAGGGAGACAGGCTGAAGATAATACCTGGGCAGAGACCCCAGAGGGGAAGGCACCAGAGAGGCCGCAGAGTGGGAGGCGTGAGACTGACCGTGCAGGAGGTATTCCGGAGAGGCAACCACGAGGGGCGGAGCTGCGCGGCATAGGAGGTGTTCATGTAATGACAAAGGCCAACCGGCGGAGCAGGGAAGCCCAAGTCAGGTCTCCACTGATGACGTATGCACAACCCCGAGGAGCGGGAAGCTCTGACAGTCTCTGTATAGCACAGAAGCACTGCCCCGAGGAGTGGAGGAGTGCTGACAGACTCAGTATAGCACGTAGGCGCGACCCCGAGGAGCGGGGAGGGCTGGAGAGTCACAGTGTAGCACGAGAGCACTGCCCCGAGGAACGGGAAAGTACTAACAGTCTCTTGAGTAGCACATAGGTGCAGCCCCGAGGAGCGGGGAAGCACTGAGGTAGGACTCCAGAGTGGCAGAGGTGTTCCAGGGAGCCTTGCAGGGTAGGACTCCAGGAGGTGCAGGGCCATCCCGAGGAGCGGGGGAGGCCAGGAGACCAAATCCCCGTAGAGTGCGCACATTGGCCCCCGAGGAGCAGGTACCAGACCGAGTCCAAGTCCAAAGAGTCCAATAGCGTAGCCACAGGAACATGAAGGCAGGAGCTTGTAGAGACGTATGGAACTTGCTGCCAAGTTGGCTAGCTGGGGGCGAAGGTGGAGCTTAAGTACCCAGGTCCGATGACATCATCAATCAGGGACACCCCCGAGGTTCCCGCTGAAGAGGCTTCAAAGGAGGGCTCGGTGGCGTACGCGCCTAGAAAGGCCCAAATTCGACATGGGTGGTGGCAGCGGCGGCGTCCAGACCGCCACGAGGAGCCCTGGGGAACGCGGTGGTGGAGACTGGCCTGCGCCGCGAGCAGACCCGGGGAGGGCAGGAGAACAGTGCAGGAAGTAAGTAAACACAGTCGCAGCCATCTGCGACCATCAGGCATAACACTTTTGATGCAAGTGCAACATTGCTCTCTGTTTCAACCAATGAGGGCCCCAACTCTTACAGTCTGGGGAACTGACTAGCATGGGGGTAACCAGCAGTTATTACCCTTAGCAGAAGGCAAGGGACTACTACCCTTAACCAATAAGCCTTGATGCTTTTGATGCAACTGCAACATCGCTCTCTGCTTTGAAGGAAGGGGGTGGGGGTTGAGGGGGGAAGAGGAATTGGATTCAGATAATCTGACCTGGGCCCTGACTTTTACAGTCTGGGGTACTGATAGGCAGACATAAGGAAAAAAGCACAGGACTGCTTCTAGGGCAAGTCCATAAGCAAAACACGTCAGCACTGTCTGAATTTTCAAGAAGGTTCATCACCCAGTAAAAATGTTGCTAGCAGTAAATTTTTTATAGGTTATCATAAGCTTGGGAACAAGTGTACAGATCAGCAGTTACTACCCTTCACAGAAACATGGGGATATCCTGCATGGAGCAGCAGTTACTACCCTTAAGAACATAAGAAATTGCCATGCTGGGTCAGACCAAGGGTCCATCAAGCCCAGCATCCTGTTTCCAACAGTGGCCAATCCAGGCCATAAGAACCTGGCAATTCCCCAAACACCAAGAAGATCCCATGCTACTGATGCAATTGAAAGGAGTGGCTATTCCCTAAGTAAACTTGATTTTAATAGCAGTTAATGGACTTCTCCTCCAAGAACTTATCCAAACCTTTTTTGAACCCAGCTACACTAACTGCACTAACCACATCCTCTGGCAACAAATTCCAGAGCTTTATTGCATTGAGTGAAAAAGAATTTTCTCTGATTAGTCTTAAATGTGCTACTTGCTAACTTCATGGAATGCCCCCTAGTCCTTCTATTATTCGAAAGTGTAAATAACCGATTCACATCTACTCATTCAAGATCTCTCATGATCTTAAAGACCTCTATCATAACCCCCTCAGCCATCTCTTCTCCAAGCTGAACAGCCCTAACCTCTTCAGCCTTTCCTCATAGGGGAGCTGTTCCATCCCCTATATTATTTTGGTTGCCCTTCTCTCTACCTTCTCCATCACAACTATATCTTTTTTGAGATACGGCAACCAGAATTGTACACAGAATTCAAGGTGTGGTCTCACCATGGAGCGATATAGAGGCATTATGACATTTTCTGTTTTATTAACCATTCCCTTCCTAATAATTCCTAACATTCTGTTTGCTTTTTTGGCTGCTGCAGCACACTGAGCTGACAATTTTAAAGTATTATCCACTTGCCTAGATCTTTTTCCTGGGTGTTAGCTCCTAATATGGAACCTAACATCGTGTAACTACAGCATGGGTTATTTTTCCCTATATGCAACACCTTGCACTTGTCCACATTAAATTTCATCTGCCATTTGGATGCCCAATCTTCCAGTCTTGCAAGGTCCTCCTGTAATGTATCACAATCCGCTTATGATTTAACTACTCTGAATAATTTTGTATCATCCGCAAATTTGATAACCTCACTGTTCGTATTCCTTTCCAGATCATTTATATATATATTGAAAAGCACCGGTCCAAGTACAGATCCCTGAGGCACTCCACTATTTACCATTGTCCACTGAGAAAATTGACCATTTAATCTTACTCTCTGTTTCCTGTCTTTTAACCAGTTTGAAATCCACAAAAGGACATCGCCTCCTATCCCATGACTTTTTAGTTTTCTTAGAAGTCTCTCATGAGGGACTTTGTCAAACGTCTTCTGAAAATCCAAATACACTACATCTACCAGTTCACCTTTATCCACATGTTTATTAACCCCTTCAAAAAAATGAAGCAGATTTGTTAGGCAAGACTTCCCTTGGGTAAATCCATGTTGACTGTGTTCCATTAAACCATGTCTTTCTATATGCTCTACGATTTTGATCTTGAGAATAGTTTCCACTATTTTTCCCGGCACTGAAGTCAGGCTCACTGGTCTATAGTTACCCAGGTCGCCCCTGGAGCCTTTTTTAAATATTGGGGTTACATTGGCCACCCTCCATTCTTCAGGTACAATGGATGATTTTAATGATAGGTTACAAATTTTAACTAATAGATCAGAAATTTCATTTTTGAGTTCTTTCAGTACCCTAGGATGCATACCATCCGGTCCAGGTGATTTGCTACTCTTTAGTTTGCCAATCTGGCCTACTACATCTTCCAGGTTCACAGTGATTTCGTTCAGTTCGTCTGACTCATCACCCCTGAAAACCATCTTCGGAACTGTTATCTCCCCAACATCTTCATTAGTCACGTAAGCAAAGAATTCATTAGTCTTTCTGCAATGGCCTTATCTTCCCTAAGAGTCCCTTTAACCTTTCGGTCATCTAACCGTCCAACAGACTCCCTCACAGTTTTCTTGCTTTGGATATATTTTTAAAAGTTTTTATTATGAGTTTTTGCCTCTAAGGCCAACTTCATTTCAAATTCTCTCTTAGCTGGTCTTATCAATGTTTTACACTTAACTTGACAATGCTTATGTTTTATCCTATTTTCTTCAGTTGGATCCTTCTTCCAATTTTTGAAGGATTTTTTCTGGCTAAAATAACCTCTTTCTCCTTAACTTTTAACCATGGAGGTAATTGTTTTGCCTTCCTTCCACCTTTCTTAATGTGTGGAATACATATGGACTGCGCCTCTAGGATTGTATTTTTAAACAATGTCCATTCCTGTTGAACACTTTTAACCTTTGCCACACCCCCACCAAATTGATCCTCCTTTAACAGAAACATGGGGAAAACCTGCACGGACAGGCAGTTACCACCCTTATCAGAATGCCAGGAGGTAACCTGCACGGAGCGGGAGTTATTACCCTTAACAGAAACATGGGGGTATCCTGCACAGAGCGGCAGTTAGTACCATAAGAAGCTTACTGGGCACACTGGAAGGACCATTTAGTCCTTTTCTGTCATCATTACTATGTTACTATATGTTGCTAATGCTATGTACATCTCCACTATTTTAGCATTTCAGTCCATCGAAGCCCATTAAGTATACTTGAAGGCCTATTATGGAAGCTCTCTAGGTGCAATCAATTTCAATAAGACCCATCCCACCTTCAGCCCTATCTTGAACAATCTTGGCATGCACTCGTTCTAAGAGATTACCTGATGAGCGTGGAGGAGCTTTCTTATTTTTACATTCGATTCTTCAAGATATTTATGGGGCCAGTCTACTATTCCAAAACTGTATAATAGTGCAGGGATTGTGTTATTATTTAGGAGAGTTGTGGGTGGATCCTTGGACCGATGGTAGATGACCATGCCCCCGGGGGAAGATCTCGAGAGGGACCACCGGACAGGCTCAGAGTTAGGAGACAGACACACACTAGTTCTTTATTAGTCAGTATACTAAACCACCAGAGGTGGCAGTAGTGAGCTGGAATGCCCGGCTGGCTGTAGTCCCTCAGATATTGGAACGGCGATCCCTGGAGGCTGAGCTGTAGAGAAACTGAATATAGTGAGTAGGCAGGATATGCAGAGTTCATGGACAGGACCTGATGTTAACACTCACACAATGTCTCATAAAAGCCCAGAAGCTGGAATGAAGTAGGCCCTCGAGAAGCGAGTACCTGGTTCCAGGGAAAGCTCTGAGAGAGCGATGGTAACTCACAGATGTAGTAGGCAGTGATGACTTCCAGGTAGAAGTGAATTCCGAAGAAGTCCAGGAACGAGGGCCCTCAAGGAGCGAGTACGGTTCCAGACTGCAACCTACAAAGTAAGAGAGAACGAGGCCCCCGAGGAGAGGGTACCCCTGGTTAGTCCGAGGAGGCAGAGTAGCGTAGATAGAACGAATCCATATCTGTTATCCTTATCCGTTTTCCTTATCTGTTATCCTCGCTAACTCGAGTTATTAGCAATTCAGAGACCTTTAAATATCTGAAGCGGATGACGTCATCTCAGGGGGACGCCCCTGAGGTTCGCGCCACTTCTGGTACTTGAGGCGGGGCCGTGCCGCGTGCGCGCCCCTAGGCATCAGGTCAACATGGCGGATTGCAGCGTCGGGCCAGTCCGGGGACTCCGGACGAGGACGGCCGAAAGACGCCGCGGCAGCCAGCCTTCCATCAACCCCGGAGGGAGTCGCCAATGCAGTAAGGTGGGCAGAGTGGAGACGTCAGGCAGCGACAGTCGCAATAGATTGCAAGCTGATTAGTAGCTTGATTCTTATTTTGTGCTGTTAAGGCACTCCTCAATATCAGCTTCACTCTCCTATAGTACTCTTTACTGATCTTTTCTCTCAGTATTTTATGCTGAATTTTTCCATCTTCCTCTTACTCCTAGATATTTGTATTCACCTTCCTTCTCCAGTTCCTTTATATTGCAATCTTCAGGCAGGGAGCTGCTTTTAATTTTGATTAATTTTCCTTTAAGGAAAGTTGCCACAGCGCATTTGTCCAAGTCAAATTGTCATCCTGATGACATCTGAGAAATTCTTCACCACACCGTAGAGTTTCAGATCATCAACCAACAGTAAATGAAATATCTTTGGGAGGAGATTGGTCACTTGAAGGGAACTAGCCATGTACCTGTGGAGGTATTCTTGGATCTTTGGGTTTTGCTGCTATAATCCAAATGATGAAACCAGTGATGGAGTCATGAGTGCTGGTATCAGACATTAGTGGCACCTCAGCAGCCACTACTCAGAGTTTTCTTTCCCCACTGCATATTTATTTCACCCTGGAAGGGAGGAGATCAGTTTGCTGTAATATTTATCCGTCTGAGAGGGCGGCCTGTGACATCTAGAGGTTAGTGCCAGAATTCTATGGGCTTAAGTTTTGTGCCATGAAACATAAAAAGTTTGAAATTAAAAAAAAACAAAAACAACAAACAAACAGAATAAAATAAACCTTTAAGCATACAGAGATTACTGAGAGTCCAGAATACACAGGATCAGATTCTGGTAGGGAATGGTGATCCTAGGACACTGTCTCGTGAAATTTCCCATTAAAGTCACATTTTAATTCACATTTACAGCCCAGCCCTGACATGATTAAATACCAGCATTCCTTTTCTCAGATCCTGCTACATGAAAAGCTCTGAACTTCATTAAAGATTAAGATGTTGTTCACCTAAAACATATTAAATTGGCAGGCAATTAAATGAGAAAATGGAACTAGCAGGGCAGTAAAGAATGGAGGCTGCTGGAAGGTCAGAGTAGACATTGTCTGTAGCTGCTTTCTCCAGTTCGTGTCCAGCTTCCCACCCCTTGTTATTAGTTAAAAGCAATGAAACCTTTCCCTAACCACCACTTCTGAGCACAGGACATTCTTCCTCCTCCAAAACCTCCCAAGGGATCAGCTTCTGATACACAGAGCAAGAAGGACATCAAAAGCCTTCCTTATACATATGGCCCTCACTAAGCAGAGTAAGGAAAGAGAGGTGAGCTCGAGTAAGGCACAGGTTTCCAGGAGGAGCAGCACTGTAGGGAGACAAAGCTTGCTCTCAGCAGACAGAGTGACTGGGATGGCAGAATCCCAATGCATCCTAATAATCCTTTCTACAGAGGGCACACAGACACAAAGTGAGATGAGTGCCTGACCTAGGTGCCCAAAGATAGAAAGATTTTCAGTCAAACTTAGGTACCTAAGTTTTAGGATGAACATTTACCTAAATTTAGGCCTGCTGGAAATCAGCCTAACCTCCTTTCCCCACAATAACTCTGCTCCTGACCATGACCTCTTTTTAGGTTCCTCTGACGTCTTAAAAGAGATGCCTAGATCTTTAAATATCTACTTCAAAGTGTCTTGGAACATAATTAAGATGTTTATAGCTCAAGGACTGAGAACCCATCCCATTTTGCTGGAGGTGACTTCTACTTGCTAGACTTCAGGTAACTGGCAGAGATGCGGCAGGCACCAGAAATGCATCAGACACTTTTCTTTGAAAGCATTTGTTTAATGTTCATTAATGGAGGTCACTATCCATCCACCCGCCATGCTACTCACATGCAGTGGCACAGATTACTGTTCCAAAAAAGAGCTCCAGAGAAGTGTAAGCCATGCTTCAGTAGGAACCAACTATGGATTTGCTATTTTGGGATTCTGAGCATTTCAGAGATGGGGTAAGATTGCTGGTCTGTAGCAGCAATCTTGGGCCCTCTTCTGCTTCTAAGTGTGGGAGCTTTTCTCCATGTGAAGTTCTATTACAGGCCACAGTACTGGACAGACTGCTCAAACTAGCTCTGGTTCTTATTTAAGTGGAAGGCCTAAAGGAACAGGAGAAAACTGCCATATAGTTGTCTGTTTCTTGTGTCTGTTGCAGCCTACCTTGCTCTAACAGTTTACGGTTTCTTTTTTATATTCTGCTTATATAAAATTTACCTAAGCGGCTTACATATAGGATGTTCATAAAAAGATGGACAAACAATGGAAGAAAATTAAGTAATTAATAAAATGCAAACAGTCATTAAAATATGAAAATGTTAAAATGCATTAAAAGCCTTAGGGGTAAGATACAGCTTCCAAAGCGATTGAGAGGGCTTAATTATTAAGGGGTCCATTTTGAGCTGTTGAGCAGCTAGATAAGTTAGCCCAGATTCTCCTATCCGGCTAACTTAATTAGGATATTCAGCAATGTGGCTGTGCCACTGAATACACCCAGCTATCTTAAATGTTAGCCAGATAGGTATATCCGGCTAACTTTAGACCTACCTGCAGTGCAGCCAGAATGCCTACCGCCCACCTCAGGAATGCCCCCAACATATCTGGCTAAATTCTAGCCAGATAAAGAGTTATTTGGCTAGAATTTAGCTGGATAAGTCACCGAATATTGTGGCTAAGCCATATAGATGGATTACTTTTCAGTTATCCAACTAAATTTATCCAAAGTTATCCAACTAAATTTATCCAACTAAATTTATCCAACTAAATTTATCCAACTAAATTTAAATTTTCAGTTATCCAACTGCAAATTTCCGACCTATCGCTAACCTTCCCCTTATTTCAAGAGTGATGGAAAGATTCGTCAACAAACAATTGTCGGAATACCTGGAGGATAACAACATTCTCTCCCCTTTCCAATTCGGCTTCAGGAAATCACAAAACACTGAAGCACTCCTAACATCGTTATCCGACACCATACTTCTTAATCTGGAAAAAAAACAACCTTACCTCCTTGCTCTTCTTGACCTATCCGCCGCATTCGACACAGTTAACCATACCATACTACTCGAGCGACTATCCGACATTGGAATTCAAGGAGAAGCACATAGCTGGTTCCAATCGTTCCTGGAAAATAGATTCTACAAAGTAAAAATCAACAATGAAGAATCGCAACCCATCAAATCAACTCGAGGAGTACCACAAGGATCATCTCTCTCTCCTACGCTATTCAATATTTACTTGCTCCCACTCTGCCACTTACTCTCTAACCTCAAGCTAAAACACTATATTTTCGCTGATGACATTCAGATTCTCATGCCCATCACAGAATCACTACAAAAAACTTGGGCGCATTGGAATATCTGCTTACAAACCATCAACTCTCTCCTATCCAGCTTGAACCTCATACTTAACCCAAACAAGACAGAAATCCTCATCATCTCACCAGACGAAAATCACACCCTTACCAACTTTCAAAGCGTAACTCAATTCTCAAATCCAATCACTAACCTCTCCACCTCCGTCAGAGACCTGGGGGTGCGTCTTGACAACAAATTTAACCTAAAATCCTTTATAACCAACACAACTAAAGAATGCTATTACAAACTCCAAGTGCTGAAAAATCTCAAACCTCTTCTTCACTTCAGCGACTTCCGACTAGTAGTCCAGTCTTTAATTCTGTCTAAGCTGGACTACTGCAACTCTCTACTGCTAGGTCTCCCAGCTTTATCCACCAGACCATTACAGATGGTGCAGAATGCAGCAGCAAGGCTACTCACCAACACTAATAAAAGAGCCCACATAACACCTATTCTTCACAGCCTACACTGGCTTCCTATAAAAGCTAGAATCACCTACAAGACTCTATCAATGATCCACAAGGACATAATGGGCATCGCCCACCTAAATCTAAATTCGCTTCTCCGCCTTCACACATCTCAAAGACCCATCAGGCACAACTACAAAGGTTCCTTATATGCTCCCCCGATCAAAACCACATTAACAAAACGAGCACTCTCAACAGCCGGACCCACACTCTGGAACTCACTACCGCCAGATCTACGCCAAGAGACCTGCCATCTAACTTTTAAGAAAAATCTAAAAACGTGGCTTTTCAGGCAAACATATACAGAATCACAAGTTTACTTAGACACCGGCCAAAAGAAAAATAGCTCAACACCAGATCCAGTTTCACCTTTACCCCCCTTCAAGACTCAACTACGTCGGATCTGAACTTCTCACCTTAAAGACTTCTTAAAGACTTCTTAAAGACTTCTTCTCTGATTCATCTGTCTTCCTTAACTCATGGATTTCTCGCATACTTTGCACATCAACATGGTCTGTGTACCCTCAAATCTCAATTTAGTCTACCCTTTAATTTTTTTTCTAGATATTTATTCTCGCTATAATCATGCCGAGCATTCACCTACGTCCTGTTGACGAGTTACTATTATTTTATTATTATTATTATCTATGTAATATTTAATTTAATCTATTATTAATATCCATATGTTATAGGTTATATGCTAAATGCAATATGTTATACGTTATATGTTAAGAAACGCTGTTCCATGTAACGCCTTTTGTGCGAAAGTTTTGTTATATGTAAACCGACCTGATTCAATACTTGTATTGAGAATGTCGGTATATAAAAATCCGAAATAAATAAATAAATAAATAAATGCCTTTTGAATATCTACCCCTAAAATAGGCATTCTGAAAGAGGAATGTTTTTAAATAGGTGTAAAAGATTTGGGGTATGTTATAGTCTCAAGAGTGTGAGGTCAACTTCTGTCCTTCTTCTTTCCTTCTTTGTCCCAATATATTTTATTTTTTATAGTTTCATATTTCATGGAATAAATTTTTTTTTATTAAAATATTTTTTTTTATAAATAAGTTAAAATCATACCCACTATTTTAAAATGTTCCTTTTCAGAATATGCTTTTCAGTTGCCTGTGCTGTATTCATGTTTTACATCTATCAGTGTGACACCTGTATGGGACTTGGATGAAGATCTGCTTTTCAGCTGTCGGTGCTGTATTCATGATTTACGTGTATCAGTGTGAATCCTGCATGGTCCTCTGATGAAGATCTGCTCTTCAGTTGTCTATGCTGTATTCCTGTTTACGTGTATCAGTATGACGCCTGCATAGGGTTCTGATGAGAAGCAGCAGGGAAGTCCCATTTTATTTATTATACTTAGAGTGACTTGGAAATGTTATTGTTTATATTCTGCTTTTCCAAAAATGAATTTGTCCAAAACTGAGACTAACAATAATAACCACTGACATAATTCTTAATACAAAATATAAACTAATACACTAAATTCCTAGCGACATTTTAAAAATCCCTGCATTTAGATTGTAAAAGGTGGATAAATAACCATAAATTCCCTACATCGCCAATCTAAACAAATCTCAGGTTGCCTCAGGAATGAAATAAAAATCTGCTGGTTAACGGTTTAGTTTTGCTTTCCAAGGCCAGCGGTAATAAAGAGCCCTAAATGTAGGTAAAGCAGTTTTTCAAGCACTGTTGCTTTAAATAGCTACGGGTTTCTGTATTTAATATAAAACTCCGTTTTGTACGCAGCTCTTTTATCTCTGTCCTCATACAGTGCAGTGCCGAATGGCTCCGGGGTAACCATGACAACTCTTGTCACTTGCACAAGCAGCGCCTTGAGTTGTGGCGCAAGAAGGAGTCGCTGTCCAGGGTGCTGAGCGCATGGTTGGGGCGCACGGAGATTCATAGAGATCTGAGGGCATAGAAAGCCAGAAACGGGCAGGGTTTCCCTGAAATGACCTGTTAATGCCTGTCTGTACAAATCGTTTTACAACACAAGTTTTCAATCTGACCTGTTTTCCCTCCTCCCCACTTTCTTTGTAGGACAGGGCTCTCCTTGTTCACATCAGCCCCTGGAGCGCACGAGGACTCGGTAGATGTGTTGTAATTAAAACTGGAGCGGATCGGGGTAAACATAATGTCTGTGAACCAAAGATTAATTATCTGCCCTGCGTGTGATATTACATCGTGCATATCCCCAGCAAACAATCAAAAGAAATGCAATTTGCAAGCAGAGAGGCTCTCTCTCTTTCGGTTCCCACTGACGCATTTAATTTATTACCTTTACAGAGGGTGTCTCGCTGGTATTATTTTGCATAATTCTGTATATTAAGCGAGGAGAGGATGTTTCTTAGCTCCCAGGCCCTGCACTCTTCCGTTTTTGTCTTGCCAAGTGTGAAATGTAGATCTTGGACTCTGCCTCTCTCTGCCCTACCAGCAGAAACTATTCCTTAGAGTTTGTCAGCTAAAATGTAATGCCAAAAAATGCAGGGGTATGCATTTGGGTTGCAAAATCTCAAAGGAGCAATACAGTATGGTGGTGCAGTTATTTGTGCATAAAACAAGCACGGGAGTCTGTGGGTGATCCTATCTGATGGCCTTAAGATGGCCAAATAGGTAGAAAAGCAACAGCAAAAGCCAGAATACCTGAGTGCATAGAGGAATAGCCAGCAGGAAAAAGATGAAATTGCCCCTGTATAGGTCCCTGATGAGACCTCACTTGGAATACTGTGTACAATTCTGGAGACCGCACCTTAAAAGGATATAAATAGGATGGAGTAAATCCAGAGGGTGGCTACTATAATAGTCTTCATTGTAAAGTGAATGGGCACAGAATTAAAGATCTAACCCTAGCTAAAAGCAGGAAAAGGAAAGATATAGTAGGGACATTTAAATATCTCAAAAAAAATAAATGTGCAGGCAGTGGGTCTATTTCAATGGAAAGAAGACGCTGGAACAAGGGTTATGGGTGTGAGGGTGAAAGAGAATAGATTTACAAGTAATCTAAGGAAATATTTCTTTACAGAAAGTCTGGTGGACACATGGAACAACCTCCCTGTAGAGGTGGTGGAGACAAGGACAGTATCTGAATGCAAGAAAGCATGAGAGAAGCACAAGGGATCTCTGAGGGAGAAGGGGCGATAAAGCTGAGCAGTTGTGGCTGGGCAGTCTGCATGGGCCGTATAGTTTTTATCTGCTGTCATGTTCTATGTTTCTATGGTGTTTTAGTGATGTGGACACCTGTCTCCACAGGGAACAGGACTGAGACTAAATTACATCATCTTCAATTGTCAACAAATGGTAAACACTTTTTCACTAAAGCTCTGACCTAGCTGTGACAAGCTCTGTATCTCTGAGCTCTCCAGTCCAAGAGGTGACAGGCTCTGTATCCCTGCACCCATCCTCTGAGCCCTCCAGTCCTAGTGGTAACAGGCTCTGTATCCCTAGAGGTGACAGGCCCTGTATCCCTGCACCCATCCCCTGAGCCCTCCAGTCCTAGAGGTGACAGGCT
This sequence comes from Rhinatrema bivittatum, assembly GCF_901001135.1. Lineage (NCBI taxonomy): Eukaryota > Metazoa > Chordata > Amphibia > Gymnophiona > Rhinatrematidae > Rhinatrema > Rhinatrema bivittatum. Next base: position 166,000,530 of record NC_042622.1, on the reverse strand, counting down.
CTGTATCCCTGCGCCCTCCAGTCCTAGAGGTGACGGCTCTGTATCCCTGCGCCCATCCCCTGAGCCCTCCAGTCCTAGAGGTGACAGGCTCTGTATCCCTGCCCCTATCCCCTGAGCCCTCCAGTCCTAAAGGTGACAGGCTCTGTATCCCTGCCCCCATCCCCTGAGCCCTCCAGTCCTAGAGGTGACAGGCTCTGTATCCCTGCATCCATCCCCTGAACCCTCCAGTCCTAGAGGTGACAGGCTCTGTATCCCTGCCCCCATCCCCTGAACCCTCCAGTCCTAGAGGTGACAGGCTCTGTATCCCTGCACCCATCCTCTGAGATATCCAATTTGTCCTAAAATTCCTACTTTCACTAACTCTTACACTGTAAAGCTGTATAATGGAATTTTAATATTGTATGTAAGGAAAGTGATCATATCACGTGAAAATGAAAGAGTCTTAAGGCCTTCCTCCTGCTCTAGGAACTCTGTGTGACATTATGAAAATCCTGTTCTGCCGCTCTAGATGTGAGGGCAGCTTTCTGCACACAGGTTGATTGATGCTGTCTGGCCTAGAAGACTCATGATTATATCTCTCTCCCCTGTTCCTCTGATTGCTGCACCCCTGCTGGATATCTTCATGTCCCATCCTTTCAATAAACAAGATAACTGTTTGAAACCAAGCCTAACCATGTCTTGTTTTAACTGCATTATTTTCCCTCTGCCAAACACGTCACCGCTAATTACCATTCAATCCATTTTATGACACAGTGCTGATTACATTTCGGACTCCGCAAGGTGGCTGGCATCTGGCATTCTCCCTGGCAAGCAGCTGCCAGCCAGAGCCTTTGGCAGAGCTGCCTGAGTCCCAGGCATAGGGAGGGAGTTTCTCACTGAGGGCATCTCACTTTCCTGCAGACAATATGAAACAAGCTCCTGACAAAAATAAGAGCAGGATAATTTCAGAAATGTTAGTTGGGCAGTGCAGCTTCTGAAATAATGGGCCTCAGAACTGTATTTTACAGCTATTGATTCCATCTCTGACCACAGGGTGCGCGCTGCAGGCATGATGAGCACAGCATGGAGATGGCAGAGCCTCCCAGCTCTGGAGGAGGTGCGGAGGCTCGCAGGTTGTTCAATGATCTGTCTGTCTTTCCCTATCCCTGGAGAGCTCACAGTCTAAGGAGTTTATCCCATTTTGGGCCTGTGGGGAAATGCTTAGTAGATTTGTACCTGAGAGAGTGGAGGGAGTTTCCCTGGTTCACAGCCCGCTGGGCTAACCACTAGGCTGCTCCTCCACTCCGTATACTGTATGTGTGTAAGTAGCTTTTATGCAGGGCAAGTGAACTTTCAGAAGGCCACAAATATACGTGTACTTCCACTAAGGCATGGAAAAGTGTGCACGGAGAAGGAGAGCATTGCAAGAGCATTATGTGGCAGGGTCAGAAAGTGCAGACTCATGCATTTTATAAGTGACATGTGCATTTTATCATCAAACATGCAAGCAACGCTTTTACACCTGCTAATCAAGTCACAGAAATTAAATCTGATTGCTCTTATTGCCTGTAGTTTTTGGGTGGAACGGGTCTAGGGCAAGTGAGTGATGGTGTGCTTGGAAATATTTTCTTAAGTAAAGGTAAGTGCAGACATCAGCCGACGTTATAAAGCATCCTCCTCTGCACATAAACTGAGAATGACCTCACATTACATTTATTTAGCACACAAAATATACGTGTGTCCTTAATAAATAAGGTGTATAAACTATACGGATTAAAACACCACCAAATCACACACCGCAATAAAGACTGTCTGTCAATACCTAGCAAAAAACACCTGAATTTCCTTCAGGAACACAGTCACTATCAATAAACCAACTCTTCTTTTAAACTTTGTTTCTTTATTATGATTGACTATCTTGTCATTCCTTCTTCTATTTCACAATTTTCGCTTAACATTATCTCTAGAATGTCATCATTCCCACATACACTCTCAAAAATCCCACATACACTCTCAAAAATCCTTTAGCTCCTATATCATATAAACCTCCCCTTGTATAGTTTTCTATATGTTGAAGACTGTTTCCATACATATTGGATGGTGAGAGTGTGTTGGTAGTGTTGAATGTGGGATGAGTGTGGATGGAGAGGTGATGTGATGAATGTGAAAGGGGAGGTTTATGTGATATAGGGGTTAAAGGATTTTTGAGAGTGTATGTGGGATAAAAAGTGGGGAATGATTATATTCTAGAGATAATGTTAAGCAAAAATTGTGAAATAGAAGAAGTAATGACAAGATAGTCAATCCTAATAGAGAAACAAAGTTTAAAAGAAGAGTTGGTATATTGACAGTGACTGTGTTCCTGAAGGAAATTCAGGTGTTTTTTGCTAAACTATACGGATGCCTGCATTAAAACCTGGGTGTGTATAGAAAGTTGTGGGCATACTTTTGGGTTGGAGATGCACCGTACCGCTCTCTTTGGCCCTGTCCCCACCTCGCAGTGTATACAATCCAGGCATGACGCTAGGCACAGCTGCTCATATGCCTATGACATGAATTATGCTTTGCGCACAATTGGAAATTACCCTCTGTAAGTATTATTTCAACAAAGAAATGATACAAGTAAGAGAGGAATAAACTGGACACCCCAGTGCATAAAAATGTATTAGTAAAAAATACGACCCTATCTACTGACATTAGGAGATCGTATCAGTGCAGCCTCTACCATGGAGCCCGGAGCTGCGTGCTGTGAAGTAAATTTCAGCTCTGCTTTCCATAATAAAAGTTATTCATTGGATGGTCCAGATTTTCTGTATTGTTTTCCTGTCATTTGATAAATGAGGATTTTCCGCTGTGCCCAGGAGCGGCAGGTTACCTTCTCCAACTAAGGTTTCTGCTTCTCTTAGAGTTTGCTGGGATTTTTTGTACTTCTGCGTGGCTTTCTTGTGAGTGTCATGGGATGAACATGGGCATGTGTGCTTAGAGATTCCATTCTACGTGTCCCTACATGGCTTGGCTTATGTGCTGGGCTTGTTCCCCACTTTTAGCCTGTATGGGTTAATGATTGTGTAAACCTCAGTTGGAGTGGAGCTTATGCCTCCCTTTCCACATCTTTTTATTGGGGTGCCAAGTGTCTGTGCAGAAATGGTTTGACCTGGGTTTTAGGTACAGAGAGGATGCCTATTTGGCAGTGCTCCTAGTGTTCCTCTATTTACCTGTGCAGGGCCAGTCTAGATGCCTGGTCCACCTTAAATGCCTTAAGGAGAGTATGCTCTCTGGGCGGGATCCTGCAGGGCAGGAGGGGCTCAGTGGGTATAACCAAACACTGGGGAATAAGAGCTGGGATCCAAGTGGGGATAACCAGACCAGGCTCAGGTTTCTGGGAGGAAGGCAGCTCCTGTAATGTAACACTATCTAAACAATGATTTGAGATGAATCAGTACAGACTGTGAATAGAGAGAGTGCACTGACTGAAGGTAAAGGCAGTCTGCTGTTGGGTATATGACTGAAGCTGTGAATAAAGATTATGTTTTAAGAAAGGCTGGAGTCAGACTGAATTTTTGCCTCCAGGCCTGTGGAAGTTACTGCTTGTTCCCACATATGGTGTCATGCATGTGATTTTTCTAAAGCTTTGCACAGAAAAAAAAAACCCTCAGCCTCCAAGAAAGTGTCTGTTTGGAGTGAAGAAAGAGTTGTGCAGAGAACCTGTGGTTCTAAATGCAGTACAGAACACAGGGGGGCCTGTGGCTCTAAAACAAAGACCAGAGTGGAGGGGTGCACAGAACATAGTAGCTTGTGAAAGGGTGTGGCTCAGAAGCTGCACTGAAGAAAAAAAACCAAAGTTTAAATTCAAGTAAAGAGGAAACTGTGGGTGGGCCTGGTTGCAGGGAAAGCCATGAAGTGGTAGGTTTGTATTGGCTAATGGGAGATGGGAGACACCCAGCTGGAGGAAGTAGGGAATTAAGAGTGATCTAATTATTGCTGGTTATGCAGGCTTTTTTTTAACCTTTTTTTTTTTCTTTTTGCCTTGAAAAAGAAAAGAGGAAGGTAGACTGATGCAGCAGGGTTGTACTGAACAGAGTGTGGCCCTGGAAAAGCTGCCAGAGTAGGATGTGAGTGCGGTGAATAGGGAACAGTGTGGGGCCCTCTTCCAGCAAACAAGCCATTCAGCAAGTAAGGTGTGCAGCCATGATAAAACCTGGAGTGGAGCAGTCAAGTTAATGCAGCAGTCTGAGAGCATGACTGAAGGAAGCTGGCAAGCCCTGATACAGAATCACCAGGAGGGGAGATAGGTTACAAGAGAGCCTTGCAAGGAGTCAGTGGGCCTGGGCTGAGCAAAAACAGAACTAAGAAATACACTGGGCCATGGTCAACTTCCATTTGGAGTGGAGTCTCATGGCCTTGTTAAAAAGTGACAACACAGAAGGCCCAGGAGGGGGCAGTACAGAATGGCCAACAGGCTGCAAAACTGATTGTTCAGAGGATGGTGCTACAGATGATCCTGAGGAAGACACTGTAGGGTGCCCAAACACTACCAGAAGTCCAGAGAATGCTCCTGTGAGAAGCCCCAAGAAGTGAGGCAGTGAAGAACCCTGAGAGAGGGTTCACAGAGAGCCCTGGAGAGGGCAACACAGACTGCCCAGAAGGAGGCAGTTTTGAGAAATTGGAAGTCAGTGTTACAGGTGGTGCAGATGAAGACCCTGTAAGGTGCCCAAACACTACTGGGCATCCCACATCACCTTCCCAGAGAGATAGGGCATGGCAAGGCAAGCAAGAGATGCCATGTAGAGCCCAGAGGGCGGTGCTGCAGAGACCCCAGTGAGTGAGTCTGTGGAGGAGCCAGCAACTGGCATGGCGAGTGGCCAGAGTGGAAAGAGGTGGAAACTGAGGAGAACCCAGAGGGAGGCGCTATGGAGAACCTGAAGGAAGAGTCCATGGAGATCCCAGAGGATGGTGCTGTGGAGATTCCAGGAACTGAGGAGCCAAGGAGGGTCTGTACATCAGAGATACCAGATGCCAGGAAGTGGGTGCAGCTGGTTATAGAGGATCTAGCATTAGAGGTTCACCAGTTGATCCATAAAGCTCCATCAGGGTGGAATTCAAACCTGGAGCCATCAAATGACCTAATTAAAGGACTGGGGATGTGCACTGCGTGAATGGCACACTGGGTGGTGGTCATACCACTGTCGAGGGTAACCCTAAGAGATGGGGTGAGCATGTCACGAGGTCCCCATTCCAAAGCGTAGCAGGTTGAAAGCCAGAGGAAAGGGACTGGAAGGTCTTGGACTATCCTGGATGGGATCCAGGAGGGAGTAGGGATGCTTGGCCTGATGGGTTCAAGCTGAGGGGAAGGTTATGTGAGGTCCACCTTAAATGCCTTAAGGAGAGTATACTCTAAGGGCAGGATCCTGTGGGGCAGGTGGGGCTCAGAGGGCATAACCAGAGATTGGATAATAAGAGCTGGGATCCAAGTGGGGATAACCAGACCAAGTCCAGGTCTTCAGGAGAAAGGCAGCTCCTGTAGGTAACATTGAACTGAGACAAGGCAGTACAGACTGTGAGTAGAGAGAGTGCACTGTCCGAAGGTAAAGGCAGTCTACTGTTGTGTATATGACTGAAGCTGTGAATAAAGATTATGTTTTAAGAATGGCTGAAGTCAGACTGAATTTCTGCCTCCAGGCCTGTGGGATTTGCTAAAAAAAAATGTTAACTCTTGATGCAGTAAGCTAATGTCATTCAAATTACTACAAAGTATATATAGTACTAGAGATGTGAATCGGAACCGGAATCGGTTCGGATTCCAGTTCCGATTCACATGTGGTTTTTTTTTCATCGGGCCCGATCGCGGTTTTGTTTATCGGCTGTGTCTGAGCTGATAAAAAAAAACCCACCCCAACCCTTTAAAACTACTGTAATACCTTAGCTTCCCCCACCCTCCCAACCCCCCAAAAAACTTTTTACAGGTACCTGGTGGTCCAGCGGGGGTCTGGGAGCGACCTCCTGCACTCGGATCGTTGGCTGCCAGTATTCAAAATGGCGCCGATAGCCTTTGCCCTTACTATGTCACAGGGGCTACCGGTGCCATTGGTCAGCCCCTGTCACATGGTAGGAGCACAAGATGGCGCCGGCCATCCAGTGCTCCTACCATGTGACAGGGTCCGGCCAATGGCACGGATACCCTTTCACATGGTAAGGGCAAAGGGCCATTGGTGCCATTTTGATTAGTGGCAGCTGATGGCCCGGAGTGGGAGATCACTCCAGGGACCCCCACTGGACCACCAGGTACCTGTAAAATGTTTTTTGGGGGGGTCAGGAGGGTGGGGGAAGCTAAGGGATTAGTTTTAAAGGGTCGGGGTGGGTTTAGGGGTTATTTTTGTGTGCCGTTTTTCCCGCCCTCCCCCAAAACGATAAGAGAACCCCCATGATCAATATTGTGGGGTTTTCCTATCGTTTTTGGGGAGCCCCCGATTTCTGACGATTTTGAAAATATCGTCTGATATTTTCAATCGTCCGAAGCCCGATTCACATCCCTGTATAGTACTTGCTAAGCAAGTTATCTCTATTGAAAAATTAGTCAACCTTCATACGATACCAAGAACCATTGGTTATCAGGCTTATCAGCTTCTGACCTCCGGTATCTGACCCTTGCTTCGGTGACTACTCCTCGGACTTATCTATGGACATTGACCTTTCGCCTGCCTGACCACACCTCCAGATTCTGGCTCTGTTCCTTGCCTTGTCGTCACCAACTCTGTTCTGGTTCTCCCTGCTCCAGCTCGAACCTGACCATGCTCCTTCTGTGTCTGTGGGCACTCCGGACTTTCACTCGGCTTATCAGCACGATAACCAGTGGTTCTTGGTATCGTATGAAGGTTGACTAATTTTTCAATAGAGATATCCTGCTTAGCAAGTACTATATATACTTTGTGTTTCTTACACTTGCGACATATTTGGGTCTTTATTTTGAGTATATTCAAATTACTACAGCATACCCAATATACAGTATTTACCTTTGAGTGCATCTGAGAAGCCAAAGAGGGTTTGGGGACTACCATTATTTCTTAGGTTTCACCTTTACATAGTAATGTAGTAACGACGGCAGAAAAAGACCAAATAGTCCATCCAGTCTGCCCAGCAAGCTTCCCACGGCAGTAAATGCTGCTCCATGCATGTTACTCCATGTTTATGTTTAATGGTAGTAACTGCCGCTCCGTGCAGGACACCCCCATGATTCTGTTAAGGTTAGTAACTGCCACTCCGTGCAGGTCACCCCCATGTTTCTGTTAAGGGCAGTAACTACCTCTCCGTGCAGGTCACCCCCATGATTCTGTTAAGGGTAGTAACTGCCGCTCCGTGCAGGTCACCGCCATGATTCTGTTAAGGATAGCAACTGCAGCTCTGTGCAGATTACCCCCAAGTCTTCTAGACCCATGCTTTTTTTCATTCTTTCCCATCCTCTAGCCTTTAGTGATCCACAGTGTTTATCCCATGCCCCTTTGAAATCCTTCATAGTTTTAGTGTTCACCACTTCCTCTAGAAGGTCATTCCAGGCATCCACCACCCTCTCCGTGAAGAAATATTTTCTGACATTGGTTCTAAGTCTTCCTGGAGTTTCAAATCGTGACCCCTAGTTCTACTAAATTGTTTCCTATGGAAAAGGTCTGTTGTTGACCATGGATCATTAAAAGCTTTCAAGTATCTGAAGGTCTGTATCATATCACCCCTGCTCCTCCTTTCCTTCAGGGTATACATATTCAGGTTCTTCAACCTTGTTGCTCTCGGGGGTGGACCCTTGGCCTGGGGCAAGGGTGGAATGGCTCCTGAGGTATTTGGCCCTAGGGGGGTCATTGGAGGTAATTGGCCCTAGGGGGTGGAGCATTGAAAGAGACAGAGGCTAGGTAAAGCTTCATCACTGGAAGCCTGAGATCCCCCCTGGAGGAGCCCATAGGGACCCAGGCCGCTTGGACTTAGGTGGGCTTCGCAGGGTCTCTTGGGAGAGTGATAGTCCAGCGTGCCCACAGACACAGAAGGAGCACGGTTGGGTTCGAGCTGGAGCAAGGAGAACCAGAACAGAGTGGGTGACGACAAGGCGAGGAACAGAGCCAGAATCTGGAGGTGTGGTCAGGCAGGTGAAAGGTTAATGTCCATAGATCAGTCCGAGGAGTAGTCACCGAAGCAAGGGTCAGATACCGGAGGTCAGAAGTAGTCAGAGGCAAGCAGAGGTCTAGAGCAGGTGGCAGACAGATGAGCAGATCAGGAACAGGCTGGGTCTTGAGGCAGGTTGCAGACAGATGAGTAGATCAGGAACAGGCTGGGTCTTGAGGCAGGTGGCAGACAGACAGGCAGGTCCAGAACAAGCTGAGGTCAGTACCAGTAAGACAGTCCGAGGGAGCTACCTGGGAAGGCAGACAGACGAACACAGGAACAGGCAGGACTCAGGAACGAGGATGCAGGAACAAGTCAGGAATGGAACTGGAACAGAAGGATCCTGGAACGAGACTAGGAACAAGTAGGAACAAACACGAAGACAATCTAGCAGAGTACTAACCCGATTGCCAAGGCAAGGAAGTGCAGTCAAGAACGTCCTTATATCGTAGCTCAATCAGGGAGCGCCGCAGAACCCAGGTCCCACCCTCGGCCCTACAAGTCTCGGGGCAGACTGGGCGCGCACATGGGCGTGGCTAGCATGGAGGAAGATGCCGAACCTCGGCGTGAGGCCTGGTGTGCAGTGGAAGGCCTGGCAACCGCCACTGCAGACCGCCAGGGCCTAGCTGGACTAGCCGCTACCGCGAGGGAGGTCATCCTGGGACCCGTTGAGGAACTATGCAGGTGAGCGGTCCCATGCATGGGACGGCCGCGGGTGGGGCATGTAACAAACCTCTCCTTATAAGGCATTCGATGGAGACCACCCACCATTTTGGTTGCTCTTCTCTGGACCGCCTCCATCCTGTCTCTGTCCCTTTTGAGATGCGGTCTCTAGAACTGAACACAGTACTTCAGGTGAGGCCTCACCAAGGACCTGTACAAGGGAATTATCACTTTCCTTTTCTTACTAGATATTCCTCTCTCTATACAGTCCAGCATTCTTCTGGCTTTAGCTAACACCCTGTCGCATTGCTTCACTGACTACAGGTCATTAGACATTATCACCCCAAAGTCTAACTCCTGTTCTGTGCACATCAGCCCTTCACCCCCTAACACATACAGTTCTTTTGGATTTCCACACCCCATATGCATAACTCTGCACTTCTTGGCATTGAATCTCAGCTGCCATATATTCAACCACTCTTCCAGCTTCCTTAAAATCCATCTCATTCTCTCTACTCCTTCCAGCATGTCCACTCTGTTGCAGATCTTAGTATCATCTGCAAATAGACAAACTTTACCTTCTATCCCTTCCGCAATGTCGCTCACAAAGATGTTGAGCAGAACTGGTCCCAACACCAATCCCTGTGGCACTCCACTTACTTAACACCATTCTCTCTTCAGAGTAGGTTCCATTTATCATTAAACTTTGCTTTCTATCCATCAACCAGTTTGTAATCCACGCCACCACCTTGGAGCTCACCCCCAAGCTTCTCATTTTGTTTATGAATCTTCTATGTGGGATCATATAAAAAATTTTACTAAAATCCAAGTAAATTACATCGCGCGCTCTTCCCTGATCCAGCTCTCTAGTCACCCAATCAAATAAATTAATCAGATTTGTCTGATAGGACCTTCCCCTGGTGAAACCGTGCTGTCTCAGGTCCAGCAATCCTCCTTACTGTAGTGTAGATAATTCACTATCCTTTCCTTCAGCAGAGTCTCCATTAATTTTCCCACCACTGAGGTGACGCTAACCGGCCTGTAGTTTCCAGCCTCCTCCCTGCTACCACTCTTGTGAAGCGGGACCACCACTGCTCTTCTCCAATCACTCAGCACCACTCCCGTTTCCAGGGATTTATTGAACAGGTCACACAGTGGACCCACCAGCACATCTCTGAGCTCCCTCAGTATCCTGGGATGAACCTCATCAGGCCCCAAGGCTTTGTCCACTTTCAGTTTTCCTAGCTCTTCCCATACATTCTCTTCCATAAGTGGGGTTTAGTCTACTCCACCTCCTTCTACAATTATGTTAACAAGTGAATTTGGAATCTTCTATTTTGATCTTAGACAATTCTAAAGATTTAATTGCTACAGAGATATCTGAAGTCCAAATTTCTGAGACTCATGTTAAAACCTTGCAAGAAAGTCTGCTTAAAGAAGACAATATATTTCTTTCCAACAAATTGGAGAGTATAGAAAATTCTTTGAGACATCAAAATTTGTGTTTTGTGAATTTTCTATGTGTGCCCTGGTTACATACAGGGATATGTTTAGAAGATATGTTTGGAAGCTCTCAAGATCCCTGATTCTGCACTCCCACATATTGCTAGGAATTATTGCTTGTCACTCTCTAAACGAGAAGCTGAGCTTAGAAGATCTCAGGAACTTTCTCCTGTATCTGACAATCCATTGGATGTTACTGCTTTATTGGAAACCTCCAACAGTGTGTCCACCCAACCCTCTACATTGCTGGTATCTGTGGTCCTGGACTCTGACAGAGACTGGCTCCTTAGGATGCATTATAGACATAGAGGTGATACTTATAATGCAAGATTATGGCATTTCAGAATGCCGCAAGATCAACCCAAAAGCAAAGGAAGCAATTACTTTTGATGAGACCCAGGGTTTTGTAGTTGGGAGCTCAGTTCTTTTTTAAATTCCTCTGCAAAGGTTATGTTAAATATAATAGTACTATGTGTCTCTCTCTCTCTTTTTTTTTTTTCCCCAACCGAGCCAACTCACTTTCTTTTTTCTTGCTGATAAACTTGTATCTTCAGATCCTCCTGCTTCTGCACCTAGAGTTCCAGTGTAGGTGTAAATTTGTTTTCGTTATTATTTGAAGCCCAGGGCGAAACTGTCCTGTCTATTGTTTCTTATATATAGTAATTGGGTTAGCTTTTTGGATTGTGATCTTGGTTTTCCTCACGTTATGGACTTGATTTATATCTGATTATTAGTTTCTTCATGTTCTATTGGATAGTTCTTTATTTTTTTTCTTTTTCATATCAGCTTGTGATTTTCTTTTTTCAAGTTTATCTTGATGCATGTCATTTGAAACTGCATAAATAAAAAGTTAAGATTGCTACAGCATTAAAATAAAAGTGCCCTAACACAAAACCATGTGCATAAACCGTGAGTTGTGCACATAAAACTGAAAAGGCATAAAGTGACACGTGTGCTTTTGTGTGGGGCAGGCACTTCTAGGAGCACAGTTGTCACCATTGTGCAGTGCTTGCTCTTGTGTGACTGTCTATCATTATGTAAGCTCTTTGGGAAAGGCACTTTTTGCAAGAACATTGTCTCCATTGTGCAGCACTTCCTGTCTATCACTGCTGCCTCAGGCTGCTCGGGATTTGTCTCATTTCAGTGCGTAAGAGCTGCTATCCCTGCATCAGGCTGCTGGCAATCCTGCTCCTGCCTGGTCAGTAGTTCTGCTGCCAGCTGTTCTCCCAGGTTTTGTGCACTGAGACATGGTGTGAAGCTGGAGAAACATAAGGGGACAGACAGTTGCACATACAGCAAGTACTGCACCGCGGAGACAATTCTGCAGAAAGAGCCTTCTCCATAGAGCTTATATAATGACAGACAGTTGCACATACAGCATTTCTGCACCTATTACTCAAGGGCCCTGGGAGCAGAGAGTCTCTGGCTTGGGAGTCCAAGGGCAGAGTCCTCTCCTGGCTTGGAGGTCTTGGAGCAGAAGATCTCACTCAGAGGTCTGGACTTGGGTACCTCTATGCTTAGCCTGTGGTTTTTTTCTTTGTTTTTTTTTCAGACTTGGAAATTTACCTTTTATTCCAGCTCTGACC